>NW_027513318.1:1501702-1856413 GCF_048772815.1 Callospermophilus lateralis | reverse complement strand
GTTTTGAAACCTTTGAATCATTGTATTGTCTGAACAGAATTTCAAAGAAAAACTTTCTTTGAAAATATTTTTGTTTCTCTTTCCTTCCACTTAAATTTCTAAAGCTAGATTCAGGATAGGGAGTGCTTAATGCATTGCTACTTGGAAAAAAAAGTAAATCAGTTGATAACCACACTTATTTGGGATTACATTCACATATTAGAATATTGTACATTTGAGATCAGAAAGAAATAAGTTTAAATTTTAAACATATTACTTTTTAGCCAAGTGATTTTGGGGCAAGTTTTTTATTTTCTTTTTACATCTACACACTATTATTTATCCCTTCAGACTTCTGATAATCAAGAAGGTCAAGGTCAATCTTGTTTCCCCTTGCTTGATAGTACTTAGATAATTTGCCATAAAAATTTATCCATACTTATTTTGGAGATTAGTAATTAATATAATTACTAAGGTAATATAATTATATAATTACTAAGACCAAGGGTTTTAGTAAACAAAGTATTTAACAATCTTTTGTGTTATTTTCTGACTTTTCTGACTTCTACTATTATTCATTGAGATTTTCTCCTGCCCTCAGGTAATATAGGTTAATCCATTCCATTATCTTTCTATAGGCCTTTGAAACTAATCCTAATTCTAAATCTTGCCTATTGACTAAATCAGAATTTATTTCCCATCTAAATTATTCTTATTCTCCTATTATATCAGTATTGAATTCTGAGGAAGGAAGTGCTAAGTTAAAAATGCAAACACATTTTCAAATCACCATATGAACATTCTTTATTCTTGCTTTTTTGTTCAGAGAAAACTCTCTCTCTCTCTCTGTCTCTCTCTCTCTCTCTGTCTCTCTCTCTCTCTCTCTCTCTCTCTCTCTCTCACACACACACACACACACACACACACACACTCACACACACACACAAACACACACATACATTTTTCCTTTGCCCTCTGGGAACTTACAGTCAAAGAGAAAAAAGATATTAAATAAGTAAATAATTGTCATTTAAATAAACACAAAATGGAATAAGATTCTTGAGCAAAATTCCTAGACTACTCTTAATAAAAACTTTTGATAAATGATGACTTCTTAGGAAATGTCCTTAAGCTGAGATTTAAAAATAAAGATTAGTCCCATGAAAGGGGTTAGGGAAGAAACCTGAATAAGAACATTAGAGATAAATTTTTGGAGCCACTGTGGATCATAATATGCAGAGCTTTGGGAGTCAGTCAAAATAACATTTTGTCCTATCTGAAGGGTGTTGGGAACTCACTGAAAGATTTCAACAAAAGGGTAAGTTGAATCTTGTTAAATATTAAACAAGATTAAGAAGATATTCTAGTTTTTCTGTGTGAACAAGGAAAAAAGAAAATGTGGTAATGATGTTGCTTGGGAAAGAGAAGAATGTGCAGGAAGAAAAGCCAAAGAATTCTGTAAATAGGTTTCATAAATAAGTGACTAGAATTAGAGCACTAATCTCTAGGATATTCTTCTGCTATCTAATGTGCCTGTGGTAAAAATTTGCTCCCATTCTGTAAGCTTTCTATTCACTTGTCTGATTGTTTCTTTTGCTGAGAAGAAACTTTTTAGTTTGAATCCATCCCACTTGTTGATTCTTGATTTTAATTCTTGCACTACAGGAGTCTTTTTAAGGGAGTCAGTGCCTAATCTGACATGATGGAGATTTGGGCCTACTTTTTCATCTATTAGGCGCAGGATCTCTGGTTTAATTCCTAGGTCCTTGACCCACTTTGAATTGAGTTTTGTGCATTGGAGAGATAGGGACTTAATTTCACTTTATTGCATATGGATTATCATTTTTCCCAGCACCATTTGTTGAAGAGTCTCTTTTCTCCAATAAGTTTTTTGGCTCCTATGTCTAATATAGGATAACTGTAATTATGAGGGTTTGTCTCTATGTCCTCTGTACTATTGGTATACAAGTCTATTTTGGTGCCAATGCCATGCCATTTTTATACTATTGCTCTGTAGTTATTAGTTTAAGCTCTGGTATAGTGAATCCACCTGTTTCACTCTTCTTGCTAAGGATTACTTTAGCTATTCTGGGTCTCTTATTTTTCCCGATGAATTTCATGACTGCTTTTTCTATTTCTATGACAATGTCATTGGGATTTTGATTGAAATTGCATTAAATCTGTATATTGTTTGACTAGTATGGTCATTTTGACAATATTTATTTTGCGTATTCAAGAATAAAGTAGATCTTTCTATATTCTAAGGTCTTCTTTAATTTCTTTCTTTAGCATTCTGTACTTTTCATTGTACATGTCTTTCACTTCTTTCATTAAATTGATTCCCAAGTATTTTATTTTTTATTTTTGATGATATTGTAAATGGGGTAGTTTTCCTCATTTCTCTTTCAGATGATTTGTCCCTGATATAGAGAAATATCTTTGATTTAGAGGTGTTGATTTAATATTCTGTGACTTTGCTGAATTCATTTATTAGTTCTAAAAGTTTTCTGTTGTAATTTTTGGCTTTTCTAGATATAGAATCATATTGTTGACAAATAGTGCTAATTTGAGTTCTTCTTTTCCTGTTCATATCCCTTTAATTTCTTTCATCTGTCTAATTTTTTCTGGCTAGTGTTTCAAGAACTATGTTAAATAGAAGTGGTGAAAGAGAACATCTCTGTCTCAAAAATCTGAACACCATAAAACCAAATCAATCAATCAATAAATGGGCTAAGGAACTAAACAGACATTTCTCACAGAGGAGATCCAATTGATCAACAAATTTATGAATAAACAGTCAACATATTTAGCAATTAGAGAAATGCAAATCAAAACTACTCTAAGATTTTATCTCACTCCAGTCAGAATGTCAACTATTAAGAATACAAACAACAATAAGTGTTGACAAGGATGTGGGGAAAAGGCACATTCATACATTGCTGGTGGGAGTGTAAACTAGTGCAGCCAATATGGAAAGCAGTAGGGAGATTACTTGGAAAACTGAGAATGAAACCACCATTGGACCCAGCTATACCACTACTTGATTTATACCCAAAGGACTTATAAACAACATACTACAGGGACACAGCCACATCAATGTGTATAGCAGCATAATTCGCAATAGCTAAACTGGAACCAAACTAGATACCCTTCAGTAGATGAATGGGTAAAGAATCTGTGATATATATACACAATGAAATATCTACATTAAAAGAAAATTAAACCATGGCATTTGCAGGAAAATGAACAAAGTTGGAGAATATAATGCTAAGTGAAGTAAGCCAATCCCCCAAAACCAAATGCTGAATGTTTTCTCTGTTATAAGGATGCTGATTCATAATGGGGATGGGGGGAAGCATGGGAGAAATAGACGAGCTTTAGATAGGGCAAAGGAGAGGTGGGGAAGGGAGGAGAAGGAGGATCAGAAAGATGGCAGAATGAGACAGATAGCATTACCCAAAGTACATTAATGAAAACACAAATGGTGTGCCTCTACTTTGTATACAAACAGAGACATGAAAAACTGTGCTCTATTTGTGTAATATGAGTCTAATTGCATTGTGCTGCCTATATAACAAATTAGAATAAATTATGAAAAGAATTTAGCAGAAATAGCTAATGTAGATATAAATTTGGGTTATTTTAGTTTGTAATTTTAATAGAATACCTGGGAGCAGATGTGATTGTCTTAAGAATATAAGAATAAGAATAAAGAAGGAATTATGAAAAAATCCAACATTTAAAATTTGGGTAGAAATGTGGATCTAGTGTGATGTATAATCTGGAAGCATGCTTACAGAAATGAGAGAACTATTTTGAGAATATAATTCCACTGTTTGTTTGATGCCATGATAACAGCTCCTTGCGAGGATGACCTTATCTCAAAAACACTGACCTCTGTAAAGTGGGGAATCCTGGCTGACTGATGTGGGGACATAAGGCCAAGGCCCTTTGCACCAATTTGGAATGAGCTGTAAAAAAATTCTGAAGTGTCTTCCCATCTCCAGCAACCTCTATAGGTTGAAGATTGCCCGTTTTATTGACTTTATTCCATTTCCTTGTTGTGCTCCTTCTCTCCTAGGCATTAATTCCAAGGGGATTTTATAAAACTAATCTTTTTTCTGCTAATCTGCATCTGACATTCTCTTGCCTAGGAAAACCAGACTGTAGCACATGAAAATCAATATATATGTGTGTGTGTGTGTGTGTGTGTATGTATATTAAGAAAAAAATGTCTGCCAGATTGTGTTTAGTTGTCTTAGTCAAGAAATGATGTCTAGAATAGAGAAAATAAGGTGACTAGCTTTTTCAGTTTAGTAATGGATGCAGCTGTTTTGGTTGAGTCATGAAAACAGCAATGCAATTGAACTCTGCAAAGTTATACGAATGGGGATTTAGGATCAGGAATATTGGTAGTCCTCTTGTGAAGTTTAACAGAAATCCAGAATCTGGAGAAGGGTGATATGGGGATAATTTAAGAAGGGAGAAACTAAATTATAGATTATATAATGCTTCTGAATAGATGGCAGAAGTGTTCATAATGCAGCTTGGCTTGAGTTTGAGAGCAGCTGCAACACACTTTTCTGTTTTGTGGCTTCTATCTGACTCAAGGAAGGAAAAAGCAAAGAGTTTAAAAAGTGGAGGGGAATTCAGAGCACTGCATATGGGGACAGCTTGAAATAGTCATTTGAAAAGCAATGCATTTAAAAGAAACACAGGAACATTTTCTAGGCACCCCTGGGAGTCCAGGTGAGAGTAATGGTAATGAATTTATACAGCACAAATTTAGGCCATCAAATTTCTTCTACTTGCTTTATTGTTTAATATAAAATGTCATGCATTTTGAGTTGCTTGGTAAATGATGCTTGTGATGAAAACATCTTTTTTTTCCTACTCCCTTAAAAAAAGGTAATGTAAAGAAACTTTCAATTACCTCTCATTAAAAATGAGCACACGACTAAGATCACATAAACATTTTCTCTGTTGAGGATTATTTCATAATGAGTCTCATCTTTGCTCTGTCTATAGGGCAAAAGGAAAGAATACTATTTTATAAATTAAAAACAATTATTTGAATATGTTATAGTAAGCATAAACACTTGTCAGTCTAAACTTAGCCTGTTGAGTCTCTGTAGTTAGAATATAACTAATAAAGGACATGGTCATGTGTAATTTGATGGAAAGCTTTGAGAAGTTAATTTCCAAAGAGGATGTAGGTGGATGGATGGTTCAGGTCAATAAGTATCATTGCAGATCAATAAGTATCATTGGAGCTGATCAAACCTGCCTTAAAAAATAAAATACACAACATCTTGAAGTTCTTTTAAACTTTACAAGTTTTATGAAAGGTGATAAATTATTCCTCTGTTAAATAATATCATTTTAAAGTGAAAAATGCAGGTTTCTTAGCTGGGTGTGGTGGGGCACACCTGTAATCCCAGCAGCTTGGGAGGCTGAGACAGGAGAATTCCAAGTTCAAATCCAGTCTCAGCAACTGCCAGGTGCTAAGCAACTCAGTGAGAGCTGGGATCTAAATGAAATATAAAATAGGGCTGAGATATGAGGGCTCAGTGATGGAGTGCTTCTAAATTCAATCCCTGGTACCTCCCCCGCACAGCCACAAAGAGTTTTCTTAAAATTTTTTGCCTCTGTTGTACAGAGAAAACTTCTGAAAATTATTTGTAACATTTTCTAGCCAATGTTTTTAAAATGATAGATTCAGAAAACTTTCTTAGGTTTTTCATTAGTAATAGTATTTTATTTTATTTATAAATATTAGAAATCTTTAGCAATTTTAATGGGTAATGAATAGTATATTTGATATTATTTACAAATGTAAAATATGCTCAAATAATTTGAAATTTGTTTTTATAACTTTTTAAAATTACTTCTATTTTATGAAAATATATTTTTTTCTAATTCATATAATTTTTATACATGGAATTAACAAATACAATAATCCCAAACTATTCTAGCTATTTCCAAACAATATACAATAGTAAGATACCAACATAAAATAGGATGCCTGCCTATATCACTTATCTGCATACTTTAAATTTGAAATTATGCTATCCTCTTTATTCACCAGCATTTCTAATAGTTTTATATTGTACAATTAAGTCTGAGTTGTCATCATCAACAAATTTCCATGACCATATTGTTTTGTAAGAATAAAAATAGCCCCAAAATATTACTGAATGTGCCAATAGTATTTATAATATTAGTAAAAGGTTTAAAATCAAATGCCTATTCAAGTACTCATTAGTGCATTTGATATTTAACCTTTGAAATTATTACTGTCATGGGATATATTTTCTTAAATATTAAAGATTTATGAGTTTCCAAATACACGTTCATTCATTTTTAGTACCAAACTTTCTCTATCATTTTAAATCTTCTGCATTTAATTACACTTCCTCTAAGCACAGAGACATATACATAATAAGAAAACTATAAATACACTTGTAACTGAAAGTACATAGTTGATTTGAAATCTCACTGCTAAGGAAGAAATGTCATCCCATGTGCTTATGGTTTGTAATGACTAGAAACTTGACTATGATAGTGAGTGACTTTTTTTTTCTTCTGAGCTACTCCATTGAAAAACCTATTTAGAGTTTTTATTTTAGTGACCTCCAACATCAAAGACAAAGTCACAGCTAAAATTCCCTGGGTTTAATGGAAACAGATTTCCTAATTCTCCTGCATATGCAGAGTTATGGCCCCTCTTCTGTGTAGTCCACTTTTTGTATGTCAGATGTATGTTACTCTGATTGACTCTTTTGAAATGTTTATGTATTTTCCAACTAAATGCAAAAACTTCACTGGATTCCCACTAAATTCTTTTTCCACCTAACAAAATAAATTTGAATTTGATGGAATTTTATTTCTTTTCATGTTTTTAATACCAGAAAACACTTGTAAGTATTGATATCATGTGAATTGAAATTTGTGTACCTCATACCTTTATGACACTTGGGCTTAAAAATTATAAGGGCATTCTATTGACATTTATTTAATTATTGCTCTGACATTTTCAGTGGATCAGTCTCTACATTATTGGCATTTAAAAATAGAGTGCTCTAATTTTGCTTTAATGAAATATATTGACATTACATGACACATGAGTACACTTCAAGTTTAAACATGTTTATACGATGTTCAAGTAACATCATTTGAAATCTGTGCTGTCAGTAACAGGGGTACATATGTGCTGGGTCAAAAGATGGTTTCATTCCCAGTTTTCCAAGGAAAACCATAAAACCCCCCGCAAATTATTGCCTCCCTGCTTTAGGGAGTGTGGGTACTGAGTTTTGCCTCCATTTTTCTCTGCATTAAGATAGACCCAAATTGTTTTCTGAGGAGAGTCTTCACTCTGACTACCAGCCCTGCCTGTACACATTTTTAGCCAGAAATTGAGTCATTTGTTCAGGACCAGCTTTATCTGGTTCCTTCTTTCCATATGAGGATGCTTGTGCTACACACAATTTAGTTGACTTTTAGATTATAAGACTGTCTGTAAATGGAAACACTGAATTGCAGCTTTCTTGGCACTTGTCAGGGACTACAATTTCAAATTCACTACAGGTCGATACCTTTGAGATTCTTTGGCTAAGAGAAATAATATTTATTGAAGAAGGCCTGGAGGAAATGCAGTCATCCATTTTGCCATATAATCTAAAGTCTATTTCAGGATTAAGGGAGGCCATCAGGAACAGACCCTTCACATTGGGTCCAGCAGGATGGTTTCGGACAGAGCTGTGCATTTGCCATCATGGTGAAATACTCTATGAGGGACCAAGGAAATATTTTCTCTTCATTTCTATCCATTGGTATTCATTTCTAATGACTTGCTTGTACTATGTTTGGACTTGTTCCTGGCTATATTTCCTACTTTTCACATGTCTATTAGAAAACTCAAAGTCAAGTTTGTGCTCTACCTTAATTGAGCAAAGATTTTTCATTTGTTCACTAATCCCATTCGCAGCACTGTCTTTACTTTCCTGTTTTAGTATTCCAAAGACTCTTTTTACAGAGTTTCAGTATTTTATCTTGATAAATTGTATGCATCTATAAACAACTTAAGTGCTTTTGAGACTGAAGTGATGTATAAATAACAGCCATAGGATTGCTATTGATGCTGTACTTGAATATAGAATTTAATCCTGTCTGTAACCTAAATAAGAACTAAACGACTATCTTAAAACTTCACAAGAGCTGAAGCACCCACCAAAATTATGTGGATTTTAAAAAAACATGCTAGTTCAATTTTGCAGTGTGCAAAAGTTGATATTCCTCATGAAAAATGTCATTAGAGAGGCAACAAAGGGCACAGCAAAAAGGACAAAATGCATTCTTCAAGGTTGTAACACATGTTTTGCATCAGTGCTGACTGGCATCCTCAGTGAAGGGTGAAAATGAGCCAGGCCTTCCATTTACTCTGCTCCAAGCTCTGACAAAGGATCTGAATTATGGTCTGGATGGTCATCCAACATCATCATTCTGGGACTTGTGAGTGATGATGAACATCTAGAATGGTTATATTAAGATGCTTTTAACTTCACATACACATGATTTTATAAGATATAGATAAGTGTAGTGACCTTGAATTCAGTTTTAAGATAACAGACATATGCCTATATATGTATGATGTATGTATGGAAAGTGTATGTATTGTTAAACCTCAGAAAACCCAATAATTTATTACTTAGGCTAAAAGAATGTTATTCTTTTTATAACATGGCTATTATAGCTATTGGCTCTATTATAGCTGTCAGCTATTTATCAGAGTGGCCCTAAACATTAGTGATTTATGAGTCAGTGGCTTCTAAATAAGGACAATTGAAATTTATTGGATTTCTATTTTTTAGTTAGTATTGTATCGGAGGCCTTATACATATTATCTCATTTAGTCTCCATAAAACATTTTATGAAATGAATTGTCAATATATTATGAACGAAGAACAGTGATCATTTTTATTCTCGTAGGTGGGCAGGTTTTTGGTTCTAAAGATTAGTTGCTTATTCATGTCTTAACCAGAATGTACACTTAGCCCTGAGAATGGGATTTGGTAGAGTTCTATTATCTGCTAGTTCTAGAGCCATCTTGATGGAAACATGGACTTTTAAATGAACAAAATAGAAATTATGCTTGCGTTCTTGTGACTCGAAAAGTGTGAATTTTCCATACAATGTCAGGGAGACACATTTCCTGATTTGCACCCAGGTTTTTGATGTAGAGTAGATAACAGTGTTAAGTCACAAAATAAGTTTTTACATAATCTGCAAATAAGTATTACCTAATATAGTAAGCAATAAAGAACTATTCAATTTTTTTGTATCATGTGAGCATTTTTCCATGTGAACATTATTCCATGTTCAAATCATTATTTGAACAGGGAAACATGGAACATTTTATGAGACTGGTGAACATTTCAGTTGTCATTAATGGTTCAATAGCAATTTGAAATTATAGAATAAGTTTGAAGATGCATACATGCTGTCACCAAGCAAGTTCACTGTTAGACAAGTAGAGAAAGCCCTGACACACAGGCATAAGGACATGCATATCAGTGTTCATGGCAACTTGTCTGTGATAACAGCATGAAATGCTGATAGAATAAGGAAACAAATAGTACATCTACAAAATGGAATGAAACAATGTGAATGAAAGACTAGAACTATACATGTCAGCAAACTGCATCTCAGGAACATAATGTTGAATGAAAACAGTACATCCCACAAAGATACATGCTTTTTGAAAAGTTCAAAAGCATACTATAATAAGCAACATAAACTACTACAAGAACAAAGGTTTAAAAAAATACAGGATAATGGTGACCTCTATGGGGAGAGAGATGTAAACCAGAGGGTTCCTCTGGGAGCTTCAGAAATTCTGACACTTTCTTACCTTGAGCTGGGTGCTATGTGCATGGGAGCTCTTTTTCTTTTTTAATCTGAGTGTCTCACATTGTCATAAGCATTCTTTTGTGTGTATGTCTTCAGTTCTCCAAGAAGAAGAAAAAAAAAGGAAAAATATGTGGGTCTGAAATATTTACTTGAAGTCATTCATACCATCCACCAAAAAAAGCTTTTCACTCTTGGTTGGTTTTTCCCATTTTTATCTGAACTTAATTACACACAAGTTAGAGTTCAGTGTCCTTTAATTTCTGTCACGTTTTCATCAAACAAGATATATATGACTTCCTGTGCCCTGGCAAGCTCTTGGAAATTTTCACTCTTGGCCTTTCACAGTTCATCTTCCTACATCGGGCCAACTGGCCAGGTTCTATAATTTTGCCTCTTGCCTCCAGTTGTTAAAAATGAAAAGCAGGTGTCTCTCTCGTCTGCACTCTGTAATACTACCCAGATCCAGTAGATCACTAGTTAAATGGATGCAGAATGGCTTCTGACAGCAGTAGGTACCTGGTGTTTGCCATTCCCTGGGTGGGAGGTGTGGTCAGGGCTATAAATGCATAAACACCCACAGGGTTCTTGCTGCTATGGAAGAACTTGGCGATGTTTATTTGTCTACAGGCCCTGCAAAACTGTGTCCATGCTGCCTTCTTCTGTGACTTCCAGGTCAACTTTATCTTCTCATGTCTTTCCTCCCAAGGCTGGTTCTTTGTAACTGGGCTCAGAAAGGGAAAAGGAATCCACAAATGCCCTCTCTAATGAATAGAACTATGATGTTTGACATTTTTTCTTAAATAACTAGAATTATTGTCATTTTCATTAAAAAGTGAAGATAGAAAAATGAACAATTTCTGAAAAAAATAACTATGACATATAGTTTATGATGATTTTAAACATGCAAACTTGGTGATATGTTGAATATTCTTGACAAGTTTTTCCTGCATCATGAGTTTTCTCATTGTACTAACTAATCTTGTACAATTTGTTATATACACTTGATCTATGACAAAAGTAACTAAATACACACAAAAAAAAATTCACTTACTCTTTTATTCAGTATTCTGAAAATAATAGGTTCAATTTTTTGAAATCCTAAAATATATTTTCTTATATCCATTTTTTTTCATTTTCAAAATGAAGTACTTTACTATGCAGCTGTGAATATATCACTATAGGTCTAAGAAATTTCAGTCCACATCTATCTAAAGGGCCAATTTGTCTTCTATTTCTCAGGGAATCTGCTGATAAGACAAATTGAATGAGTCGAGACATAAGGTCCTACTTTCTGGAGACTTTCTTTTCACATATTTGTTAAACATTGTACTATGTTTCTAAAAGTTTGCGATTATTTCTTTAATTATATGCATAATTACATATACTCAGTGTTTCTTGTAGGTCAAATGCCCAAATAAGCTTTATGAACCAGATATAGATTATATGGTGGAGTTGTAATAAAATATTACAAATTAACACTAAAGAAAAATCTTTGCCTCATGCAAAAACTATGTTCATTCTAATCTTGGGCTTTAAAAATAATTTGAGGTAAGATCCCGTTCAGTCACATTACTTATATTATCCTTTCCTATAATGTGTGTCTTGCACTTCAACAAACCATGGCACAATGTTAAAGATGGAGACTTATGAAGGGTTAGATTATATGTTTCTCAAGTCTGAACTGCTACAGATTTAATCAATAAAATCTGTACTTAGTTTAGTTGTGAGATATTCCTCTTCAATAATGGCATTTTTTATAATGGAATTATTTAAATTGCAGTGATAAAACTATTATTGAAATAAAATGTTGACTACTGTTCATATAATGCCTTTCTCTAAAGAATATCATCAGAAATACAAATATGTTTTTGAAATGGTGATGTGAATTATCTCTCTCACACATGTACACAGAAGCACAAAATTTCTAAACTTAAGTTTTCAAAATATTTTTAAAAGTTATATACCAAAAACTATCTTATCTGATAAGGTAAGAGCTATGATAGTTAGAAAAATTAACTTGGCCCTTGAATTGAGGTGGGAAAGAAAATTAAGTCTTCCAGGAAGATGTGACAATTGTATTTAAAGTTAAGAAAAAAAGATAGTGGAATATTAAAAATCCAAATTTCACTCTTAAAATAGTAAGATTTGTCATCTAGCCATAAAATTTATCTTAAGGGTTTCACCTATGTACAAATGAATGCAGATGATTTGTATTCTGTAATCAAGTTAATTGGTGAAATAAAATAGTGTATTTAATCTCTAGTGAAGAAGTGCTGGATTAATCTAGATTAGTAATTTTTTAAAACTCTAGTAATATTTTATGATGCTCTTCTGGAGATTCTTTGAGATAAACTGTCAGCATGATACACATTTGGGGTTTAATACTTTTAACATTCAGAGAATAATCTCATTTTCTGATGAAATTAAAATTTCTCAGTGATGTTGTAATGATGTTAGCAAATACTCTCACTGCTAAATAAAACAAAGTATACGAATCAGAAACCTGAGTAACTTTTCATGATTTTAATTCTTCATAGGAGTTTTTGCTACTATTATTTTTTATGATCTTCCAAATTGAAATGCCTCCTTGCATAATCTAACATCCATATTTTCAAATCTGATATGATAAACTAAGCTATTTCTTTGCATATGATATTTTATAAAGTTAATTCTATACTGGGAGAGAGTAAACTTAAGTGATTACCTTCAAAGTGGCTAATATGAAGTTTTAGAAATTCTAAATGTTAAAGTAATTTATAAGGTAACAAATATGATGTTTTGTTTACATTGGAAAAAGCCATAGTTTTATTTATAATTTAGTGATATAAGTTTATAATTTTAAAATAATTATAGATTCATTGGCAGTTATAAGAAATGATATAGAGAAATCTCATCCAGCCTTTACTCAGTTTCGCACAATGACAATGTTTTGCATAACTGTTTTATACAGTATGTTAAGCAGAATGTTAATATTAAAGCCATCCACAAAAAATTATTGTGAAACAATTTGCAAACTTCACAGTCCATTTAGTTTTTGTTTCTAAAACATCCAAGCACTAAAAACACGGTCTTGTTGCTTTAAACTTTGTTTCTAAAGTGAAGTTATTATACTTACATAGTTCCAAGAATTGCAAACTTACTTCAAAGAATTAAATTTAAGTAAAAGTTTAAAGAAGGGTTTGAGTGTCTTCTAGTTCCGAAAAAGGGGTAAAAATTAATAGTAGATGTTCTTTTTTTTTTTAATTTCAGGACCTAACAAATGTTCTATACTTCAAAAGTTTCCATTAATAAGCAAAGAAGTCAATAGTGTGATTAGAATATAGACATATATGTGTATTTTATATTTGGATAGATTTCTACATGAAAACATGTAATACTAATTTATAATTAACTGTTATTTCATAAGCAGAAGTCATAACAGATTTTCAAGGGACCATAACAGAACAATTTATCTTGTATAATGTAAGATGCCCTAGGGATATTAAAAATATATATATAATGTAGAGCATTTAGTTGGGTTTGCTGTACATTTAGATGGATGGGTTCATTAAAGTCCCATCTTCTCTATTTTAGAGAGTAACTTTATATTACAGTCATAAGTACCAGATTGAAAGCCTGCTTCCCTGATCCTGTGTATTTTCATATCTGATTTTTGTGATGTAGATCAAATGGGCTAGATTTGAGCACAATTTGTAGAATGGGATTGCAGAACTTCTTATATTAAGTAATTACCTCTTTCCTTCAAATAATACCACAAATATCTTAAATGCAAAGTAAAATATCTACATTTAACTTTTATTACAATGCCTAAAGATTTAACTTATCTAAAAACTAATTTGACTAAAGATATGAGCAAACACACTGGATATGAAAAACATATTTTTGTGGAGATATGTTTTAAAACTTATAGAATGTTAGTTTCTACTTGATTATTTGGACATTATAGTTAATTAAAATAATAGGGCAGCCTTCATTAAAAGTGAATACTGATTTGATGAGGTAAAATGTGTTTGTTTAGATTAAGTTGATGTCAAATATTTTATCTGAATTTAGTTCTATACTCTAGAGGGAAAATGGAAACAACCCTAGGTTATTCTTAACTATTTATGATCAATTCCCAGGTGTAGGTGAAACTCAACTCAGATACATTCAAGCTGATTTAAGTTATCTCTACATTGTAGGCAACATGGCCCAGGAAATCAGATTGCTTTTCCAGTGAGGTCTGCTAGAATAGGTAAATTTATTGACTGATGTAATGTATCAATATTACCAGGATGTTATACTTAAAAAAAAAAAAACTTATAGCTGAAACAGGAACATATAATGACAGAAGTATATCTGACTTTACCTTAAAATACTTTTTATTTGAAGAATTTATTTATTTCCCCCTGGATATATACAGAAGTCCTTGCTAAAGAAAATACTGATTAAGGTCAGGGTCACTATAATGAAGCTGCTGTAGAAAACATCACAACAAATAGTTTACTAGTTGCATATTCACAAAATTGATACACAATACACAATATTTATTTTCTAATTTTCATACTTGCATTTTTTTTTAAATTTAACATTAAATTCTGGCCTGCATACCATTGAAAGAACTACAGTGGCTAGAATGTCATATTCACCAGTATTAGATGAAAAATAATTTGTTTTTCAGAGATACGATTTTTTTTCCAGCAAACGTATGTTTAAAAGCTTTTCAAATGTGTAAACTTTAACCTGAGATACTTCTATCTTGATCTCCTATTCTACTCATAGTATCTGTAGTACTTGGAGAATCTGTTTACCAACTTGTCAAGTCAATTTTCTTAAGAAGTGAATTCTTAAAAATGCTAATCCCAAAGTGACTTTAGAGAGGAACTGAGAAACAGTCATCGAAAGTTAAAAACATCCTGGTAGAGTTTTAATTTTTCAATCAGGACTGACATACTTCTAGTGGTTTCCCTGTGTATTTAATGCTCTCTTACTGGCTCTTGTTCTTAAAGCTTATGAGTGTAGATATTGTAATAATTATTTTGAAATTAAATTCAGGTGTAGGTGCTTGAAATTCCTTTCTTTCTTTCTTTCTTTATTTCCTTCCTTTCTTTCTTTTTTCATGTTTTATTAGGAAAAGTCAGGGAGAGGAAATTTCACTCTATATGTAGTCATCCCTGTGCTCTTTACATTGGATCTTGCTGTGTCACACGTCTTGCATCATTCCTTAAGCTCCTGAACCAGAGAGGAGGGAGATGCAGAAATTTTGATCAGATCCTCAGGTTGACTGATTATCAGTCCAAAAGGGCAGATCTCATTTATTGTTAAGACCAGCTTTTTAAAAGAAACTTGAGGGACTGCCTTCATTATTGAGTTTCAGTTTTGGTGACTCATTTGACATTTTTGGAGGGGGATTAAAACACACTTGGATAGTCTGAAGCAAAACATTGTTAGACACAAATCATCAGCCCATATAAGATTGCTCTGCTACTGATGCTGCAATCTACAACGTGTATTATTTAAGTTATGTCATATTTTCTTAGGAATGGGTGATTTTAAAAATGTCAATTAGCATTTTATCTGACATAACAATTATAAATATTTATGGGAAACCATGTCATAATCTGAAACTTGTATACAAAGTGCCATGGTAAAATGGAAATATTTGACATTCCTACCTTTACTTTGTTTTGGGAAGCTTCAAACTCCTTTCATAGCTCTTCATCAAATATATAATGTGTTCTAAACTATAGTCATCCTACTGTACTTTAAAATATTGGAAATAATTTCTCCTAACTGTATTTTGGTGATACCTTTTAAGGCAGAATCATTTTGGGTGTTTTTTATTTTAACTATGTTTTCTAAAAGAGTCCCTAGAATTAAATTACAAACAGCACATACTCTTTAAAAATACTGAAGGCTTATTTATCCTTTATAGAGGAGTTAAAGGGGGGGGAAGGAAAAAATTAAATGCATTTCTTGCAATAAGGTATTTGCCTTTAAAATACTTAACATAGTAGGGCTTTGTGGTGCATGCCTGTAATCCCAGTGGCTTGGGAGGCTGAGTTCAAAGTCAGCTTCAGCAACTTAGGGAGGCCCTAAGCAACTCTGTGAGACCCTGTCTCTGAATGAAATGTAAAAAAGGGCTGTGGAGATGGTTCAGTGGTTAAGCACCTCTGGGTTCAACCCCTGGTACAAACAACAGCAACAACAAAAACTTTCTGTTGACTTTCCTTTTTGTAGGATTCTGAGGGGCAGTTATAATTGTAGTATTTCAGATATCTCTGATAATTTAAGGCTATAGATATTCTAAACATATGAATAAATTATGAATGAAGAGGTAGTGACAGGGAGCACTTTATGATGTGAAAACTGATTTGGTAAAAACTATAGTAGAAGAAATTATAATATCAGATAGAGTAAATAGCAATTCTTGGAGTGATACAGTTTCAACCCATTATTAAACACTAAAAATTTGTCTTTATAATTATGGTGTGTGTGTGTGAGCATGTGTGTATTTAAATTATGTTACTGACCTGAACATTCTGTGTATTTATCATTGAGTTTCTCATAATTTTCCAAGAACATATTTGAATGAAGCCAAGATTTAAAAAACATATTCTGAGTGTCTAGATTTATTTTTATTCTATGTATTTTGAATATGTATTTAGAATATGTATAGAATATTCTATGTATTTATTTTTATTCTATGTATTATTTAGCTTCTATATTCTTTTTATATTGGATTCAGTCTGATGCAAGATGTTTGCAGGTTCTCCTGAGTGTATCTACAGGAGTGTATGGTGATAAGGATATACTAGGAGTTCTTTAAGTCTATGTGGACATCTGTCCTCAGTTTATATTGTTTGTTTGTTGCTTCAGTAATCCAGCCCACATGAGCTGGAATTCCTGAGGAAGAATCAAGTTTTTTGAGATAGTAGCATTTGGAAGTTATAGGTGCTTCTAAGGACAAAGCTATTAAGTGAAATATTCCTCACACTGCTCTTATGACTATGCTGTGTGTTGATGTGTAAGTCAGTAAGGGGTTTCAGGAGGGTTCTACTCTTCTGCATTTGGAATGATCTTCAATATAGTATGCTTTCAAGGTGACATTTAGATGAAAATTTAAAAAATATATCACCTTCTCAGGAAAGTACTGCAGAGTAGAACAGATTTATAGACCTGGAAGCCTATTATGCAAAGCTGTAGATCATTGTAGTTGACCAATGAGACCGGCTCCCCAACCCCCTGGCCAAATATTCACCAAAATGTCCTTTGTTTTGTCTTTTCTCTTCAAGTAAAAATTCAATTAGACTTTTGTGTGACTTTTTGTTTAAAAATTCAAAATGTTATTCTAAATCCTTTTTCTTCCCAATCTTGTGCCATAAACAAAGTTTCTTTGTTAGCTGCATTTATCGAGAGAGAGAGAGAGAGATCTAACAGCAAAGCATAAATGTAGACAAGTAGTTAAAAATCCAGTACCATAAATCATCGCCTGTACCCTGAGGATGTGAAGGGTGAAGGGATATGATTAGGAACAGAATGTGGGTGAGGTAGAAAAAGAAATCTAACATAAGGTTATTTTAGGAGGAAAATATTATCTGGTGTAGAGTTATAATTATTTTTGCAGAACTAATTTTACCAAAGTAAACAGATCTATAATTATTGCTTTTTCATGTATTCAAAGTATCTGTGTTTATATGTGATGCTGCTATTTTTTATATAAAGCATTTAGCTTATAGCTATAAAACTTTTTATGACCTAATTGATGAAAGTGGTGGAGAGACAATTCCCACTTTTTAGAGAACACTGCATGCAAATATCACAGATCAAAAAACCAGCAACTCTTTACTACTACATCATATAAACCTGCATCAGTCAGATGGTAGTATCTATGACCAAAATACTAACCATGACAACTTAGAGTAGGAAAAGTTTTGTTTTTTTTTTTTTAACTCAAAGTTGCAGAGTTTCAGCCCAGGATTTGCTGACCCCATTACTCTGAGCCCAGGCTAAGGTGGGCTTTCTTTCATCATGGAAGAAAAACATAGCAGCAGAAAGCTGCTCACCTGATGATAGACAGGAAGGAGAGAGGGAGACAGAATGAGGAGCCAGGGACAAAATATAATCCTCCAAGGTGTGTCCTCATGATCCACCCTGTCTAACCACACCCCTCTTGCCTACATTTACCACCAAGTACAGTAATTCTTTAAAATCATTAATGCATCAAATGGATTACTCCACTGATCAGGTTATAGCTCTTATAATCTAATCATTTTACCTCTGACCATGTCTGCATTAATACAGTAGATTTTGTATCCAGACCACAACAAATTATTACCATATTAGGGTGCTTTGGAATGTTTTCCAATAAAACAGGTTACAAAATAGTTTTTATTTTAAGAACATGGAATTTCAGTTTTTGAATATTACCACTTTTCACAACTATAAGCTATTTTCACATTCTTTCTTTCTGAAGGCTACTTGGGGTTTGATTATCACAAATCATATTTATTCTGAATGTCCATTTTTATGTAAATGGAAAAGTGCTTCTTCTCACAGATTTAGATATCATTTTTTGTGTATATCAGCAATAGAAATAAACCAGATATGAATATTAAGTTAATTTGAGTAGCAGGGGCAGAACAAATATGCATATCTATGGCCATAGCCTTAATCAAAATCTATGTTTCAGTATACTTTTCTATTGTAGCTCTCTAAGTTTGTCAATGACCTTAGCATTGTTTTAATCAACACTAGATATTTGGCCTTGAATTTCTTTAGTCTTCTGGAGAAAACTGGCTACCTTGTAAAGTGTTAATATTTAAAGTTAGCAGCTTTTGCTGGCTACAGTAACCAGGGATTTTTATCCCAACAATGGCAGGTATAAATACAGTCTGACTGCTATGGGCTGATTTTTTTTCCCTTTACAACTATAAATAACAACTCCAAGATTTTTGCTTAAGAGATCATACAAATGTTAGGATTATTTCAGTTTTCTTCCAGTCAAGAAAAGGTACCTCTCATGTACTGTTCAAATGTAGTGTGAATGATAATTAACAGGTCTTATCTGTGATGCCTTACTGGATAGAGTATTTTTCTGTTTATGGAAAGAGATATAACAGAGAATAAGAAGTTTCTAACTTGGCTATCTCATGGTTGTTCCTTCCGGCAGTGTGCAAACATACTCCCATGTTGGACACCAGTCAGTGTTTCAATATTAGAAATTCTAAACGTATGTTTTTGCTATACTTTCACCCCAAGGAAAAGAGTATTTCAGGGCTGGGATTGTGGCTAAGTGGTAGAGTGCTCCCCTAGCATGGGTGGGACCCGGGTTCGATTCTCAGCACCACATAAAAGTAAAGTCATTGTGTTGTGTCCATCTACAAAAAGAGTATTGCAAAACTCCACTAGATTTGAGGTTTTTATTTTCCATAGCATTGTTTGACAGCACCCATATTAGACCATGTTAATTCATGCTATTTTCTTTTATAAAGATTGTGAAAAATAAATGTCATAGTGAATTCATGTGTATAAACCTTCACCAAGTTAATTTCATGTCAAACTTTTAAAATTTTGCCATAGTTGATTGATATAATAAACCAATTGTAGAAATTGAAATTATTTTACTGCACAAATTGTGGTGAAATTTGTGCTTTTTATCATCTGTATTCTTCATTTCATGGTCAAATTAGGGAATATATTGCATTTATGCAAACTCAAGTTGTTTTGATTCTCTAATTCTTTCAGTATAACTTCATTGTTCAGAGTAGTTTTTTTTGCAAAAAGGATTATTGACTTTAAAATAAGTCTATTCATTGTTGCCTTTGTGATTGAAAGTGGACACAGGTATGGAATGCGTTGATTTCCTATTTTTTCCACATTTGAATCAGCGTATTTGAATCAGCATTATTTTACCCAATGATTTAGGAGTAGAGATGAGCGCTGGTCAAATATGTGTAAGTGTATGTTTTATCTAAGCAAATCTATTTGCCAGTGATTTTTGATATGCAGTCTGAGGCACTAGAAACTTTCTTCTATAAAATCACACTTAAGAATTGTGTAAGTTCTTTATAGATGCTGTAACAAATTATCACAAATGTTTTGGTGGCTATAAAGTACATAAATGTATTTTTTAATTCTGAAGATGAGACATTCACAGGGTAAAGTAAAGGTATCAGCATTCCTTTTTGGAGGTTTTAGTCCATTTCCTTTTCTTCTCTAACTAGAAAAGGCCACCTGCATTCATTGCCATGTGGTTCCCTGTCATCAGAGCAACATTGGATGCCTTTATGCCTTGTTTCTGTGGTCACATCTTCCTCTGACTCTAATTCTTCTTCAAATTTTTATTAAGTTTTTAAGGACCATTGTGATTTCCCTGGGATCCCCAAGAATTATCCAAAGTAATGTATTTATTTTGAGGCCATCTAATTAGCATGTGTTTTTTTTCTTCTGTGAAATATCAGTTCTGTTCCTTTGCCAATTTATTGAGTTATTTGTTTTTTTGGTGTTTTTTTTAAATTTTTTATATGTCCTGGAGATGAGTGCTTTATCTGATGAATGATCAGATGACAAAGATTTTTCCCCATATTGTAGGCTCTCTCTTCACATTCTAGATAGTTTCTTTTGCTGTGAAGAAGCTTGATAGTTTGATACCATCCAATTTATTATTCCTTGATTTTACTTCTTGTGGTTTAGGAGTCTTGAGGAATTTGGTTCCTAAGCTGACATGGTGGAGAGTTGGGTCTACTTTTATTTCTAGTTGATGCAGGGGTTCTGGTCTAATGCCTAGTTCCTTGGTCCATTTGAGTTCAGTTTTGTGGCAGAGTAAGAGATAGGAGCCTAATTTTATTTTGTTAAATATGGATTTCCACTTTTCCCAAAACCATTTTTCGAAGAGGCTATCTTTTTCTCCAATGTATGTTTATTAGCATACTATAGTGATGTAGGCATATCAATGATTATAGCTTCTTGATTCATAATAGCTAATCAATGGCACCAACCTAGGTGTCCTTCAATGGATAAATGGATAAAGAAAATGTGGTATATGTACATAATGGAATATTCTTCAGCCATAGAAAAAGAATAAAATTATGGCATTTACTGGTAAATGGATGGAGCTGGAGAATATCTTGTTAAGTCAAATAAGCCAATCCCCCAAAACCAAAGACCAAATATTCTCTCTGATATGCAGATGCTGACTAACAAGAGTTGGTGAGGCAGGGAAGAGAAGAGCAGGGGAGGTTCAGCAGATTGGACAGTGCAGAGTAGAGGGAAAGGAGGTTAAGTGAGAATGGGAAACACAGTAGAATGAATGGACATAACTTTCCTATGTTCATATATTTAAACACAATCCGTGTAATTTCACATCATGTTACAACCACAAAAATGGGAAATCCATGTATGTATGTCCAAATTTATTCAACTAAAAAGAACAAGTAAAAAAAAAAAAGAAAATGACATCCACGTTTGGAGAAGTAAGATGGCATATTTTGAGATGCCATAGGGCTAGGTTCTGAAATTGCCTGTTAGAGTTGAGAACAATCCCTGGCAAGAGCCAACAAAGGAAAGCAACTTTAGTCCTTCAACTGCTTGAAGCTGGATTCTTCCCTTATCCTTAAAGAACCCAGGAAAGAACCCCAAGCTCAAGCTGAGAACAACTGACTGGGTGACATTTTACTTTAGCCATGTGATACACAGCAAAGGATTACTCAAATTGCTGAGCCTTCTACCATAACAATACATAATAATACATTTGCATTGTGTCAAGATTTAATTTTGTGTTAATCTGTTAGCAGAAGAAAATTAATATACATGATGAGATTACATAGTTTATCAGGGGCTAAGAACTCCACACAGAAAGCCTGGCTACCAAGGGTCTCTTGTTCCACAGTCTGAACTGTAAAGCAATAAACAATTCCAGGAGAACACAGGTCCCTCATACTCTAAGCCAGGCTGCTGAATGGTGCTTAGAGAATTAGAGAATTACACTTTTCTTCTTCAATGACCAAATTAAAGGCAAATGATTGAAAATTTGAAATTTAACTGAGTCTTAACTTATTCTATAGCAATCATTTTTAAAAAATAATAAGAAAGTTTTCCTACCCATTACTTTTATTATATTGCAAACAAAGATACATGCTTTAGTATTAAACAGATTTTTATTTTTATGCAAAATATAATTTTCTGGCTTGAAAGAATACATACAATGTAAAATTAGAATAGAGTTACATTGTTTTAAAGAATGTGTTCTTATTGATACCTAAATTTCCCTGTCATGTATAACAAGGCATCATAAGGTAAAGATGTGATTAAAAATATTTTTTATTGGTGATATTCTTCATTCCTATGTCTTTATCACAGAATGTGCCAAAACTCTATTTATTCATTAATAGTTTTAAATTCCCTATGTTATTTTTTGAGTTCCTTTATGAAGAGTAGATAGATAAATTGAAACAATTTCAGGAAAGAAATGAAGCAAAAGTTATTATAAAACATAATTGAATGGAAAATTATTATAACAAACCAACAAAGAACAAAATGTTGCATAGTGAAGATGGAATTCATATGCTGGTAGCCAGCACAATAAGCTATTTATTTTTTGTCAAAGTTAACTAGATAGGCATCATACAATTCTTGAATAGATCACCATGTTTGCTCATCTTAGAAACAAGAATATGCTTTTTTGTTTAATTTTAAAACAGTCATAAACGTTTGGTCTCACAAATCATTAACAACATAAGGACAATCTATTATGTCAGGGGAGATGAATACAAAGTTACTTTTTTAAAACTTAATGCAATAAAGTATCATTTTTATCATTTTCAAAATGATAAAATTTATGTAAAAATTCTTTCAGATGATAGCATATTTATTTCACACCAAAGAGAGATTATTAGCCACTAATTTCTCCATATTTTCTGCTTCAAAAACAAAATCTTTAGCTAATTTTACATACAAAAGCATGTAAAATCCAAAGAGCATCTTCTTAAGGAATAAAATTTCTCTTCATAATAACCTTTCTATCAAAGGGGTATATTTTTCATAATATTAGCATATGAATGGAAAATTATTTACAAAGTAAACTTTGAAACACATACAAATATAGCCAAATGCAAATTTTCATATACATACTAATTTTTTCATTTATACATGCATGTCTCTGTATCTGATGCATTTTGTGGTTTTACTTGGACATGTTGATTCAGTTAAGGGATTACTACAAATTTTCTCTAAAATATGTTAGGCTTAATGTTCAAGGGATAGTATACATAATCTAAACATGTCCATCACATGACAGCTCAGATGGTAATCATTCTGTACTCCTGTCTTATTTTGTGCTCTCCCAAAGTGATGTTACTTAGTGTTCTTAGTTGAACCCTAAACAAGATTTAAGGTTGTTTGGCTTTGTGCTCCAAGAATCTCACTTTAAATCCTACTAAGATTATAACAGCCTTTATAGAATGCATAATTTGTCATCTCCCTTTTGTACAAATGTGACATGATCCCATTATATTTCTGCCACTGGATTTTATTACACTAATAATCCATTGCAATATTCACAGAATGCCATGATAGATCATATTATATTTATCATATCACACAATAAATACAATGACTTATTAATAAATCACTCTAATTTAGAGATTGTTGATATTATTCCTTGAGACTAGCAGAAAAATGATGAATCAGCATCCAAAGTCTTTTGATCAACTGCATAGTTTTACATAAATTTATACCCTAAAAATGGCTACTGCATATGGAAACTCAAAATTGTTTTAAAATTTTCTTTATTTTAAATAAGTAAACTTCAGCTGTATGAACTATTAAAAATGAAATATTTTTTATAAATAAGCTTTACATTGAAAATACAACTAAGAGTAATAAATCTTTGTATATCTGTTGAAAATTTTTACAGTTAAGCAGAATGGATTGAAGAAAAATCTAATTTTGAGATTATAAAGATCTACAGCAAAGTATAGGCAAACATGATTTAGTTCCTCATTTCAGGAGATCAGAAAGAAGCAGGCCCACATATATTAAGAAATGCAATCAGTTAGGCTAAGAAGTGAGATAAAAAATTGGGTTTCCAGACATTTATTTCAGGGTTACTTGTTGCTGCATTCTTCATTTTTGCTTTTAAAAATGTTTATTAAATTTTAAGAATTTAAGAAATAACTTTGTATTTAAATATTAGAGAATAATCAGCTGAGGGATATAGTAAATCATGTTAGCCTAAATGTATAAAAATTTTTTGAAGTGCAACTGCTTTTTTATTGGCTGCATAAATTGATGATACCAACTTCTTATCAACAGTTTTTTCGCTTAAAGTGGCTTCATCATCAACTCTTACAAAACAGACATTTTCCGTGAACATCTTTGCCTTATAATGTGATTCTAGGACACCAAGTTTATGTTGCTGATCCAGGAAACCCAAGGCAGTAGTTGAGTAAGGGTGTTGAGGACATAGATTAGACAGTACTCTTTGTTTGTTTGAATCCCAGACCTGTCACAAATCAAAAGTGTGATAGCTTATGCTTCTAGCTAATTCCTTTGAGTCCCTTCTACCGTAGATCCTTTGTGTCCCTTCTACCATAGATAAGTATAATTAACAGTACAACAGTACTGATAGGTCTGTTGAAAATTAAATTAATTTTGTGTAAAGACCAAAGGACAATATCTGCAAAATAAACATCAACAGTAGCTATTATTTACATTAGTAATATTAACTAAGAGGAATCTGTTTAACCATGTGTTTGAAAAACATAGTAGAGATTGACAACCAAATTTATCCAAACTGTTTGTAGAATTCCTGAGTTGCTTTACTCTTCCTAGCAATAAATCAAATCAGAGCCTTGAAATTTTTGGAAAAAAAATGATGGTTTACCTTGAATATTCATTATATTGAATATTCTTTATGCTCCAAACAAGTTATTTACAAAGAGGTTATGTTCCTTATGGACTCCTTTATTCTGTAATGTTAATTGTACTTGGTCCTATAGCAAAAGTATATTCCAGAGATCATGGCTTCTTTCAATTACAAGGTTTGAAATGTACCTTTTTTATAAAGCTTTATTAAGTAATGCTTTGTGATTTATTTTGGCATTCCAGTTTTATTATATGTGGAATTATACTGAAAGAATATCCTTTAAAATGCACACAATAGTTCATTATTTAAACACTAACAGTGTTTTAGGACTTTTCAGCTTTGGTAACTTCAAAATTTTCAATGTCAGAAAATACAATGTTGGAGTTGAATCCTAAACTGTTTTCCTTATTTTTAAAACAAATTTACTTAGTATCAAATATCTGAGGACAGACAGTAATTTTGCTTCTGGAGATACAACAGTGAACAATAGACAGAATTCCATGTCCTCTTACAAACTGTCTTTTAGTGGGTAACATAAACAGCATAGAAACAACAACAAACAGAAAACCACATAGAAATCCTATAGTGGTAAGTGCTAAGGAGAAAAAGGAATATGGAGGTTAGAAAGATAGATTGCAAATTTACCTAGTGTGGTTATAATAGGCCTCACTAAGTCATTGCCATTTCAGTTAAAAGTCCAAGAAATAAGAGAGCACAATACAACACAGCTTCATGGTTAAGAGCAGGGCTTTGCAGGCAGAGGTGACATATAGGTGACAATGACTCATATGTGACGGACAATAATTGATGGAGGGACAGTGAGAGCAGGAGGTGGAGAGAGAGTGGAGTCAAATTGAAGTTTTTTGCAAGTCTTGGTAATATCAGAAGCTTTTACTTTAAACAAGATGTAAAGTCATTGGAGTTTTTTTCTTTTATAATTAAGACATACATCATAATCTCGTTGCCATCTTGAGGAACCCCTCCAGCTGGTATGGAGACTAGGCTGTAAGAAGCCAGGATTTGTTCTCAGGAAATGCAAAGTCATCTTGTATACCTGACCCCCTGGGGTCTACTCTAATTTATGAACCTTATTAACTAACTTTTCATTTTCTTCTGCATTGTCAAGTAGTTTCTTTCTAATCAGTAATTTTCTTCATACACAAGCCTATCACAATTATTCTTACCTAAAAACATCTTCCTGAATCATACAATCCTCTTATTACACTATCTCCTTTTGCTGATCCCCAGGTCAAGACTTTATGGAGTAGTAGTCTGTACCCATTATTCTCAAAACCTTTCTTCCAGGACTTTGAAGATTTCACCCCAACGTGTTTTCCTTTGCTATGTCACAAATCCATAATTGTCAAGGACAGTACTGACTTGCATATCCCTTTTTATACCAATTGAGATAGTTATTTCTCCCTAAACATTTGCTTCATTGGGATCTGGGGCACTCTACTATACATCCTGCTCACCTCATTAGCTACCACTTCATAATTTTATTTTCTGATCCCCAACTTCTTTAAATTGTAGGCCAATAAGGCTAAATTATGGAATTTTTTTCCTTTTATCCAAAACTCAGTTTTTTTCCTCTAGATGGTCTTTTGCTTAAGCTCCTTTGTTTATGTTGTACAGTCCAATTTCAGCTTTTTGTCTTCACCCTTCATTTTTCTGATGGATTCCAGAATTATATATTCAACTGCCCAGTCGATATTTGAAGTCTAATATGTAACTCAACATTATTACTTTAAAAATTGACTGTGTAGTCTTTCCCTTAGATATAGTTCTCCCACAATTTGTCCAATTTTAGAAGATGATGATTCTATTTCTTCAATTCTTAAAACCAAAACCCACAAGTCATCTTTAACTGTTCTTTTTCCTTTGTACCAAACTCAATCCATTGGAAAATCATGTAGGTCTACTTTTAAATTAAATATGACATCAAGGTATTTTATACTTACACTTCAGTGATCCAAGTCAGTATTCTTACTAAATGGAAGATTATCTTAGTCTCCTATCATATGAGTCTTTCAATCAAGAGTACATGAAGTTAGATAGCAGGCTTATTGATAGTTTTTTTTTCTTACAATGGCAATTATATAACTTGGTGATTCTTATATAATTAACTTATAATTTATGTCACCTCTTTAAAAGCACTTAAACTATGTCCTTTATGATCATTAAAAGCATACTAGACTATGTTCTAAATTCTTAATAATTTCTTCCTATGGATTTTCAATTGTCAATTGAGAGCTTTTATTCAAAAGCAAAGAACAAATTTAGAAGTATTAGCTATAAGGAAGTCTAGGGTGAATTTAAAGGAAGGCTATTGTTTTGTTTGGATTTCAGATTCAGAGTCCTAATGTTACGAAAGTTAATAGTCTCTGCATAAAGGAAACTTGGTTAGTATGTCATTAGCCATTAAGTTTTTATATTCTGTCTAATTAAATGTCGTATTCCCTGGGTCAAAGGTGCATTTTATGGTTCATAATTTCTACATTGCTGTAATTTTTAATTTGGTCATAATGTTTGGCTAGTTTTCATAGTGGCATTTTTAGGACCTGTAGTTTACTTCAGCTGATAATCATTCAGAGGCAGTACTTGTTGATTCAGTTAAATATCAGTTGGTTCTTATAATTTTCGATAAATTGTAAATTGCTTTATCATGAAATTTTCCTTACATTCTTATATTCATTCTTATATTTGAAAATGTTCTTTAAATTCTCATAAATGCATTTTAAATTGGACCCCCCATTTTCAAAAATAAACGTAAGAAATCAAATTGATTTGAGCTTTTGTTCCTTTGGCATTCTATTAGTTTCTGATACAGTAATTTCTCCGATAGAAAACAATATCAATTGTGGTATTTTTTTATATTATGAACCAGTTAGATTATCTGGCTTCATGCTATAATTCCTTTGGCATTCTATTAGTTTCTGATACAGTAATTTCTCCGATAGAAAACAATATCAATTGTGGTATTTTTTTATATTATGAACCAGTTAGATTATCTGGCTTCATGCTATATAATTGACCTTTTTAATTTCTATTTCTTACAAGATTATTTACTATGTGACATTCATACATATTCATATTTAAGGTATTTATTATTCTGTCAAGACATTCTTTAAAATACAAGTTCTTTGATTTATATTAGCATTGTGAATAGTTTGCTTATTTTAATAGAATATTTTGACATCACAGATAAATTTAAGAATAATATTGCCACCTAAATTCACCTAGAGAGTTGAAAGACATTGATGGTTACACCAGTAATGATTTACAAAATGAGAAAACAAAATTCTCTAAAAGATAGAAAAGCATATATTTCTGGATTATTATACTTTCATTATTAATTAAAATCTTAAATTAAAAACAAATGTTGGTTTGTGAGTTCTTTGGGTCAATTGATAGCTCTTTCTTTCTGGAATTTAGTCTACCCATATCTATTTTTTTCCTTATGTCTCCATGAAAACTATTTTTTCCAATGCTAACAAAAGCCTATTAATTGTCTTCTGAACAGTATATATTCTCACATCCATATTAAGCCTAAACTTTTTGTACTTTATATGCCAGTGGTATAGGATATTAAATAAATATAAAAATGAATATTGCTTAAGTTACTGGTGATCTATTTACACATATTGTGTTTTAGCATTCTTGGGATGTTATGATGGATTTAAACATTGGTTTGTTCTATAGCACTGCAATCTAAGTAAGTTTTTCTTAACTTGTAAATCTGTTCTCAAAAGCCAAATAAGTCTTTCTTTAAAAAATAAAATTGTGCTCAGTTTTTTTCCTTGAAGCATATTAAATTCTTAGTTTCTTTGTATATATAGAATAGAGCTTTAAAACATTGTGCAGAAAGCTTTCATCTTTTTTCCTCCCTATTTTGTAGAGCAATGTTTTGAAAAAATGCTTTATTTTTAGTTTGATTCTATTCTTTTTGTTTATATTAGGTTAACTCTGAAATAATACATGAGGTTCATTTACCAATTCATTCAATAAAATGTTTTCTTTACTTATATTCCTAGATCATGTTTATTAGTAAGGACAGAAAGGTTAGAAGATTAGATCATAACATAGAAATGTCTTAGAATTCCTACAAAATATATATTAACAATTCTAGACTAAATTAAAGTTATTTTGGAAATATCTTTTTCTTACCAATTCTCTTAGTACCAGAAGACTTCATATTGCATTTTAAGCAGTTATTCAGAAATGTTTCTTAATATCACACATCATTCTTCAAAATGTAACAGTTTAATTTAGTTGTATGGAATAAGATCCTCAAAGGAAAAGAATAAAAAAACGTGAAAGAAGGCCAACATGTGGCTAGTGGAATCGAACAATGTTTGTGGATATTCACAGCAAGAAAGTAGAAGTTGATGATTGTCAATAGTAAAATCCCTCTCTCAGGACTAATGATACGATGTGCACAAACATATGTATACTTGGTTAACAGTATTTTTTCAATGTTCCACTGTTAAATCAATTTTTGTATCTTTTGTTTTATTTTGTTCTTTTTCCACCATCACTTGAAATAGCTATTGAATCTAGGATGATGAAATTGATCTGCTTATTGTTCCTGTACTGTTGTTGAAATATGAAAACAAAGCTCTTTTTTAATTGTCAAATCTTTATTTCATTTTCATATGTTTAAAATGTTTAAAACATTTATTTTAAAAAAAGTAAACCTAATTGATTTGTGAACTTTTCAAATTGAATATTATTCTTAAAATATTAAGTTAATTAAAAAGCACAATATAAAAGATGCAATTAATTATGTAAAATTATGCAAGAAATGAACAACATTCAATTAAATGGAATCACAGTGAAAATCACCTGGGATGTTACTTGTTTTAGGTGAGCTCAGGATTAATATTGAGTCTTAAGTAGTTAGCAAATGCAGAATCCTTGTAACTTACTATCCTATAAGATAAATTATGCAGGTTCAGACAGAAAACCAGGTTTTAACAAATGAGAATGAGATTCCCTTCTTAAAAACATTCCTAATTAGTTTATTTCCTTGAGATTATACTCTTGGTGTCTGTTGAGGGCAGGTAGATTTTTGAAACTAAGGCCCAAGGACCAGGAACCGGTCATTTCTTAGTAACTCTCCCATCAGATAATGTGACAAGGGTTGTTAGGAAAAGTTAGAACCTGGCTTAATATTTAAATTTTGCTGCACTGAGAAAGAAAATGAATCAGGGAATCCAGGTTGGTTCCACAATTTAGCTATTGTGACTTGTGCTACTATTAACATTGATGTGGCTGTGTCCCTGTAGTATGCTGTTTTTAAGTCCTTTGGGTATAGACTGAAGAGAGGGATAGCTAGGTCAAATGGTGTTCCCATTCCCAATTTTGGCATATATATACAATGGAATATTACTCAGTAATAAAAGAGAATAAAATCATGGAATTTACAGGTAAATGATGGAGTTAGAGAAGGTAATTCTAAGTGAAGTTAACCAATCTCAAAAAACCAAATGCTGAATGTTTTCATTGAAATAAATATTCATAGTGGGATAGGGAGCGGGAGAATGGGAGGAATAGACAAACTTTAGATAGGGCAGAGGGATTGGAGGGGAAGGGAGGGAGCATGGGGTTATTAATGATGGTAGAGTGTGATGATCAGTATTATCCAAAGTACAGGTCTGAAGACAAAAATTGATGTGAGTATACTGTGTATACAACCAGAGATGAAAACTTTGCTCTCTCTATAATAAGAATTGTAGTGCATTCTGTTGTCATATATAAAGAAAATAAAGAAATAAATAAAAATTAAAAACAAGGAAAATAAAATAAACCAGGGAGATTTCCTTGCTTCCAAAAGGCAAGGAACAGGAGAGTAGAGACCCATGACTTGCAAATGATTTTTAAATATCCAATGAGCCTGCTACCATTAAATAAGGCCTAATTAGTTGGGAATATATTAGCAAAATAGATGATTATAATCTGCTTTCTTAGAAAAATGAGGAAAGCTATAGGAAAGGAGATAGAGTCCTAGAAGCTTATCTTCTCCTTTATTAATCATCAGAATAAAACAGATGATATTGAATAAAAACTAGGGAACTAAAAGTTGTTAAATCACAAATTGAGGTAAATTAATGTTCTAAGTTAAATATTGATCATTAGTAAGGATGAACTTGATAAGATAAAACAGGCAATTCAAGTTAAAGAGCCAATAAAAAACACACAAACACAAGTAGCCTAAATTGGCTAGTTTTTAATGAAAATCATCATCATCATCATCATCATCATCATCATCATCATCATCCAGGCATGAGCCTTTGTCAAGTCATACATAAAATGATACCAAAATAAGTTGAAGATTAAAAAAAAGATAAAATTACATCTGTATGATTACTCTAAAAATTTGCTTCTTGAAGCAAATTTAATGAAAGGATGGTAAGTTCTGAATCAGTATGTGGCAAAGGATTTCTTATATTCATCCAAAATGTATTTGGGAGGAGGGGCCTATATGAGTGAACATGAGCACGAATAGATGAGATTCCGTCACAAACACTAATTTATGAGGTGGCAAGCTTGCTCCTGTTTATCCTACATAATTCTTAGCTGAAGCAGCATCTTCTTTCAGCTGGTTGTGCACAGTATCACCCATGCATTGTGTCACCTCCTGGTGGCTCAACTAGTTTCACAGATGAGTAGCTTCTGTGCCTGTGGGGCCATGGAATCATGCTCTGCTGGTTAGGGAGTAGCTTCACCCATGTTTTCTGTGTTTATGTCTCCTCCTGGTGGCTCATCTGGTATCAAAGATGAGTAGATTTTGTGACTGAGAGTGGTCAGTACAGAAAGAAGAATGTGGACTTATTACTAGGGAATCAGGGGAAAGTGGCCATTGCTGTAGGCTGGATGAGTAAAGATGAGACAGACAACTTGTAAGCATCCTCTGCATATGTAGGAGTTTCTAAAGGCTCTCCCTTTGTCTTTGACCCTCTAGACTTCAATGAGGAAGAGTGAAAATGAATCTTTTGTGGAAGTCTCATTTTCTTGCAAGGGAAAGAAACAGCATAGTAGGTATCGAGCATAGATGTGCTACTTGCAAAATTATAATTTCTCAGTAAGGATGTACTGAATATAACATTTTATATATACATTTCATATAATGTACTGGCATTTTTAACCAGGTACTGCTCCACTTAGGTCAGTGATTCTCCCAATAATATAGACAGATATTTACCTAAAATTTGATCACATGTATCTTCCCTTTATTCAACTTAAGTTGATAGAAAAGAATAAAACCATTTATTTCACACATATAAGTGACAAGTTTAGTGCTGAGAAGTTTGTATTTTTTTATTATGTCTAAGCATGGTGATATGAGGTAACTGTCTTATTAGTTAAAGAGCATATAATGAAAGAGGATAGCATAGATTTAGTAATTTGTCCTGAAACTACAAACACTGATAAAAAAGTTGGGGATTCACATTGAGAGATGTCCAGTTCCAAATTATGTGCCAATTCTAAATCTATTACCACTTAGAAAATGATTTTAAGAAATACCTCAGTGTAAACCTTTCACAAAGGATGTTTCACAAATATCCATATATTTTTAAAATCAAGATTGTTGTTAAGCATGATTTGAATGTATTTTTACTTCATTTACTTCTTCAGGAGAACAATTGTGTTCATTTACTGGATTATTAATTTAGATTGTATAATTCTATAACCATATATCAAAATTTTAAATTTGAATTGCTATTCCCCAAACAACACTTATGAGAGAATTATCCAGGAAGTAAAGTAGAAAATATAGATAGTCATTCATATAATTTAAACTAAAACATAGGTTTACCTCAATTGCCTGGTTTTCAGCTGACATATTTTGGCTTGCATTATTTATATTGATTACAGCAATTCTTTACATATCTTTGCATTCATCAACAGCTTTGGATTCATGGAAATTTTTTGGCTTGCATCTTGGCATTCTGTCACAAGAGCTGTGCTCTGAACACCCTAAAACTTTAAAATTCTTGAGTAGAATTGAGTAAGCAAGTTCCATCTCAATTGCCCCTGTGGGGAGAAAAAGGATCAGAAGATGGTATGTTGAATTGCTTAACTGGTCCTTTTGATTATTGATGAGAAGTCAGAATAATCCAGAAAGGGACCATAGACCTCTCATAGCAATGTATTTTCTGATTAACTCAAGTAAACTGGTATTAGAGTGTACTAGGATTCAATGGATTATACCAAAAAATCTACAAAAGGATCATCTTATTAGCAGAATGAGAGCATATAAAGAAAATTGATATGCACAATAGTTAGAAGCATATGAGAAGTCCTCCAACAGTATTGCCTTAGTGAAAATATTAAAATGAAATTCATGCGCATCCAAGATGAAAGAGGTAATATTGTTAAGACAGGTACTTTAGAAAAAGATAGGGAAATATAAGACAGAGAAATGTAAGGTAGGAAAAACTGGAAATTTACAGCATGCATTTTGCAGCAAGAAATTTGCTGACATACACTTAGAAACAAATTAAGAAAAATAAAGAACACTGGTAGATTCTTGGATATTACTGTAGCATAGGTCACCAGAGCCTTAACAAAAGGCAATGAGAAAATGTTTTAATAGATTGGCAAAGGCTGCAGTGAGGCACGTTCTTTGATCCTGGCAGGATTTTAATTGCTTTGCTGTTGATTGGCATGCAACTATGTTCAAATGAAGGAAGAGAACATATTTCGAGAGCTATTTCAAGGATTGCTTTCTGATACACTTCATTGAACCGCTTAGGTGATTAGAGGCTATTTTGGACGATAGCCTAGAAAAAGCTCTGAGTAAGATAAATAAGTCTGAAATAGAAGAAAGTTGCTATCTCACAGCTTAATCACAATATCTTTCATTTAAAAATGCTCTTGAGATGTTGAGAAAGAAACAAGTACATTACAGAAAAAGGTATACAAAGTCTTAATTGGAAGTGTGCCTGAAATGCTTGGATAAATTTTGATTGTACCTTTAATAGAAATGAATAGAAACAGTAGAGGCATAGTCCCCTTTGGGGTTTGAACCTCCTGTCTCTTTGTGTGTATGTATGTGTGTTTGTGTTTGTTGTATGTGTGTTTGTGTGTGTGCATATGCTCACGAAAGTCTGAACAGATAAAATGAACAAAGGGTTTCTGTAGGTTGCTGTGATTCTGGACTCCCTTTCTAAAGAAAAGCAAAGATGTGATATGATAACAAGACATGACAGGAGTAATAACCAGACCTCGTGAGTGCTTTACAAGGTGTCTGGTGTGCTGTTATTTTCCCTGGGGACTCATGACCCCATATTACGAATGTGGAACAAAGGAGTGTTTAGGACCCATGATCCTTCGTAACACTTCTGTTTTCTATGACTGTCTCATAGGCTGAAGGCACATTAAGAAAGCAAATAAATTCAAGTTCATCCTGAGTACCCTAAGAGATTTTTTTCCCAAAACTGTGGACTCATGCACTTTGTGGCTCTGGTTATACTTTCATATTTGATTCTGCTTTTTATTCAAGTCTAACTATATTGTGTCCTATCTTTTTAAAGCCCAGACTTATGGGTTAATTTTTGGAAGTGATTTTTATATTATGCAGGAGACCTTTATGAGTTCTCCAAGAAATAGGCTAAATATTATTCCATACATCAGGGAGAAAGGTAGTCTTACAAAAAGCTCATGGCAATCCTAGCATCTGGATGACACCAGACAAATAATTTCACTAGCAAATTTTAAGACCAAGAAAAAAACTGGTTGCTTAAAATGTTTTACTGATACATCTGTTTGCATGAAACTTCACATCAAGATGAAAATTGAAATATCAAGGGCTGGGGACAAGGCTCAGTGGTAAAGCATGCATGAGGCTACATTTAATCCACAGCAACATACACACATACAAAGAGAGAGAGAGAGAGAGAGAGAGAGAGAGAGAGAGAGAGAGAGAGAGAGAGAGAGAGAGAGAAATCAGTTATTTACCTATGTATTTTTTATATATAATGCCAAACAGTAAACTAAATAGGTACATCATTCTGGCTATTTTCTTTGGAATCTGAGGTGGTTTTATACACACACAAACATAAAACAAACTCCCTGCCCCCAACAACCTCTTCAGCTCTTTCTTTTAATCAAGGACATTTCTCTAGATACCCCAAACTGTGACTTTTAACTTTTGTACTTTCTCTGGCTTTTGTCATGCTGCATCCATCTAGATTCTCCCTAACTCCATATTCTTTTCAGATTGTTTTCTCATGGCTGATTGCCTGACTTTTCCTGAAGATTTTACTTCTTGGGCTGATTCCTGGGGTACTTCTTATAACATGCACTATAGCCTTTGGGTCAATAACACCCCTTTCAGCCATCTGACTCAGCTCTAAAATCTCAACACAACCAGGAGTCAGAGGACCTCACTTCTCTAAAGTGAGGTATTCAATATATTATTGACAGAACTGTTTCATGGGTAGTGTGAGTTCAAGAGGCTAGTTATTCCTTTTTATTCCAGAACTGCAGGTACATTCTTGACAGACCTATGCCTATAGAAGAATGAACAAGGGTCAAGGTTCTAGCTTAGGTTGTTGTTGGTAAGTTGATGATCCTAGGAAAAAAGAATTAGCTCAATATAATCAACCCCCTCACCACCAACAAGACCAGGGAAAAATGATGAAATTATCTGCCTCCCAAGATCACCACCTAAATATATAGCTTAACTTCTCAGGACTTAGTTTTCACTGTGCCTTCAAACTTCTGTTCCAGAAACAGTCCTGAAAAGAATTTGGATAAGGAGTAGATCATTGTAATCAGTACAACAAAGTGTGAAGATACTGCTCTTATGAATGTTTCATCTAAAGTGAGGTAATGCCTTATTTCAGAATGGCTTCAGTTCGCTGTTAGTGAAAAATAAATACACATCCTGAGTAAAATGAAGTGTTAATCTGTCTCTCCAACTTTCTGATATTGAGGGATGCAAAAGGTAAATTTTTCAAGAAAACCCAATAAACAAAAAAAGAGTTAAAATATATGGTTAGATCAAGTTAGCATTATAATCCACAGATCCTTACCCAGTGTGATTTACAGATTGGCTATAAACAAGGAAGGTGTTTTAGTCAGCTTTTGCTGTGATTAAAATACCTGACAAGAAAAATTTTAGATGAGGAAAAGTGTATTTGGGGGCTCATGGTTTCAGAGGTTTCAGTCTATAGACAGCCAGATCCATTCCTTGGGATTCCAGGTGAGGCTAAGCATCATGGTGAAAGAGTGAGGCTGAGGTAGGCAGATCAAATGTTGATCAGGAAGCAGAGAGAGACTCCACTGCCAGATACAAAATGCATACCCCAGAGGCATACCCACAGTCACCCAACTCCTCCAGCCACCTACCCACCTTCAGTTACCACTTAGATTAATCACCATTCCATTATTTTTGGAAATAACCCATCAGGAGATTAATTCACTGATTGGGTTAAGGATTTTATAACCCATCATTTCTCCTCTAAACCTTCTTACATTGTCTCACATATAAACTTTTGGAGGATAGGTCACAACCAAACCATAACAGAAGGAAATCTTTTTCTCCTTCCGTGCATATCAGTGGAAATAGTGTCCCCAAAACCAAAGCAATCCCTCTGCCTGGTCTTTGGTTCTGGATCCTTCCTTCCTACTTGGGTCTCTTTCTCCATAAAATATTACCTCTTTTCTGTTCTTCACTTTTCTTCTTTTCTTTGGTGCTCAATTTCTCCCTTATCAGTAGTTTCATATTCCATGGTTTCAATAACCTGTAGTTAACTGAAGCCTAAAAATGTTAAATGGAATCTTTCAAAATAATTGATTCATAAGTTTTAAATTGCATGCTTTCTGAGTAACCTGGTAGAATCTCAAGCCCCCTCCTGCTCTGATCCTCCCAGGGACATGGATCATCTCTTTATCAGCCCATCCATACTATACCTGCTACATGCCCATTAGTCACTTGGTAGTGACCTCAGACCTGATTGATGGTTGCGGTATCACAGTGTTTTCAGTAACCATCATTTTACCATTCATGGTGGCCCCAAAGCACAAGAGTAGTAATGTTGTCAACTCAGAAATTCTAAAGAAACTGTACAGTAGTACTTCCTTAAGTTAAAAGTGGAATGTTCTCAACAAGAAAAGGGTGATTGTCAGCTTTTTGTCACTGGGACCAGAACACCTGACCAGAAACACTTAGAGGAGGAAAATCTTATTTTGGCTCAGAGTTTCAGAGGTTCAGTCCATGGTCAGCTGTCTTCATTGCTTTGGGCCTAAAGCAAGGAAAAATATCATGGTAGAAGGGTGTGATAGAGGAAAGTGTCTCAGCTCACAGAAGCTGGGAAGCAAAGAGAGAGAAGGAAGAGGGGCAGACTCAAGTAATATCCTTCCAGGTTATGTCCCAGTGCCCTTCTTCCTCCAACCTTGCTCTACCTGCTACACTTTACACCACCTCCCAATAGTCCATTCAGCTCTCAGTAGTCCAATACACTGATGAGTTCAGAGTCCTCATGATCTAATTGTTTCCCAAAGCCCCACCTCTGAATATTTTTGATGCATTGAGGATCAAGCCTTCAATATGTGAGAATTCATGGGACACTTTTATATATGTTATAATCTTTAATTCATGAATATATTTGGAAGAAAACATTATATATTAGCAGTGGTTATTGTTATCTCTACTGTTGTGATTTCCTAAATTTTATTAAATGTTTAAAGGAATAGTTCCTATCCTTTATAACTGTGACAATGATTTTCTAAATTTTTGTTATTTTTCTGATAGTTTCTACAGAAATGTTCTTTGTAAAATAAATCCTTAACCACATTTTAGCAGGTTTAAGAGTGTTCTTTAGGTGTTTGGGTGCTGGATGATTTTTCAGCACTCCTCTGGTTTAGCAGTCTGAATTAATGGTATTTGCTTAATCCTTCTTTTCAATGTGAGTTTGATCATAGTCAAGAGCATCTATTTCACATTGACAATTCCCAAACCTGTTTGATAATGTTTACTGACAATTACAATCTTAGCTAAGAAGTAACAACAGGGAGTAAAGCTGTCTTTGAATAAAGTCAGCCTCAAAATGAACAACAGTAGGGGACTGATTGGCTCAGTTTTATTTAACATATTTAAGCCTGATCTTTGACATTTTCATTAGCAAGCAGAAATAGCACATTGAGGCAATTCTCAGGTGGCTCAAAGAGGAAAGTGCTAAGCATACAAGAAAAAATGAAAAATTTCAGAAAATCCTGCTATGTATAAAAATTGTGGAGAATTTTAGAAAGTAGCAACATGAAAGTCAGGCAATATTTCTTATGCCCCCCTGCCCCCACACCACCATTCTTTTGGAGACAACAGTGTATTTGTGGAAATCAGCCATTCTATTGTCAGGATTTTTGAGATTTATTGGAATTATGGCTGTATTGTATGGACAAAGAACTGTGAAAATGTAATGGACAGTGAGGCAATTTTTAGTGTTTTCTCAACATCAGAAAAGTTTATGGATATAGTAAGAAATTTCCCAATACCCTCCTTGACTACTAAAAACAAACTAAAAAGGAAAACAAGAATTAACCAGATAAACCATGCTCAAGCAATTATATAACGCTAATACATAATATTAAATGAAGACTGGAAAAAGCAGGAACTTCGCTGAGATTTTATCCTCTTATAGCCTTGCTACTCTGAATGACCTCTGCCCAGTACTTTGGTTGTTAAATAAGAATAAGCAGATTATTAAGTATGTGTGGGCCAGGGATTAGATCAGTGTTAAAGTGTTTGTCTAGCATGCATGAGGCCCTGGGTTTGGGCCCCAACACTACAAGAAAGAAAGAAAGAAAATAAATCAATTATTATTTAAGTAGAAATATATCTCAATGTTATGGAGAACCACTTTGAATATCATTAAAGACAATACAACCCTACAGATAAAGCCTGCATATGTAAATTGCTTTGAAGTTCAATCAGTTATTACTGAGTATTGAGAATAGAATCTGTCACTAAAGTGGATATTTACTTACAAATAATTTTTTTATTTTCTTCAATTATTCATTGATACAACAATTTTGAGCCAAATTATTTGCAAGTAATTGTCAAAACCAAGAATGGTGACTTCTTGTTACTCCTGGAAACTGGAGGTCTTAAAGACAGGTATCATGGTATTCTTTTTCTCTTTTCCTTGAGCTCTGAAAGGGGTACCATGTGCTTGTTCAATAACCAAAGCGTGGTAACATGGTGAAAAGTTTGGAACCAGACATCCTAGATTCAAATCCTAGCCTCAGAATATATTCTCCCGGGTGACCCAGGCAAGTTGCTCACATACAACTTGAGTTTTAGCTCCTTATTTTTTAAATTAAACAAGCACAGGTTTTTATCACAGTGTCTTGCCATAATAAGGATACAAAACACCTAGCTGCAGTTTTCAATGAGGCTGCCTTATTTTTTCCCCTCTTTTTTCTTTCTTCTATCTTTCATAATGTAAGTGAAGGAAAGTAATTTCAACTTTTGCCCATAACTTTTATAAATCTCATATTTTGTGTGTGTGTGTGTGTGTGTATGTGCATATATGTGAAGGAAAGAAAAATTAAATGTATTTATGGAAAATGGGACAGTCATGTTGCAAGGACAAGAAAACAGATTTAAAGGTTAGAGGGCAAAAGTCCCTAAAGCCATCAGCCCTCCATATTGCAAGATTGAAAAGACAAACAGGCTAAAGGGGTTCATCAACTGAGAAATTGAAATACAATATAAATCTGGTGAAATGCCATGTCTCTAAATTCAAGAAACACCTTAGCTAGAACACTGTATTCATCAGAGAAATTAGTCATGATTGTTCACTGTTATGGATTGGGGATGTATTCTGGTATCCATCGAAATTTACGGAAAGGGATGATACTCATAATAGAGTGTAGAGTAATCATTTCAAACAAATCAGATATTTTCTTGTATTAATATTTATTAATTAAGATAATGCTGTTGCCTGACTGAATTTTTTTTCAATTTATTTGAAAACTCAATATTGTGTACTCAGCATTCTGTACCAAAGGATAATTGGTTTTAGGGGCAATCCTATCAACTTTTAATAAATTCTTTGGAAGTCTTGAAACAGAAGAGAGAGCATAAAGTAATGCTATAAATGGGTTTTATGACCCTCCCTTCATTCAAAGCCATGCTTCAAAAGGAAATCTATACTTGCAATACTTCTAAACTTCAACTAAAAATAGTTTCAATTACCAGGAAATTCTTAAAATTGAAATAGAAAAGGAAATATGTCTATTTCTTATCACTGAACTGCTTTGAGAAGAAAATACTAAAATCACAAAGAATAATCGAGTCCCCATTCCCAAGAGAAATGAAAGGAAAAAAAAAAGTAATGATCTCAAATTCTCTTGAGAATAAATAAGGAAGAAAGATATGACCACAGTTCATAATTGCACCCCTAATGCATTTGTCTTCACAAAAATAATAGAGCCTTTACCGTAAAAAATAGTGGATGTTCACACACCCAGGTTCACCTGTATTTGTGCCACTTTTTAAAAAATAAGAAAATATTGAAATCAAGTTATATCATCACAAGTTGAAATACTGAATTTGAAAGATGATATTGGCTTGAACTAGATAAACTGAAAGGAAAAAAACATATTCAATATTTTCTTGGTGTTAGAGAAAGACACACACACACACAAACATACATACACACACACACACACACACACACACACACACACACACACTCCTTAGAATAGTCTTTTCTCTTAGTGTAGAATTTTGAAATGAAAAGAGGAAATTTTTTTAAATTTTTTTTTTAAAGACTGTAAACAAGTTTATTGCATTCCTTGCACATGAAAGACCTGACTTATACATACTGGCTTCTTCAAACTCTGTTTAAAACTTAGGAGTGTGGGGTCTATTGTGTTGTTAATACACTCATCATCTTAAATCATTTTGGTCTCTCTGATAAAGGGTTTGAAAGAAAGAAGAATATTCTATCCCAATGAGGCTGGATTCAGGCAGATGAGACCCAGATTATAAATGGTGTTCTAGCACTTTCCCATAAGGCATGTTGTATTACCACAAAAGGGAGGTGGGAAGGGTCAGGTGGCTGGTCTGTATTGCTTACATGGATTAATATTAAAGACCTGAACTCTGCGTCCAAGAAAAGATTCAATGATTTTTGGTCTTCATTAAATAATATGGCACACTTGGCCAGAGTAGCAGTTGTTACTTTAGAAAATCAGGAAAAGATAAAGAACACGAACTGATTTAATTTCACTGTGGATATCAGAATACATTTGACTCTTTTTTTCCCTGCATGAAATCCCAAAATAGTGATCTTTGATAGATGCATAAAATTTAAATGGCTAGAGAAAAGTTATAACTATTTTTTAACTTGGAGATATGTCTGAGAATATTCAATGCCTATAAATTATTTTGTTTAGCAGCAACTGATCACTATAATTCTGTTATTTGTGATTTGAACATTTAAACCACTAGTTAAGGTAGAAAATTACATGATAATTAAACAGATACATATAAAGATATAAGGTGTCAACCATTTCACCTCATGTAGGGAAAATTATGGTAATAATAAAAGTATGGCCATAGCTGTATGGATTCAGTTTGGGATATCTGTAGCTATCTTGAGTTGGAACTATAATTGCCTCTAAGTACACTGATTGATTTTCCCCCTATAGTTCAAAAGTGCACTATAAGTAGACAAAAACATTAGAGTGGTATAAGGATATTTACAACCAGTACATGGTGCTAGGAATGTGCCGGACTCTTTGATATTAGCTTGAGATAAACCAGGTACCTTCTGGGTTGGATGAAGTCACTTTTGTCCTGACTATTTTATAGGCCCCTGTCTTCTGACACAAATCATGTTTATCCACCTGATCTTGCTGCTGTCCAGAAACATGCTTCTCTCAATAAGTCCCCAATAAAAGGCACTCTCTGATCCTGGATCTGTCTTCCTCTCTTTTGGTCCTCATGGCACCTTGAAGCTGGCTCTTATACACTGGGTCTGGATTGTTCCAGAACAATAGCCAAATGTTGAATATCTTGAGACAGACTGTTCTTTTACCAATTATTATAAAGAAAATTATTCTAGTCAACTGATTAATCTAGAAAGTTCTCTAAGGTATATTACTGGTTGTATTTCTGATGATGCTTTAAAAATTCCAGCGTGTTCTTCAGTTTCCGTTGGGAACAGATTAGGCTGCAATGCAGCAAATTATGCGGTGTTTTTAACAGCTATCACAAAATAAATTTGAAGCTCTTTTTATAATCAGGAAATAAAGTTTGGTTTTATTTTTTTTTCTTTTTCTCTTATTGGTAAAGTCAATCTATATATGACTCTCTGAAAAATTGTTTTCCATTCATCTTTTTATTTCCAGGTTGACCAGCTTCTGTAATGAATTACTGAAAGTACTCATCATATTAAAAGTGGTTTCATGCCATCACTTTTACATGGAAAGTATAATGTATTTATTTGTCTCATAAATGTATGTATTCATAGTTGTATAAAAGAAAAAAATTGCTTTTACAATACATTAATTCTTTTCTGTCTTGCTATGCTAAGTATTATATTTTATAGTGCCTTATATTTGCATACACTTTAGATATTGAAGAATTTTGTGTTTTTTTTACCTTACCATATTGAGGTCCTCTTGGAATAATAAGGCTACTGTGAGTTATTTTAAATGAATTTCACTTTACTAGCTTTGTGTTTCCTTTAAATGCTAGTATATGGTCAAAACATGGCTTTCAATATCATTATACTAAGTGGCATAGATGCACATATATGCACACACACACGTATTTTTAAGTTTGTAAGATCAATTATTCAATCTTTACAGCATTTTTGTAGCTCTGTTATGAGTTCCAAGAATGCAAACTGAACAGCCTCTTTGAGACAACTCTGTTTCTACAAACCTAAATCTTACTGAATTTTATTTTCTGCCTTATTGCATGCAATTTGCTTCTTCTCCTATATATTTTTTTCACATCATTACTCCCTTTCAAGTTTAATCCATTAAGTGTTTTATAGAATTTTCTTCAATGTAATAGCCTTGCACATTTAGAATACAAATTGTACACCACACCCATTTTCCTTACCTCCTACTGTGCTTTCAAAGGTTGTTTATATGTTCTACTAATGCTTTTTTAGATGAATCAGGTGTGTAACAAGATTGGCCACATAAATGGTTTCAGAGTCCCCTAAATATAAGGTCTATATTTTTCTAGTTAAGAGAGAGCTGTGACAGTTTCTATATGGAAGAGAAATGTCAAATGTAGGTCATGCTCATCCTAGGCAATTATATGATTAGACACAATTAAAAGGTGTGGTTTCTGGACCAGAATAGACTTTTTGTGATCTTAGAACCTGTAGTTCTGGTTTTAAAAGTAATAATTTGAAACCATGACTTTATAGAGTCCTTTTGTAATTTCTAACTCATTCTAAGAGCTCCTTACTTGCAATCTCTATTGGCCTATCTAAGCCACTGTCTCTCCTTTGTCATTTTAGTAGTTTTAACCCTAATAATAAATTCTTACCATTTCTTCTCTTATTAGAAAATTCTAAGACCTCATTTTCTGAAAATTTGCACTAATTCAGTGCTACTGTAAATTAGGTAAATCCAATGTACAATATGTTTCACACTTTACTAACCTGGAGAAGATTAGCACAAATTAAATTTTACATAAACCAGCCTAAAGCCATGAAAATGAAAGTATGCTCCAGGGTATTTGATTAATTGTGCTAAAAATATATTCATGCCATTTGTGTAGGGCATAAATGTAGCAAAAGTACTTCTTTAAATAAAATACGGGTAGTTTACGATGGTTTAATTTCTTCTGCTTTCACCATTCATTTGCAGATGTGAATAATAATGACTATTTTAATTTTTTGCAAAGCTAGTAGGTTATTGCTCACTAAGCAATAGTCATTTTATTATTTTATGTTTTGAAAGAGATTTATTTAGAAAAATTAACTTTATTTACATTTTTAGTCAAGGTCTTTGTTTCTATTGTCTTATTTCTTTTTAACCACTTAGTTTAGGCATAGACTCCTAAATAAAGAAAAATCATAATTAAACCTATAATATATGTATGAATTATATGACTACCATTCACTAAAGACATGAAGCAGTCTTTCCACTTACCTTTGTTCCACCTTTTAAATTTAATGATTAAAACAGAGTATTGTTAGTTGTTAGGAATTTATGTGCATTTCTCCAAAGAGAAGTTACAAATTTCAAGATTTTGTGAAGGATCTATGTCTAAAAATATTACCATATTAAATGTTAAATGTTTTCAAACACTACAATGGGCTTTAAGAAGATTACACAACAATTGAGATTCTCAAGCTTTGTCTGCAAAAATTTCCAACTCTTCCTTAACATTACAGGTGATTCCCTGAAATACTCTAAAATACATATTAATTAGATATGATGAATATTTATTTCATTTTTCTGTTGCCTAGGTTTTATGAATGACTGTGTTGAAAACAGTATAAACAATAGTTAAAGATGTTGAAATGGCTTAAACCAAAAAGCAACACATTCTATCATTCAATGTCGCTTTGGTATCATATACAGCACACATGTTTTGTGTTGCTCCTCGTATTTGCTAATGATAATTTGCATTCTTCATTATTTTATTCCCTTTAAGTTTCTTACCCAGTCTGTTACACTGGATGATGCTTCACTTTTGAACCCACTATCTTGGATATTTAATTTAGGATTTGAATTGTTAATATGCCTTGATTAATTCAAGCTCTAACTCATTGGATTCCATTTTCTTGGCTAGAAAGAGACAATCCAGTCAATGACAGGAAAATCATGGGTCCATTTGAATGCTAATTACTCCCCAAGTCCTGTATACTGTATCAAAGCTTAGCATAAACATGGTCATCAGGGGAGGCAGAAAAAAACCATTAAAATGCTCCCCAGGAGACTGAGCTCATTAAATCCTACACTGATATCCAACAAAGAAGAAAAAGAGTTGCTTAGCTGGACTGGTTCCTTTTGGGATGTGCAATTCATATACTCTCTGTGAGTCAGTATGTGTTCTCCATCCCAAAAAAAGAGGGAGAGGGAGAAAAAAATGAATTGTAAAGCTTCTCTCTGGAAGTGAATCTAGGACAAAGGGTGCTGGACTGAATGGAGAGAATACTGAGCAGAATTGAACTGCAGTTTGGGTCAATTAAGTTTGTGAGAAATGCCTTTTCTTTCTTAGGGAATATAAACTACTGCTCTAAATTCTACCTCAAAGAAATTTCTAAATAATCAAAGGTGGTGGTTATTAACAAACCACTTCTTTTAACTATCTTGTTTCTATTATGTACCTAAATACAATCAGTTTTATCTCATCTGGATCACATCATGAAGTTTTAACCAAGAGTTGATTTTGACATTTTGACTAGTATTATCTCTAGAAAGTTATTAAAGTCATAATAAGTTTTAGCTGGTATGTAAAATAAAAACTTGATTAAAGGGGAATGGGATATTTGTGACATTGGGGAGAATCAGATAAGAAAGCAAGTATCACTAAAGGAAAATTCTTCAACTCTGACTTATGTTTTGTGTTTTTCAATGCTAATTTAAATATGATAGTTTTCCAAGAATATATATGAGTTTAGCTGGCATCTAATGTATATCCTTAGTATTCAATCCTTTAAACCTTTTTTTTTTAACTCAGCCTGCATCAGATTATATGTGAGGCTGGTAAAACCCAGAATCCTGTACCCAGTGCCTCTGGGAAGCTGCACATTTAACAAAAACTCCAGGCACTCATCATTTCAAATAAGTAGCATTAATTAAATAATGTTATAGGTATTCATTCTCAGTGAATACAATTCATCTGTATTTTGCTGGGAAATCTGGACATACTTTTGGAATTACATACATTTTTTTAAAAAAAGAAGTAAATTGAAGGAGAAATGTCTTTTAACATCTATAGGATTTCTGTCTGAAATGAATATATTTTTTTACATTGATTAGATTTTTCCTGGCCTTAGAGTTCTTTTACATGTAATATTTATCGTATCATATAGCTCTCAATTTATCATATCATATATCCTTTAACTGAGCATAATGATGACATGAACACTACAATACTCTCCCAGACATGTAAAGAAGGTGAAGACATGATGTATTGGTCTGCTTGTGCTGTTATCACAAATACCACCGAGAATGCAGTTTAGAAATAATAGCAAATTGTTTTTCCCAGTCTGGAGTTTGATGTTTTCGAGATAGAAGTACTGGCAGGTTCAGTGTCTGGTGCTTCTAAGATGGTGCCTTAAATGTGGTGTCCCCACATGTTAGAATGGAAGACCAGAAAGGGCAAAAGCCCTCTCATATTTCTTATAAAGTTATGAATTTTATCTGAGAGGGCTTTTCTCACATGACTTAATTACCTCCTAAACGCCTCTTAACTGCTATAACACTGGTAGTGAAGTTTCAACATGAATTTTGAGGCATATTCAGACCATGGCACATGGTCTTTTTGTCCAAGTGATTCTAAGCTGTGAGAAACAAACTTTATCAAGATAACTCCTCCCTTCACACATATATAATCAAGATTTAAAATATTTCAGTATTTCAGAAAACATACAAGATATTGGGTATTTAATGGGCCAAGACTAAGGAGAACTGAATATCTTGTGTTTTGTTTTTCTCTTTTAACAATTTGGCTATGACATGATGAAAAAAACTATATTTCTAGAAATGAAAAGTATAACAATAATTATATTTTCAATGGTGTGTGATTGAAATAACAATTGCAATTTATATTCTCCTTTCTCTTTAAGGATGATTCTTTAGAAGTCACTAGAAAAGTAAACTTGATTTGTTAGGAACACAATCAATACTTTGGAAAAAGGAAGCCTAGCAGAGAAGAAAGACCATTCATTCATTTATGTTTTATGTTTTCAACAACTATTCATTGACAAACAAATATTTGTGTGACAGTGGTCATTACATGAACCTAAGCTGTGTTTGCCATCAGTCACACATGTTCAGGCATAATTTGGAAGACTGGTGAAGAGTAGCCAGAGGTGTGTTTACATGGAAGATCAAAAAAACTCCTAGAAAAATAAAAATTCATCCTTGGGGAAAAGAAGGTCAAGATGGGTAAGATTCCTTGAAGGATCTTTGGCAAATATTAAACACAGAAGGGAAAGATGACTCTGAACATGATTTGTGACCCTCAGATTGTTACATAGACCAAATCTCATTATCTCACACACAGATCATTGGACAAAGGGGCTGAAACAAACTTAAAAGTGCCAATTAGAAGAGCTGTTGCTCCGTGACTGCTGTGGGACACTGAATATGAGGCATTGGCAGTGTTGGTGCCAATGGTGTTAGCAGCTCTGGCGGGACATGACATTGACATAGATCACTATGTAAATGCCAGGAAGGTGTTGGCAGCTGCACTGGTGACTGTGGCAATGGGAAAGATGTAGACCTTGGCAATGTCAAGGTGATGGCTGGGGTCCTTTGAGGGCCCTGCACATTGGAGGATGACACCATAAAAGGGCAAAGGAAAAGTCAAGGATGATTTCTGATTTTTCTTTCTGAAATAGTGGTTGTGCAGTTTTCAAAAGCAGAGACAATCTTGAACAAGAAGGAAATGAAAGGGGAGAGGGATAAAATTTCATTTTTATACACATTGAACCTGAACTGTTTCTTTCATATATGTTATACTTGGATAAATATGTGTAATGTTCAGAAAAAGGGGTCATATACCCACTATGAAAGTCATCAATAATTGAAGCTATAGGAAGTGCTTGAGATGTTTTGAGAGAAAGTACATAATGCCAAACAGATTTAAAACAAGAGATTTAGAGCAATATTTTTAATACCTATCTTCTTGAATTAAATAAACCTGGACTTGGGTGAATGAAAGGTAGATTGGGGTGAGTGGAAGAGAGCAATCCAGAAAAAAAGCATAGAAGATTAATTTTAAAAAATCAGAGATGAATCAATGGCATGCACTATGAAAATCCATTATTTAATGGGTGATTTATTTGCATTGCTAATCTGTTTATCTTCACAATACTCTTGTGAGATAAGTTTTATCATTCTCATTTTACTCCTTAAGAATCTGTAGGCCAGAGCACTTAAGGACTCAACAAAAGATCATGTTGCTTGCAAACACAGGATCTAATTTGGAGTCAAGTTCTATCTGACTCCAGATATATGCTCTTTTTTTATTTTTAGTTATTGGTGGGCACAATATCTTAATTTTACTTTGTGATGCTGAGGATTGAACCCAGTGCCTCATGCATGCTAGGTGAGCGCTCCACCTCTGAGCCACCACTCCAGCCCAGATATGTGCTCTTTTCGCTGCTGTGCTACCTTCAGTAAGCACCAAGAAAAGCACAACAACTTATTAACTCAGTAATCTACATATGCTTATGTATAAAATTAACTGTTTTGTATTATGAAATACAGACATCATTTTATTTCAACATTCTCAAGTCTTCAATATGGATTTGAATTACAAGTAGCTTAAAATGCCAGATTGATCATCTTGAAACTGACGCATCATGGTATAGAGACAATTATACAAGGTTATAGCAAAAACAGCTAAGAGATATATCCACATGCATGTGTGAAATTTGGTTGTCTGAAAACATTAGCCCACATTTCATTTCCACACGAATATCTCAATTCTATATTCTACTGAGATTTCTAAGGCTGTCTTTTGTAACTTTCTTTTTCCCTATATAGCAGTTCCCACATTTGAAAATTTCAGACCTTTTACTAAAATTAATAGTAAACAACTTTTTACCCATCCTGCTAAAAATAGCAACTTACCATTAGTAAATAATGTTGATCTGAACTATATCCTTGTTGCTAAGAATATAGCAACTGTTGTAAATATACATATTCTTTTATATCTAGTTGCCTATCTATAGATGTTTTGTGTGATAAAAAACTTATGAGGCTAAAAGCCAATTTACACAGGAGAAAAATCTACCTGATTAGGGGAAAATGTAATAAAGAAAAAGTACCTTCAGGATGTACTACCAGAGTGTTCATTGATACTCATTTCTTTCCATATAAGCCTCTCCTGAGATGAACAATTTGGGGAGAACTAGAGCTTTGTTACCACTGTATACTGAAATTAATATTGAAATCAGACCACAAGAGAAAATTGTGAACCAGAGAGCTTTAAAAGCAACTCAGATAGTAAATGAGAATGCAGTATGAAACATGGCTAACCACTGTGGAGACCTTTCAGGATGGTATTCCATCTTCGGGTTTTATATTATCAAACAAACCTACACTGTTTTTGACCTTGCAAAATATCTTTGAGCCTCACTGAATTTTAAAACCTTACATCAAGATCCTTCCAGGATGAGATGATTTTTGCAAGAATGATAACCTGCAGATAAGGCAAAATAAAATTTAGTTGGATCTTGAAATGACTGGAACTAATTCTAGCAATGGAAATGTCAATCAAAGGGCCTCAAGTCAAGGCTAAATCTAAACTTCTGTTTGACTGCTAAGACTGGATAGCTTGGTTATTATTGCTTCCATTGTATTTATTCATTCTTTGACTCTAAATGTAAAAAATAAAAAACCACAAGCCTGGAGTGAACAAATATCAGGGACTGAGGTACACTGGTAATTTATTTTGAAGTAAGAAATAGGTTGGTTTAAAATTCAGAGCACCTGTACCTTGTAAATCAAGTTGGGCAGTGTGGATTCTATAGTAACTTCTTTTTGTTTTGCTTTGTTTTCCCATGGAGGTGAAGATGGAGATGAGGAGATTCTAGATGACTTTGTAGACTCACTGAGGGGAAACAAGAAACAAGTTATTTAGGTAGTTATATTTTAACATTCAAACCTTATTTTTTACTATTAAGATTCTGATATATTTTAAGTTGATAAAAATATCAGAAATATACTTCTTATATTCAACTTACAGATGTAACTTAGCTTTTCTTTCTGGGTAAGGAAGAGGACATTTTCTACCACTATAATAAGATTTATGTGTGTGTGTGTGTGTGTGTGTGTGTGTGTGTGTGTGTGTGGCCTCAAGAAGAAAACAAGAAACCTTATGATATAAATATGGCTTTCTAAATAAAAGAAAATATAAGGCCATAGTAATCTTGATTAAGTAATTAATCATTGTTTCCTAAACTGAAAACATCATGTTACATTTTTCCACAAATTATTTACAAATTACCTTCAGTAGAAGAAACTGCTAATTGTTTACCATCATTCATTTTCCTCTTCCTTTTGTAATAGGGAATTTTTAAATGGATGTATATATTAGTACGCTATAGCATTTTACTCTTAGAAACTTGTAACACAAGAGATTTCTAAATACCTATTATATTTTATTTGCTATTTACCTCAAAGGAGTTGTAACAAATCTATAACAGTTGATTCATATGAAGATGAGGTAATTCACTTCTTTTTGAAGAAATGAGGGGTGGCAGGTTAGGGTAGATTTAATTTTAGATGCTTTTAAGTTAGTGATTTCTATTGTATCTGCAGGTACAGGTATCAATGAATTAGTAGATGGTTCCAATGTGAATCTGGGAGCCCAAGGAGAAGTCTGAACTGCATTCAGAGAGAGAATTAAATTCAGAGTCATAGCATGAAGATACTATTTAAGGCCACAAGGTTGCAAGGGAGAAAGGTTGGGAGTAGGAAAGACTGTAGAATGAATTGGACATAACTTTCCTCTGTTCATACAGGAATACATGACCAGTGAAACTCCACATCATGTACAACCACAAGAATGATAAGTTCTACTCCATGTATGAACAATATGTCAAAATATACTATACTGTCATGTGTATCTAAACACAACAAATTTAAAAGAAAGAAACAACCAATGGCTTTGAATTTGGAAACATGACAATGGCTGGCAATTTTTTGTTGTTGAACTAAGGACCTCAAACATGCTAGGCAAGCACTCTACTGCTGAGTTACATCCCCAGACCCATGAATGGTATGGTAATCATTAAAAACAAACTGAACTGGGTTGAGTACAAAAGGAGGGGGCAGGAAAGATAGCTATCACTGCTTACTTTTTCATGGAATTTCTCTGTGAATGTGGACCAAAGATATCAAGTTCTTAAAGGGATTGTGATCAGAGAATGACAATGAGACCAATAGGCAGCAGTTAGGTAGCATACCCATTTGTGGGTGCTATCTACCTGCCTTTACATGTTAACTCAGTTCACACTTACTTCAAGCCCCTTAGGTAGGTATGTTTCCATTTTACATACAAGTAAACAGGGGCACTATGCATTCAAGTAATTTGTCCAAGACCATGGTCTATTAAGTGGTAGAGACAAGACACAAACTTAGTATTCTAGAATCACTCTTATCTAATATTCATTTGGGAGGCTTTTATGGTTCTCTGGTACTTATGTCTTTATTCTATTGCTTTGTAGAAGACAAAGGCTCAAATTCTGGAACTATGAATGCAGCCAAGTAGTAGAACATCAAAGCTGATAGTTTCAAAGTAGAGTGGCAATCAGGTCTCTGTTATGTACAATTTTTCATTCCTTGATTTGGTAACTCTGATCATTTCTTATTTAAATGATCAGTTTTGAGGTTCTTATTGAATATTTGTTTAAAACTATTTTATAATTTTACAGAAAAACTAACACTAAAAAAATGCCTCAGCCTCTTATTCATTAGGCAATTTAAGGCTGTGATCAATTTTTCTAATAACCAGCAGAAAGGAAATTGATTGTGAAGTCAACTATTGTAGTGTCTTCAGGCAGCAAGGAGGTCAGGCATTGGCTAATGAAAAAATAATATTTATAGGCCCAGAAGAAAGCCATTGGATAGTGTTGCCCATGCTTAGGAAGGGTCTCCACTTCAGTTGGCTATCCCACATGCCAATCATTCCTAGATAGACCCTCACTGACATATCCAGAAGCTTCTTAATCATTGACATTTCTTTAATCCGATCAAGTTGACAAATCAAGTCGACAATCACAATATATTTTGAGGATCATTCCTGAAAACAGCTAGGATAATTACATTCAATTATATAAGATCAACAGACCCTTAGCCATGCTAACGAAGAGAAGAAGAGAGAGAACTCAAATAACTAACATACGGAATGAAAAAGGCAATATCACAACAGATGCTACAGAAATACAGAAGACAATTAGAAATTATTTTGAAAACCTATATTCCAATAAAATAGAAGATAGTGAAGACATCGATAAATTTCTTAAGTCATATGATTTGCCCAGACTGAGTCAGGAGGATACACACTATTTGAGCAGATGAATATCAATGGATGAAATAGAAGAAGCAATCAAAAGACTACCAACCAAGAAAAGCCCAGGACTGGATGGGTATACAGCGAAGTTTTACAAAACCTTTACAGAAGAATTAATACCAATACTTTTCAAGTTATTTCAGGAAATAGAAAAAGAGGGAGCTCTTCCAAATTCATTCTATGAGGCCAACATCACCCTGATTCCGAAACCAGACAAAGACACCTCAAAGAAAGAAAACAATAGACCAATAACCCTAATGAACCTAGATGCAAAACTCCTCAATAAAATTTTGGCGAATCGGACACAAAAATACATCAAAAAAATTGTTCACCATGATCAAGTAGGATTCATCCCTGGGATGCAAGGCTGGTTCAATATATGGAAATCAATAAATGTTATTCACCACATCAATAGACTCAAAGATAAGAACCATATGATCATCTCGATAGATGCAGAAAAAGCATTCAACAAAGTACAGCATCCCTTTATGTTCAAAACATTAGATAACTAGGGATAACAGGAACTTACCTCAAGGTAGAGAGAGAAGATGGGAGGGGAGGGGAGGGGGGATTGTAGAGGATAGGAAAGGTAGCAGAATACAACAGTTTCTAATATGGCATTATGTAAAAATGTGCATGTGTAACTGATGTGATTCTGCAATCTGTATTTGGGTTAAAAATGGGAGTTCATAGCCCACTTGAATCTAATGTATGAAATATGATATGTCAAGAGCTTTGTAATGTTTTGAAAAACCAATAATAAAAAAAAAGGAACTTGTTGGGATGAGAAGGCTATTTTTGTTACTTGGCAAAATATTTGTTTTTCTCCCTTGTTTGTAGCTTGAATGTAGTTGTAGCGTTACTGGTAAGTGTAGTAAAAATTGAGTCCATATGATTTACTTATATGGAAAATAAATATGTCACTTTCCCTTTATTCAGAGACGGGTAGTGAGCACATTGTTATAAAATGAATAAATGATCCAATATTAAATATTAAACTGTCAATTATACTTTTCTAATGTATTGAAGTTTCTACAGATTATACATTCCACATGGTAAAACACTGACACTTCACAAACCCTTGTTATGGAGATAATGGTTTGGGTGAGAGATATGGAGAAGGAAACTGGCATATTCTATTTATTTTTATTAAAAATGAAAGTTATTTATTACTCTAATCCTCAAGGCCTTTCTTTGGGTTCAGGCTATAAATTGAATACATAAAACTCTAGGTAGCCCTGAATCTCAAAGATTTTGCAGTTCATTTTTCATCTTGTTCCAGGCTAAAGAGCAAATCAGAGTTGAAACCTAGAGAAGTGCACCACACAGACTGGAGCTCAGAGGATCAGGCAGTGCAACAGAAGATAAGCACCTCTCTGAAATGAGGTTTACCTAAGAGCTTCAATTCACCTGAGAGTGCAGATTGCAGGTAAAAATTCTGAGTATGTTTTAAAACTGCACATTGTTAGAGAAGAAGGCAGTGGCATGGTATCTTTTACAACCACTTGTAACAATGTGTGTTTGTATATATTATTATAAACCTGTATGAAGTTCACATGTATTTAACATACGTACACCTGCTACTCCTAAAATATGAACAGCAGGCAAGGAGAAGTATTACCACATCTTTGGAGACTGTTTGTAGTTTTATTAGGAAAACTCATGTTTTTCACTAATGAAAGGCCTAGTCATTAGAACAAACTCTCAAGTTATACCATGATTAGAAACAGAATGTTGACTGATACTGAAGTGATAATTTTTCTAGTTTTAAAGTTCAAGTGCTTGGACTTTTAATAATGGGAAGCAATAACCTTAAATAACCAAGTGGATGTTTTGTTTACATAACAGGACAAACATGTCCCTGATTAGGAAGTTGGTAAATAGTAGTTTTCATTTTACAAAAGATGTAGGCTTGTTTACAAAGGGAACAGAAACAGAACTCAACAATATTTATAAAGTTTATTTACCAGATGGTTTAGGAAAAATGTAATCCAAAGATCTGAATAGACTCACATGTCTTTTCAGGGTTCCAAATTAATTCATGATATTTTTGGCTATTGTCATAAGAAAAAACTATAGTTAGAAATGTTTTTTCAATAAAGTGTGTTTATTTGTGTTCAAGTATTAACTAATAGTAATTTTTTTGATTCATCCATTTACTAATTCAAATATATGCCTTAAGGATTTACATCATAGTGATTAATGCACAGTTCCTGAGTTTAGATTCTAGATATACAATGTCTTAGTCTTGTCACTTTAAATGTGCTACTTAGCTTCTGTATGTTTCAGGCTTCTCATATATGAAATGGAAAAGTCAGTAGTATTTATTTCATAGACATTAAATAAAAACAGAGAGTATCATTAACAATTTTTATGGGTTAGTTGTTATTGGTAATGTGCTCCAGGAATTATTTAGATCCAGGGAGAAGATTGCCTCCATATTATAATAGGGATACAATAAGCAGCTAAACAGGTACTAGTAAAAGGTAGACACTGATAATCACTCTCAGAAACTACAAAACAGAAAGCATATATAATGTTGTAGGAGGTAGAGGTGTGCATGTCTGTTTTATTTAGATCAGAAATCATCTCTGAAAAGATGACAATTGAAAAGAGACATAAATGGAGGGAGTGAGCCTCATAAATGCTCAGATAAGAACACTATTTCACTTTTCCCTCTACTCCTAATCCCCACACTCTGCATAATATTTAAGACACACACACACACACACACACACACAAACACACACACACACACACACATACGCTTATACACACATACACACACATGTATATATTTGATGATTGGTTCATTTTTCAGTTGATTTACATGAAAGTTTTATTAAAGTTCAATAGGTTTTATTTGAATATGCACAAATTCTATTTGAAAATCCAGGGAGATATGATGTGAATTTGCTATTCAACACTAAAGAAGGAGATCTAATGCATTCCTTGTTAACACTAACATACCATGATAAGCAAATATTGAGTGAGATCTGATCATAGATCCTCTACAAAAGTTTAAAGGACTTGTGCAGTCTTACTGGTGAAAGGGAAGTAGATTGGAGTCGAGAGGTGATTCAGTTCCCTCATGAGGAAAATACCCAGTGAAGTGTACTCCTTATAAAGACTTGGAGACCATGAGTCTTAATGTTCTCATGATTTTTCTTTAGATTTTCTGAAAACTAAGTAAAATTAAAGTTGTGAAAGTACTTTATAAACTCTAATATGCTTTGTATAAAGGCATTTGACCTTTAATTCAATATTATTTATTCTTTTTAAAAATTTTATTCATTTATTCTAATTTATTCTACATGACAGCAGAATGCATTTCAATTCATAGTACATATAGAGAGCACATTTTTTTTATGTTTCTGGTTTTACAAAAAGTAGAATCACACCATTTGTGTCTTCATACATGTAGTTACGGTAATGATGCCCATCAAATTCCACCATCTTTCCTACCTGCATGCCCCCTTTTTCCCCTCCCTCCCATTTGCCCTATCTGAAGTTCCTCCATTCCTCCCATGTTCCCCTCTTCTATCCCCATTGTGGATCAGCATCCACATATCATAGAAAACATACTGTCTTTGATTTTTTGGATTGGCTTACTTTGCTTACTTTACTTACTGCATCCATTTACCTGAAAATGCCATGATTTTATTCTCTTTTAATGTTGAGTAATTCTCCATTGTGTATATATACAAAATTTTCTTTATCTATTCATCTATTGAAGGGCATCTAGGTTGGTTCCACAATTTAGCTATTGTGAATTGTGTTGTTATAAACATTGATGTTGCTGTGTCACTGAAGTATGCTGTTTTTAAGTCCTTTGGGTATAAACCAAGGAGTGGGATAGCTTGGTCAAATGGTGGTTCCATTCCAAGTTTTCCAAGGAATCTCTATTTGCTTTCCTGATTGGTTGCACCAATTTGCAGTCCCACCAGCAAAGTATGAGTGTGCCTTTTCCCCCACATCCTCACCAACACTTATTGTTGTTTGTATTCTTAATAGCTGCTGTTCTGACTGGAGTGAGATGAAATCTTAGAGTAGTTTTGATTTGCATTTCTCTAATTGCTAGAGATGTTGAACATTTTTTTTCATATATTTGTTGATTGATTATGTATCACCTTCCGAGACATGTCTGTTCATTTCCTTGGCCAATTTATTGATTGGGTTTTTTTTGGGGTGTTGTTGGTTTTTTTGGGTTGTTTGTTTTTTTGAGTTCTTTATAAATCCTGGAGAATAGTGCTCTATCTGATAGGTGTGTGGTAAAAATCTGCTACTATTCTATAGGCTGTCTCTTCATCTCACTTATTGTTTCTTCTGCTGAGAAGAAGGTTTGCAGTTTGAATCCATTCTATTTATTGATTCTTGATTTTATTTCTTGCACTCTAGGAGTTTTGTTAAGGAAGTTGGGGCCTAATCTGATATGATGAAGATTTGGGCCTACGTTTCTTCTATTAGGCACAGGGTCTCTGGTCTAATTCCTAGGTCCTTGATACATTTTGAGTTGAGTTTTGTGCATGGTGAGATACAGGGGCTTAATTTCAGTTTGTTGCATATGGATTTCCAGTTTTGCCAGCATCATTTGTTGAAGAAGTTATCTTTTCTCTAGTTATGTTTTTGGCACCTTTGTCTAGCATGAGATAACTGTATTTATGTGGGTTTGTCTCTGTGTCCTCTATTCTGTACCGTTATTCTAGAAATCTATTTTGGTGCCAATACAATGCAGTTTTTGTTATTTTTCTGTAGTATAGTTTAAGGTCTGGTATATTGATGCCACCTGCTTCACCCTTCTTGCTAAGAATTGCTTGGCTATTCTGGGTCTCTTATTTTTCCAGATGAATTTCATGATTGCCTTCCTATTTCTATGAGGAATGTCATTGGGACTTTGATCAGAATTGCATTAAATTGGTATAGTGTATTGGTAGTATGGTCATTTTGACAATATTAATTCTGCCTATCCAAGAAAAAAAGAGATCTTTACATATTCTAAGGCCTTCTTTAATTTCTTTCTTTATTGTTCTGTAGTTTTTATTATAGAAGTCTTCCACCTCATTCATTAGGTTGACTCCCAAGTATTTTATTTTATTTTTTGAGGCTATTGTAAATGGGGGTAGTTTTCCTAGTTTCTCTTTTTCAATAGATGCAGAAAAAGCATTCAACAAAATACAACACCACTTCATGTTCAAAACACTAGAAAAAACTAGGTATAATAGGACCATATCTCAAAATTGTAAAAGCTGTCTATACTAAGTCCAAGGCCAACATCATTCTAAATGGAGAGAAATTGAAAGCATTCCCTCTAAAAACTGGAACAAGATAGGGATGCCCTCTTTCACCACTTTTATTTAACATAGTTCTTGAAACTCTAGTCAGAGTGATTAGATGAAAGAAATTAAATGGATACAGATAGGAAAAGAAGAAATCAAACTATCACTATTTGTCAATGACATGATTCTATACCTAGAGGATACAAAAAATTTCACCAGAAAACACTTAGAACTAATAAATGAATTTAGCAAACTAGCAGGATATAACAAACACCTATAAATCAAAAGTATTTCTGTATATTAGTGACAAATCCTCTGAAAGAGAAACTAGGAAACCTACCCCATTTACAATAGCCTCAATAGTATTAATTCTTATTGGAGGTAAAGACACCTATTTTATGCATGATTCATGTTTCATATAAATTATCATAATGTCTGGCTGATAGAGAAAATGTATAGTTTTTTTGTGAGACATAAAATGTGATTATATTATCTCTTTTGTCTTCCTTCTTTTGGTCTTAAAAGTTACAAGTCAAAGAAATAGAATGTCTCTGTAGCATTCTTTTTTCTTTTCTGAACTATTCTTGTTGAAATCCTATATCGAGATAAATTTGTAACTATGACAGGCTATATTAGCCATTGGAATCTGAACAGAAGGGCAATTCGTAATCAATTTGGCAAATTTCTTTCAGTACAAATTATCATCATTCATAGCAAATTTGCTATCAATGAACTGTGCCAACTTGAGGTATGGTGCTGAGCACTTTTATCTTAGCTCATCAAAAAAAAATGAACACATCATTTTATAATAGCAATGTCTTCTTTTTCTCTGAAAGTTTTATAAAAACCAGTAAAATAGAAGGTTGTTTTTCTTCAAATATTTCAATCTTATTCCACTTAAAAAAACTATTATAAATGAAGCTATATTTTCTGTAACATTTAATATTGAGATGAATTTATGTAATATATAGAAATTAAAAACATACATATTATAAATATTGGAGTAATATTAAGAAAAATGTTTGATTAATTTTCCATTGGACACTTATTACTTAGCCTAACCCTGGATATCTAAGAATATATATGTATTTGTGTATTTATATATATAATCAGTGAGACTACAGATTCATGTGTTCCAAATTGTTGTGCTACTGTGTATAAATGTTAGATTCCCAGATGTCATCATAATATTTATATATAGTTTTCTGACTCCTCATCATCTACACTGTTATAGTTTGCTGTTCCATCTGCTCAAAATATACATTTTTATAGGTCTATAATAATGCCATCATCTAAATAGCTTGCCAAATTGCAAATAATGTTAAAATATATCAGAAAGATAGAAACACTAGGCAGTGCTCTATGATTCTGCAGTCTTTTACCCATCTGCATTTAATTACCTTTTATTTTTTCTCAGACATAGAGCAGTCTCATGTACAAACTTGTGGCTGGGAAATTTTCATAATTATGGTTTTATTATTTCAGTTTTGTAGTTATAACCACAACAAGATGAAAGACTTCATCTGAAAACAACCATCTTTACCAGTAAAAAGTGTTAATTACAACATAAATGATGCCAGTAAAAATATTGGAAAATTCCAGGTTTAATTAGGTCTACCACAGAAATAGAACTGTCACAAGGCTTGGCATTTTGGCAGTTTTAATTCCTGTGTTCATTTTCTTCTTTAAGAGGATCACATATAGAGAGTGAGAAAATGAACATGTCATTTGTTTAAAACATATTGTTCAAGTATGTACCCAAGCTGAAGTGTAATATTCATTCACAATATGTTGCAGTGACAAAATATTTCCAACTATGGTTTTCACAAACATGCATATTCATTCCTTAGTCATTGCTTCTTTGTCTCTCCTTTTTCTAAGATATGATGACAATCTGAGCCTATCTAGAGAAAAAATAGTTCCTCAATCACATCTTCAAGACTTGTGGCCTTTTGTATATTATTTATCTGTGTTCAATCATCTTGAGACTAGGAAATAACCCTAAGCAAAAGAGTAGGATATTTTCTAAGCCCCCAGTGGAAGCAAAGCTTCAAGATGGCAGAGCCCTAGTCTTCCTGCCAATAAGAAGATCTTAATTGCTATAATTAAAATAAGAGTCACTTTTATTAAAAACTGAGCCCCCTGTTGTGCAAATCATTCTAGTAATGCTTTGCATAACACTCAGGAATTTAGAATGCCTGAGGATAAGAGAAAAATGTAACTTTCCCTGATGATTTGCAACTGTTAATACATGGTTTGTCAGTGTCAGTTTCAAGTCATCAAATTGAGATATTCATTAATAAGTTAAATAAGATTAAGAAAAAGGAAAAATTGGGGTATGCTTGTATATTACATTTATCATTTTAAAAATCAGGTTTTATTTGGTTTGCATTCCTAGCAACAAAGCAATTCTGACAAAAAAAACTTGCATAGTTCTCTTACTCCCACAACTCCAGCATTCAGCAGGAGCCATGCCAGCAATTAAATGAATAACCAGCAGGATTCCCCAAAGAAAGTCAGTGGAGTGATGCAGAAAGTCTTGAATGTGACATGGAATTTATATCTTCATGATGCAAAAGGAAATGCAATATGGTTCTCAGTGATATTCTGTGGCTCCTAAATGTCTTTGTTAGCTCTATTGCACATATAAGGAGGTAACCCTGAAAAAATTAGGCATTAACAATCATTACAACCAGGTACAGATTATTAAGGTGGATCCTCTCTATCTTCGGCTCTTTGAGTCTTCATTTTGTTATGCTAATTATACATGATGAAAAAGGAAATATCAAACAGACACTACAGAAATACAGAGAATAATTAGAAATTATTTTGAAAACTTGTACTTCAATAAAATAGAAACTATCAAAGACATTGACAAATTTCTAGAGTCATGTAATTTGCCCAAATTGAATCAGGATAATATACATAATTTAAACAGATCAATTTCAAGTAATGACATAGCAGATACCATCAAAAGTCTACAAACCAAGAAAAGCCCAGCACTGGATAGATACACAGCCAAGTTCTACAAGACCTTTAAAGAAGAACTAATACCAATACTCTCCAATTTATTTCAGGAAATAGAAAAAGAGACAGCACTTCCAAACTCATTCTATGAGGCCAATATCACTCTGATTCCAAAACCAGCAAAGACACATCAAAGAAAGACAACTTCAGACCAATATCTCTAATGAACATAGATGCAAAGATTCTCTATAAAATTCTGGCAAATCAAATGCAAAAGCATATCAAAAAGATGGTGTACCATGATCAAGTGGGATTCATCCCTGGGATGCAAGGTTGGTTCAACATATAGAAATCAATAAATGTAATTCATCACATCAGTAGACTTAAAGATAAGAATCATATGATTATCTTAATAGACTCAGAAAAAGCATTTGACAAAATACAGCACCGCTTTATGTTCAAAACAGTAGAAGAATTAGGGATAACAGGATCATATCTCAACATCATAAAGGCTATCTATGCTAAGCCCCAGGCCAACATCATTCTAAATGGAGAAAAATTGAAGGCATTCCCTCTAAAACCTGGAATAAAACAGGGATGCTCTCTTTCACCACTTCTATTTAACAAAGTTCTTGAAACACTGATGTGATGCATTGCTTTAGTTTAAAACATTCATTTATACTTTTTCAGGTCTCTTCCACTGCCCAAATAACAGCCTCTTCTTTGTCTTTGCTTCTCATGGTAGATTATTTTATTCATATGTGAAGGTGTAGTCAAATTATTTCCAAAATGACTAGGAAGAACCTCCCACATTTTCTTCAGGAAACAGTAAATGTGACATGGTCCTGGTATCCTTACCATTCAGCTTTCCTTCCATATAGAAAGGGCAATTGGGGATGCATATTAGAAGAGATGAATTAGAACCTGAAATTATGTACTTTGTAGACTGTTTATGACAGAAGAAATCTAACTTTTCAAACTCTATACTTTGAATTTTACTAGTCTGGGGAATTTAGGCTCAGAGAGAATCACTAGAGAGATTATGTATTCCTGCAAGAAGAGGAGACTAGACTCTTATCCCTGGGCTATATGCTTCTTGGGTTATAGTCTACAAGTAGGCTGTAACAGAGAACAACAGGATGAAGAAGTTCATGAGCAAACTTGTTTATCTTTTGACATAATTTTGGAGTATGGTTCACACTTCCTACCTGAAGATAGGAGGGTTTCAAGAAAAAAATTTCAGGTTGTTTGTAACTTGGTGTAAGGTGCCTGGAAAGAAAATAATGCTTTTCCCACAGTAGGTATCTTAAAAGGATGGGTACATTTCTACAGGATGGAGTACATTGAATAAGGAGGAAACAATAGCATTTGAACTTTCTCATTTGCAGCTGAATGAAGCAACATAATGTCCTGGAAGGGTTGGGATTTGAACCATTGTCAGGTTTCAGAGATTTAGCTGTCATTTTCTAAGGGAACTCTTTAGTTTTAAATGGGATTGAAGATCAACTCACTATAAGAAGACCACATGGTTTACATAAGACCACCATATTGGTAGAAGCCACTTGATACTGACATTAGTGCTATATAAGGACATGACTTGCACTTCAATCCAAGCAGTACCCACAAGTGTAAGCAGCAGCTACTTTTTCTCTTTTGCTTCTTCATGCTCCTATAACAAAATACCAGAGTGTGCAGCTTATACAAAAAATGTATTATTCACATTTCTGGAGACTGAGAAGTATCAGATCTAGGCTCTTTGTTGTCTGGCAAAGGCCTTTTCATAGATGGCTATTATTGCCTCTGTCCTAACATGGAAGAAGTGGCACTAATCACATTCATGATTGTTCTGCCCTTCTGACCACATCGCCTCTTAAACTTTTGATTTCTGTTTTCATGATTTCTGTTGCTCCTAGGAGCAGGCCTCAAATCCCTATAAGTGCTTAAAGAGTCCTTCAACATCAGGACTGTTTTTCTCTGTGGCTCAACAAGTACCCCTATCTTATTTTACTATTTTTTAAATTATAATTTTAGTATAAGATATCAAACAAAAAACAAATGCAGGCATAATTTTGTTAATGTGTGTAAAAGAGGAGTAAAAAATTCATAGCAATGCGCAAGACGAGTGGTGTCTTTTCAATCCTGTAATCATGTAAGAGATTTTAGAGGTCAAAGCATGAACAGAAACATTTGTATGCTTAAAGTCATCTGCACAGTTGAGAAAGGGACAAAGACAAAGTGTCATCAGAAACCATTAAGGATCATTAATTCTTTTTTTGGATGAGATAATGAGGTCCTCTTTGGAATTTTAATGAATATACATGAAACATTTTATGTTATGAAGGGTACATTATTTGTACTGAAAAAGTTCTTGCTCAAAATACAATAATAACTTGCATAATTGTTTTAAGTGATAAGAAGTTTCTACTCTTAAATTTTTTAAGGTTTGGGCTTATTCTTAAACATCAGATAAACCGCATATTTTAGTTTCATACAGGTTTTCTGGGTTTATGGTTTCTTCTGTTTCATGAAAAAAAAATAGATCTGTGCATTTTGGTACTGGTGCTTTTGCATTACCTGATCCATATATTTTCATTTCAAATAAGATTTTATGTGCAACTTTCAAAATATCAAGCATATATCTTATATGCCGTTTTTTAGTTTTTATGTTTTTTAAGTGTTTAGTGTTTAAACAATATTCAACTAAGTGCAAATTCTTGAAGCACAAATAGACACAACTTGATGAATGTGTTTTGAAGCCTAAGTCAGGTGATCAAGCCGAAGCAGCTGACAATCCCATGCAATAGATAGATGGTGATTCCATGAATGCAATTCTAACTTGTGAGCATGGTAATGGGTCATATATAGAATGTATGGGCACAGAAACCAATTTCATCTGAATCAAACTGCCCATACATTTAACACAATCACTGCTCTTTCTATAATCATAAATCATTCAGCAGATTTAGTAATTAGACAAATGAGTTTGTTTTATTGAATTAAGAATTAACATACAAAATACAAACCCAATTTGTTGGATGGACATGCAAGGAACTTGAGAAGGAACAAATAATTCAAGGTATTATTCTCTTAAATGACTTGATGCTTTGGTCTGGCTGAATAACTTCCAATCCAATATTTGATTTGAAAGAGAAAGGAAGGAGATGGAGCTTTGATTGTTTCACTCTAAATAGTAGTGCTTTATTCAGTAGATTAAAAAATGCATTGTGTGTGTATAAAGATGAAATGTCCATATTTAATACAAATATTCCCTCTTAAAGGAATGTAATATTTTTGCAGCTCTTTCTGAGAAATGCTACTTCATTTTCAGTTTTGACCTTCTGCCTGTCTGTATACTGTGTAATTTCTAAGTGTTTTTCTTGTGATGCATTCTGATGAGCTCCTTCTTATGTCACAGAAGCTCTGTCACTATGATCTTCATTAGTAATTATTTATTCTTCTTATGAGAAAAATTCAGCATTTTCATGCTTTTGCATCTATGTGAATTGAACTGTTATCCTGTAAGAGATGCCTTTCTTGGGACTTGAAAGTTTTAAAAGACCCTAGGAGAGAATCAGAGGAGTCTGATGGGTGAACTGGAAAGACATTTACCAGATTGGACTCAGCAGTCTCTGCTCTGAAAATGAATGACCTGAGCATTGGAGTCAGACCTTCCACTGCAAACAGCAATTCTACAGGAGGTTTAAATAGAATAAAAGATGAAGAGATAACACTTCAGCTGCCCTACAGGAAAGAAAGAGAAGAAACAACTATGTCAGTTTTTGCTGTCAGGACCCCTTGGTCTTCAGGAAAGACTGTGATATTAGAACAGTATATACAAAAACCAATATTATCTAAGGGCAAAACTACTGGCAATTATGCTCTAAATGAGCAGGTTAATGAAAAATCAGTTAAAAGAAAAAGTTAACACTTCCAAGGGTTTATGGTTTCTTCTGTTTCTAGGACTGTATTGTTTTCTGGGAGCAATAGAATTGGCTCTACTATGGATGGCAATGATAATAATAACGCTGGCAGTAATACTACCATTTGATTACTTGCTATGTGCCAGCCTAAGGCACTGTACCAAAAACAGTATGTATACTATGTAACTTAATGTTCACAACAATCTTCTGTTGTATATACTGTTATTTTTCTCAGTTATAAGTGGTGATGGGGTTTAGGACATATTACCCCAAAATATAGCACTTTGGCATGTTAAATATTTTAATCAGAAGAAATATGAGATCACAGAAGCAAGAAGTTCACTCAGAACTTCCCTTCATCATTTTCCCCTAAAGCAGGTCTTAACAGTCCTCCCAAGGATTTTCTGACCCTCCCCTGAAACAGATTAGAAGACTCTCCTATGAGAGTTGCCCCTGCCGCTGCCATACCTGGGAAAAAGGAATCCTTATCTTCAAAGACACAGGGACACAGAAAAAATTTGAACGTCCAGCTGGCTAAATTTCCTCCAGTTTATTACCATGAGGTAATGCTCTTTTTGCCCTATCAGATTTCTTCCTGACTCTCCATCATTCACCACACCTGCTGTAAAATACTTGTTCAACTGTTTCTTTGAATCTACATTTCTTTATGAAGGCTCCTGTGACACTTGAAACATATTAAATACATTTGTGTACTTTTCTTAGCTTATGTTTTGTTGTAGGAGTCCTGAATCGAGTAAAGTAAATGATTTTTTTTTCCTTTCCGTATGCTGGGAAAACTAGACTGAGATTTTCTTACCACGGTAAGACCACTTTTAATAAAGGTCAAAGCCAAACTTCAAATCCAAGATAGATTCTGGATTCACTGATCTTCTTCAATATTAGTTAATTGGGCTTAAAATTTAGGGCAGATGCAAGTTCTTTGGTCAAGCAGAAACTTAAAGAATAAGAATAAGATTTCGAAAAATCCAATCAGTGATTCTCAGCCATGTCAACTTTGCCCACATCCAACATTCTAGGAAAGACAGGTGATGTTGGAGATGTTTTTTTTTAAGTTGTGCAGTGTGAGGAGTCCTACTGGCATTTAGGAAGCAGATGGGTCTACATTTTTCCTATCAGCCACAGGACAACACCCACAACAAATAATTACCTGGACCAAATGTAGAAAGTGCTGAACGTGAGAAAGCTCAAACTAAACTGACAGTGCCACCTACATAATTTGGGAGGCCAGTATAAAATGGAAATGCAGAGCACCTGTTCAACTGCATATTCTACCTTTGTCTTAAATGTTAGGTGTCCTTTGCTAACTATTATCATGTTTTCTTAGCAAAGATTGCTGGTTGAGAACCTACAGAGCTTCACAGGCATTTGGTTCTACCCTGCAACTTGGCACTGGCCTTGACTCTCCATTACTGTGCCATGGTGAGAAGGATAAGAGGAGTTATTGGGCAGGGATGGGTGAGCAAATGGTCAAGAACCCAGCCAAGGGAAGTGGGAAGCACCAGGAACTGGGATGGCAATGGGCTGGGACTCCACATTTCCAGTATGTGCTTCTGTTGTGCCATTAGACTTCAGTAAGGAAACATAATTCAAATATAGGGTGATTATGAATTTCAGGAAGGTAACAGTAGAGTATTACCCTTCAAGCATCTTCTGAGGGCAGGTACTTATGTGACTGCTTTGATTGATAAGCCATCCTGAAAGTTCATCCTGTAAACTGATCATGATGGGTGGGAGGACTTAAAGAGGTGACTGCAAAGCTGGTGCAAGAAGCCCAAGGGAGGAAATGGGACAGATTGGAAGGTTTAGGAAACCAAAAAGTCTAGTGTCAAGATTCATTCCCATTATGATTAGAGAGTGTATTACCTGAGAAGAGCAGAAGTCACTTAGAATGACCAAGAGAAATGGATAGAGCAATAATGGAAAGAAAATCTGGGACACTGACAAGCTCAAATGGAAGAAGTAGCCCTTGGAAGACATCTAACAGCAAACTCTGAGTCTAAGCAGAAACCATAGATATTAGAACAGTTCCAGGAAGAAAAATGGAGGTTCCTGGAAATTCAAACTCAGGAATGATGTGAAAATGGTTTACAACTGTATTTTCTGGGTAGTGATAGTTGAGGCCTGAGCTGGGTCATTCCATGCTACTATCTGAAATAAGAAAAGCTACAAAAGGGACAGAAGCATCTGATTACTTTGGGTTGATTTGATTGTACCAGACATGAATGCTTGTGTTAGGGCATAACCCATAATAGACTGAATAGAAGCCCCACCTGCTGCCCTTCAAAGAGGCTCACACAAAACCCCCCGGAATCTATGACTACTTTCTTAATATTATGATATCAATAAGGTTACCATGAGACCTAATGATGATTCTGACCTACATCCACCTGATTTAATCACATGAGTCCTTAAAATTTTTTTCTGGTTACAGTTTTTTTCTGGTTACAGTTGTTCAAAGAGATGCAAATAGAGAAGGGCTTGACCTGCTGCTATAGACCTTGAAGACACTGGAAGAGAACAGAACAGAAGAAAAGTAGGCACCCTCTAATGCTGCCAAGTGCAATTAAGTGGGTTCTGCCCTAGAGGCTCCTGAAATGAGTGCAGCTCTGTTAGCAGGCTGACTTTAATCCAATGAGGCCATATCAGACTTCTGATATTCAGAAATATAAGGACATAAATTTGTTCTGTTTTAAACCATTAAGTTTGTGGTAATTTGTTTCAGTCCCAATAGGGAATGAAGACACAGGTACTGAGCTTGTCTGGAATTAGCACTGTGAGGACACAAAGAATTGGAGAAAATTAAAGATGTGATGAATCACTGAGATAACAAAATCAAACACTCTTGTTTTAAAGTGAAGAATCCCATTGTTTAAAGGAGTTAATTAATGTGCCAAACATCCTACAGCCAGAACCCTATCAGCCAAATTCTCGATCTTCCTGGTGTGAGTCAACAAATTTGAGATGCTTAGAATGTGGTATCTATAAAACATGAAAGATGATATGTCATGAGCTTTGTAATGTTTTGAACAACCAATAAAAAAAAAGAAAAAGTGTGCTCACTGTGTGATTTGAGAACTTTCTGTATACAGCAAGAATAACATTTGCACATAAGAACAAAGAGGCATATGTGGGATATAAACTTTATAATGTTTAAGAATTGGAAATAGTCTAAATATCTACATAAATAAATGAATTATTAAATAAATTTAAAAATTGAACATACATTCAAAGATGGCTCCATATTTCTTTAATAAGTTCACTTACCAATAGATAGAACACAGGAAGAATATTAGGTGGTGGTAGAAGTGAGAAGCAAGATTTGGGTAGGAAGAAATAGGTAAACTAATACCAGTTTGGGATATAATGAGCTATTTAAAGAATATGTCTCAGAGGCAATGGGAGACAATGGGAAGGGACTCTAAAAAAGAAACCTAATAATACCATTTATTTAACAACTTTGCCTGGGATCAAGTTAGATTAGTTGGGCTTTAGCAAATTTTGTGTAAGATTTTAAAAGTAAAGTAAAAGCACTATATTTTAGTGAAATTTTCAGGGGAAAAGAGATGTCTTCAAAGAATCATATGAGGAATTGCCAGAGAAGGGGAAAATTGACTTGGGAACAAAAGGATTCTTGGCATAAAGGATGGAAAAGAATTTCAGCATGTAGGAGACAAAGGCATAGACAGAGTTTATTGGAGAAGTAGATACATATGCAAGACAAAAGGGGGGAATCTCAAAGAGAGATGCCTTTGGGGTAAAGCAAGAATAGGCACTCAAGGTAGAATGTGAGATATCTCCAGAGGTGTGGTGTGGTGTGATAATATTTACAGAGTGAACATTGTTAGGGGCTGGACCAGAGGTTGAGCCAGGGTGGAGCTACACATTTTCCAACCAGTTTTTCCTGTATGTGTGCATTTCCTTCTTATTACAAGGGCATCTTGCACCAGAGTGGCAATTGCTCATTAGTGCTCTCTGAATTTCAGTGGTTCCTTTGAGACTCATACACTTTCCTTTTATTCCCAAATTTTGATCTCTGAATCAAGACTATAAAATAAATAAACAAAATATGAAATAAATATTCAACGTTGAAATGATGGATATATTTCTAACTGCAGCTATGTGCATTTTTTAATATCATAATTTTTCCTTGCTAATATAAAATAATAATTCTGTCTTCAAGGAAATAAGAAAATAGTTTATTCTGAGTCAAATATGAGTGAGTTTGGCCCAGGAAGATCAATTAAAGTTACCCTGAATTACATAATGCACCATAGAAGAGTTTACATGAATTTTTGTAGTCACAGAACAAAGGAAAGTCATAAATCAATACATCTACTGATCACATCTGTGGGAGCATCAGGTAGATCGACTGCATCAAAGTAGGAAAATCTCTGCTGTAGTTTTAAGATTTTATTACTTTCTTAGTTTTCTTGGCGGAAACTGGAGGTCTGTTAAGCTTAGCTGTACATTCCAAGAAATTCACCTAATAGCCATGGGAATGTTAGGTCAGATACAAAAGTGAAAGTAAATGGCTCTGAAAAGACCTAAAATAGTCCAAGATAATTCTGACTCTTTACTTACAACATTCCATCTCCCGACAAGCAGGTCAACCAAGGTCCAGTGATCTACAGTATCTTTAATACAGTTACAGTCTTTTCAGAAAAATAAAGTTCGTACTTTATTACTGTCAAAATTGATTTCATGCTTGTACCCTGAAGGAAATTGCAAAAAAAAAATCACTGATCAAGATGTGTGATTGTCTGTCTTTTTGTTTGAGAAGAAGCTGGTGCTAAGAATTCATATCTAACAGACTTTATAATTCAGAGAAATAATGACAAGGAAGAAAAGTGAGAGGTCTTGGCATTATAACAGAAAGATGTCAAAATCCTCTGAAGGCAATTTTCAGATTGATATGATTGCCACATTTTTTGTGGATCAAAGATAATTCTTCCTTTAAGTGTCTGCTTGGTGCTTAGCTCTTGGATAATGGTAAAAGATATTACACATCCTCCCACCTGGTATTACAGCTTGCATAGCAATAATGAAGACAGATTAGTGCTAATTACCTACTGACACTGACAAGAGTAGCTTGTCTTTGTTCCACTATTTTATCATTAAAGTCTTGTTTTTCAGCATTACATTGCCTGAAGACAGCATGCTGCAATCTTGAATACCAAAGAAAAGGTGTTTAAAAATAGCATCAATGGCAACTTGGATCACCCCCATCTAAAACCAAGGCAACTCTAATTTAATGCATTTCTCTGTTCTTAATTTACACTTTTATGGAAATATAATGAACTTGGAAAATATGATTCTGATGATTAGTAGAGGTATAGAAGATAGAGAGAAGAGCAATAATAAATTTTGTTACCTTTAAATATATTTTGGTTAAGTCATAGAAGTCTAAACTTCAAAGATTAACTAAATCCTTATTTCACCCTAACAGAGATACTATCAGATGCCAAATGGAAAAAAAAGGTGATGGGATAGTTAAATATTTGAACTGTATTGAAAAGAATATCAAAAAACCTCAGTTTTAATATTATTTAAATAATTTTTAGGTCTGCCAATTTTTATGGATTCATCTCCAACTACTCTGGGTGGTCCAGAAAATTGATAACTTTATTTATTTATTTATTTATTTATTTATTTATCTATTTATTTATTTATTTATTTATTTATTTATTTATTTATTTTTGCTTTTGTTTCCTCTTCCCACAAGAGTATATTGCTTTAACAAGCATAAATCTTTAATGAAGGATATGAACACTCGGAGAAGTCCAAGTGGATTATATCATTCTCCTTTATTTTTGTCAGCTATCGTCATCATTTCCTCAGTGCAGTTAATCAGATTTATTCAGCTTCACCTCCACTGCAGAAACCCAGCCTGACCTGCAGAATTCTATACCAGTTCAAGGATCCTTCTTTTGGCAAAGAGGATATAGGCATTTGCCTGTGGGGCCAGTTTATTGTCCAAGTGATGTCAAATCTCTTAACAATGATTTAGCTACAATTTAGTTGGAACTTTTGTCAAATATCATAGCTCCAGGCAGGCAATTGTGTTGAGGTTACTAAAATTCTCCCCACAACTGAGTGTATACTTTGATACTGTTTCACAGTCCATTCTTATTTATGATCACTGAACCATTATTTTTCCTTTATACTGATTTGAAATTGTAAGATATGTTGCATGGATTTATCTTGCTTTTAATTACCATTTGGACATGTTGAGGCAGAGACTGTGTTTACTACTGAACATAAATCTGCATCATACCACAGGGAGAGTATTCCACATTTTACAAATTAAAAGTGAGGATAAGAAAGAGGGAAAGCAGATAGTTGTATGATGGCTTCCAAAATGGAGCCAGTGGTGAAAGGATTATTGGTTTATCTAGAAATCAGACCCCATATTGGGAAGTAGTCTGGGATCTATCCTATATAGTGGCATGAAAGGTAAAACAGTATTTAAAATTTCAGGTTCTAGAGAAACTCTTAAAGCCAGTATTTCATATTCTAGTGGGATTCAAACAAGTTTTTAACTAGTCTAAGTCCCAGTTTTATCAGCTATAAAATTGGAGATAATATATTACTGTCTTGACAAGGGTGCTTTGTGAATAAAATGGCTTTACCTGGTAAAACACTTAACACATTGCACCTACATAAAAACATTGAATTGTTATTTCTTCAACAATCATTTGTGTTAACAAAATTTCCCTCTTAAACATAAAACTAGTGTAGACATAGAATAATTAAAGATATAAAATGCAAGTTTACTCACATAGCTACAAGTAATAAAGCCATCTTTTTAGATTTGATGTTAGATATAAAAACTGTGTTTATTTTAACCTGGGTTTCGTTCACCTGTTCAGGACATTAAAAAAGTATGTGTAGGCTATTTTCCTGCCTGTAGCACAACCCATAACCTATCCCTGCACACACCCTTGCTCTCTAACACACACACACACACCTGAAAAGAACAAGTAAAACTACTTGCTCTGACTTGTTCTTCTTCCCCTCTTCCTGTCTGCTCCTCCATTTTCTCCTTTTTTTTGGCGGGAGGGGGGTTGGGGGGTGGGGGGATGGGGGTGGGGAGCAAGGGGAAGAAAGTGGCAGCAGATGAACTGTGTTTCTAAAAGTGTCTCAGTGTTTAAGGCCAAAGAACAGAGAAAGAAGGATGATTTAGGCAAACAATAGTAGGATTGAGGTAGGTCAAAGTTTCAAAAAATGATAATTGGTTTTGGAAGGTAGACATTGAGAAACTTCTAGAGGTAAGGTGCTGGTCTAGAGTCTGAAAAATAAATTTCAATGAGTTGCTATGTCCCTGCACTTTGACAATCTTGAAGTTTCTAAGAGATACCTATAATGAATTTTATTAGAACTAAATCATTTAAATGTGATAACCTTTTCACACTTGACCATGTGGGGCAGAGTTTAACAAGAATTAGACTCTCTATAACTGAATATTTGAAAGAAATATTTCTTACATGGCTGAAAATTTTGGGATAGGAATTGGTGTCTGTAGAGTTTTCTAGAATAATAGTAAGAAAGTATAACATATCCATAAATAGGGGTCAGGAAATAATTTATAAAGTAGAAGAGATCTTTACATATGGAAAGGGAATTTTATAACTTAGCATGACTATGATAATAATGTATGTATAAAACTCCTTCTCAAAGGTATTCAGCTATTCAGCTTGCTTTGAAAGTTATGTCTAATTAATTACTGCTCCAGGGTAATGCATATTCTCTTTTCAAGTTATAGGAATCTACTACAGAGGAGGCGCAGGCTGGAAGTACAAGAGCTAGAGATGTATTCTTTTTTTTTTCAATCTATCTACCCATACCCTTTGTTTCTGACCTTTTTTATGATATGTTTAATCTTTAGTTTGTCATTGACACATTTGTGAAATAGTATGCTTTTGTTCATTTGGTTTCTAGGTTTTGGAATTGGAACAGAAGACTTTGGAATAATTGTAAATGAAGACTGACTACTATGAGTGTCTATTTTCATAAATTACTCCATTTCATCATTCTTCAGGAAAATTTAAATCATAAAGAAATAGTGATTGTATTTCACAGCAGGATTGGTTGATTCAATCCCCTAATCCCTTCTTAGCACAAAATATACTTTCTTTTAGAGTTCTGATTAATAATGGGAGTAAATCACTGAGGCAAATTAAGAAGACAGACATACTTGGAAACAACAGTATATTAAGGAAGTTCTTTGAAGAGATTGAAACAATTTTTTCCCCTTTCTAAATAGTTTGTTGTTGTTGTTGTTGTTGATGTTGTTGTTATCAAGATTCTTTGCAATTGAACAGTCTTAATCACCACTTGTGAAAAGCCTGATATGGGACTTTGCACCTCTGGGTCAACAATTCAAATCTGGCCAAAACCAACACAGATTGAAAAAACAGTACTAGTGAATGGATCATAATGGTCTCAGTAGATAAGTCCATGGACTTGATCACTCTCTGCAAGCAGAAAAGGGCCATGGTGACAAATCATGCCACACCATGCATGACACTCCCTTGAATACAGTGGTATTAGATGATATCTTTGTTTATCTCAGTTGGCTCAGTATTTAATGAAAGGAAAATCATACAGTCATCATTCTTTCCCAAATCATATCCATTGATATATAACCTGATTTTGTTCAAGATAGTAAGTGTTTCATATTGTGGTGAATACTCTTAGACCTGGGATCCTAAGCTTCCCTAATTGAATTTCAGGTGGTATAATTTGCTGTATTTCAGACATCTGCTAGTTTTAAAAAAAAAAAACTGAGGTGTTTATTTTAATGAAAATATTTATTTTAAAGCACATCATTATCTTATCACTGAAAAACTACTTTTCCATCCATTTTCCATACTATGAATAAGAAAATAAAATGAATCTGTTCTAAAATCTTTCACTTGTTCTTCCAGTATAATACTAAAGAAAACATATAAAGCACTGAGGTCTGTTTTATGTTTTCTTTCTTTCTTATTTATTTATTTATTTTTTTGTGTGTGGGTAAAGTGAATTTCAGTGGAAAACCAGGTTAAAAATTATTTTTTGGGGGGGGGCATTAAAATGGCACAGTATTAAACTTTTGTGGTGTTATGGGGAGCAAGGTATAATAAAATGAGTGAGGCTGCCCCACTCTGCCTTCAACTGTCCCCAAAGGAAAGTTCAAGTCAAGGTGAAGGAATGTGGGAAGTATGTGATGTGATCTGTAAAATAGTTCCTCACTAATGCTTCTCCGAAGAAATTGCCAGAGATTTGTAGCTTTTTTCATAATACCTTGGATTTTTCATCCAAATCTTTTTCTCTTTTCCTTTAAAAGAGTCATACTTTACCTTTATATCTTGTTTGACAGTACATAATCTGCTTTTATGTGCATATTTTGTTTCCCCCCATGATTTACAAAATTCAGGGACCTAAGAGGTCAGTAATTTACCCCAAACCACACAGCCAAAGGGAAGCATAGACGTCAGCAATCTTTCCTCTTCCATTGGATTTTAAGTTGTGGTGTTCAAATCCAAGGCATAAATGAGTAAAGTAGCTAAATTGCTGGTGTGGGAGAGTCATGAGTCTGCAGATAATAGGAGTGGAGACTGTTGACTAATATCTGGTACAGATATACCTTCCCATATGTGTACAAATTATCAAAAATGTAGATGATTTTGTCTGGTGGAATATAATTTCATTTCAAAATTACTGGGTGTGACATTTGGTTTTATGTATTTCCTTGTAAACACATATAAAATGTAAGGTGAGAGCTCACTTTTTTTCCCTTCATAGGTAAGGGTGTCCTTATGTATCCAATGGTTGGGAGCTCCACAACTCTATTTTGGTTCCTATTAGACATATCCATATATTGCCCAATACCTGAAATATCAAAAAGAAATTCTCAAACTAGGAGTATATCTCTGAACCTGCATTGCCTTTGCATCTCCCTCATTATCACCTTCTGACTGCTGCAAACAATGTGTAGGGAACAATGACCAAGGAGTTGAATAGCAAAACTTTCAGGAAAACTCTTCTATGAGAGTAGTGACACAGATGGGTATGAAAACGTTCTGGTTTCTGCAAGGAATAGCATCGTAGCCTCCAAAGAACAGGAACAAGGGTGGAAATGCTCTTGCTGGGACTTGAAAAGACATTTGCATCTTCCTATCTAGAGAAGTAAATGAATAAACATTTTTCTATAATGACAAAAATTAAAAATGGGCATTTTAATAGATGTAGAATTTGCAATATATGATGGTCAAATTAGAAGAGTAAAATAATCATTGCTAAACTACAGGAATCCTTCTTTTCTCAAAGGTGTAAAAGTGGTGTTGTTAGGCTTAAAACCCAAGACATGTGTTCAGAATTACTTAACCATGAGGAAATAGAATCTGAACTAAGGTTATATGTGGAAGGTAGATTTGCAAAATAAGTTACTTCTTTGGAAATAAAAATAAAAAGATAAAATTATTTATATGCTCATATTGCCAAATGAGCTATTTGTATTCAGTTCACAGAACTGAAATGAACATGATTAAGGTTAAGATGTCTAGAAGTAAGGGTTGGAAATTCAACAGGGAAAACACTAAGGAAATATAAAATATGAGTGTAAGGATAGAAATCTGTTATTCTAAACAGTGATATTCCATTAACTAAATAAATAACCACTAAATTTTGATGTGATGTATTGTCTAGTTATCAGGAGACTTTAAATGGAAGTAAATAAAGAAGTGCATTTAATTTTTAAAAATATGAAGTCAATGTGAAAAACTTACATAAAAACACACTTTTAATTTTAATGAGAAATGCTGGCCCTTTACAGGAGATAAATGGCAAACATGATGTGAAACTTAACTCTGACATTTGTACTTTGTTAGTCTTCAGACCTTTTGCCCAGAAGGATGGCAGAGCTCCATGGGTCAAAGAGGCTGATAATAGGAAAAAAATGTCACAGACACCCTGTGGCCTTAAGGGCTAGTAGGCACCCAGGAACAGTAACAATCACTAACAACATTGCTCTGATGGGTTTGCTTAAAAAATTAAGTCAGCTATAATAATAATGAGAGAAGTTTGTCATTACTATTTTAACCACAAAAATTGAATTCCACTGGCCTGAGAAATGCTGAGGACTCTATATCACATACTTTTGGCAGCTGATAGCACTCTTTGACTTCTCAGGTGAATTTTTTCCCCCTGCTTGTGGTACCATTCTCAGAGATAGAGAATTTTGACTTCTGTTGATACACTGAATTTTGGCCCCACCCAATTCATATGTCAAAACCAAGGTGTCACTAGAGATGGTACCTTTAACGAAGTAATTAAAATTAAATGAGTTCATATGACTGTGTCCTTGTAAGGGGAGAAAAAGGCACCAGATATATGCACCTATAAAAAGGCCATGTGAGGACTCAGGAAGAAGGTGGTACTCTCGGGGCTGGGGATATGACTCTAGCGGTAGCGCACTCACCTGGCATGCCTGCAGCCCAGGGTTCAATCCTCAGCACCACATACAAACAAAGATGTTGTGTCTGCTGATAACTAAAAAATAAATATTAAAATTCTCTCTCTCTCTCTCTCTCTCTCTCTCTCTCTCTCTCTTAAAAAAAAAAGAAGGTGGTACTCTCTGTGCAAGCCAGGAAGAGAGATTTAAAAGAAACCGAGCCTATAGACAGACACCTTGATTGTGGACATCCAGGTTCCAGAACTATGATAAAATAAATTTCTTTTATTTAAGTCAAACAGACTTTGGTATTTTTTAATAATCACCTTAGTAAGAAATAATACAAATTTGATGTCTATTTATCTGAAGATAAAAACAAGTAATGCTTTCCTATGTATTATGGAGACAAACTTCAAAAAAACATTTTTTAACTTATGTTGTTGATATGATTATACCATTTTGAGATAGATGAAAATGTTTAGCTTTTAATGCCCCTCTATCATTATATATATATATATATATATATATATATATATATATATATATATATATATGCATACACACACATATATACACACATATTTACACATATTTACACATACAATGAACGGTACTATATGTATACACATATATAATGCTAGTAATGATGCATAGTCATGTGACTTATAGGTTGTTTCAGTATTAAAATTGTTCAGTTTGTGGAAATATTTTCATCATAAAACATTGTGAAGAGGCTGATATAGTACTGATGCATAAAGAAGCTACTTTTGACTTCTAAATAACCAATTTTAAACCTTCCTGTGTTCAGAAAATACTTTTGATCATTTACCATTTGCCCTGATTACATTAGGTGAGGAAACAGAATGCTCATTGGTTTGAAATTAATGGAATTTAGGAATAACATGGGAAAATTCAAGACAAGTGACATGTATAAGTAATGAATTGATGGTTCAGAGGAGGAAAAAAAAGTTCTTTTTTCTTCTACTGTTCTAAATTCTAAACTAGGGTCACTCTAGCAAAAGAAATTAACAAAAACCTTTAAATGTATTGAATGTTCTATTTTATATGCTACAAATGCCTCCATATGAAATGATGACCTAAAGAAATGATTAAACCTGAATATTTTTATACTAGGTTTGCTGAAGAATAGAAATCCCTAGAAAAACAGGATGGAATAGAAGAGTTGTGAGCTAAGGGTAAAAAAACAGGAAAATGTAGCAAGACCTCCTATTTCAGATTCTTGACCATGTCCCTCTGTCTTCAGAGATGAGGTCATTCCTTTGCTCTGAATCTAGTGACTAGTTTCAGTGCAGGGAACTTCAGAGTCTCTCCTGTCATTTCTCAAATTTCTTCAACTTAAAATAGTCAATATGTCAAGGTGCATAAATTTTGGGATGGCACATTCTGATGTGCATAAAATGGCAATTATGAAGGGTGCCTTAGGATTATAAACAAAGAGTCTTGTTTTAACTAGAGGGTAGGAGAAAAGACTGAAGGAGACCTTTTAGTATCAATTTGAAGCATAAAAAAACATGATGTGAATAAGGTTGGAAGTTGAGCTTCTAGAAGGTGGGTAACAGCACTTTCTAAACTATCAAGTGGTAGGAGCTCCTACATTAGAGTATCCAACAGAAGGGCCATGTGGCTGGAATAGAAATAATGCTAGGAGAAAGAACACTGTAAAGATGTGACCATCCTGCTTTAGCAAAGGGAAGTCATCGGACAGTTGTAAGCAAGGAAAACAGTGAATCAGATTTGTATTTGAAAACATCACTTTGGCTTCATGTAGAGAGCAAGGAGAAAAGAGTTTGAGTGAATACAGCAGAAATGTTAGGGGTTTTCTGGAGTAATTCATGGGTGAGATACTTGACATTTGAGTCAGAATGTTGTAATGAATGTGGCAAAAAGTGAAGAAATTTACAATATTACTTTGACAGTAGAACCAATAGGACTTTGTGTGAGAAGACACACACAAACATACATACAGTGAAGGAAACTTCTGAGAACATAGTTTCTAGAGAAACAGGAAGTACATAAAGGCGGTGTATGGAGAAGAAATTGAAAAAGTCTAAAAAATTATAGCTAAGATTTATAGATTTCTATATATATATCAGACAAGAAGCTAAGAATTTTATAATGCTATTTCATCTTTCTAGTATCCAACAAAGTATATATTTTGGTGGGGTTCTGAGAAAATATCCCTTTGCGGGCTCCTGAAATCCCCTATAATCAACAATGTTGTAAGACTTTCTCTCTTTGTCACTAGATTGTTCCATGAATTAGATAAATTCTTTAGCCTTACATTAAATGCAGTCTGATTCAACTTGACTATAAAATAGCAATTGACTTTAGGCCAAAGACCATGTTTGGAATGTGAAAACCTGATTAGTGTTTTGAATATGTAATTTAAAGGGATCACCCGTGGGTATTCTCAGAACTATAGCTTTCTCTCAGGAGCAACCCAATGCATTAAGAGGTCAATCTATATGGTTCTATATGCTGAGACCTATCTGTGGAATTCCTGTCCAGAGTAATGAGGGCCAGTACTTCAGGGACCCACAGGCTGTCAGAACAGTAAGCTAGGAGATCTGTAGTCATCTTGGAGAGGCGAGAAGTTGTAGCAAAGTAATGTCATTGAGCCAAGTATTCCATTATTTTCTATGCACTCTATCAGGAAATAATAGAATATGGCACCAAATAGATGAATACATTAATAACTCATAAAGAATAAATACATTTATATTGCAGAAAAAAAGAAAAGGAAAAAATAACCTAATTTTTATCAGAGGAGATCTGCTTAAATAAATTTTGATGTGTCAGAGTAATGAGCAATTCTGTGGCCATTCAAACTATGGAACAATATACAGTTAGTAGAATTTTTGGAGAGGTGTCTAGAAGGAAGTCTACTGTAGGTATATCTGAAGTTTGAGCTTTTGGGTGATTTTTGCATTTTTTTCACTTAATTTTGCTCATTTATTTTTAGTGAATAATCAGAATTATGGGATGTTCATTTTTAATTGATGGCTATCAGCATAATTTGTGTGTATTTCAAAAGCACAAGTATAAGATAGGTGGTTTTCCAGGCTAATAAATATTAAGACATTAGACTATAACAAATGTTTATATTGGCTTTATTTGTCTAGGACTAGGTTCCAAATGACTGCTAGGTTTCCAAAATAAATTAACCCATTAGAACTGAGGGTTCATGAAGATATGAAACATTTTTATTTTGCTTAGGCTAATCAATAATTTTTTTAAGAAAATAAGTCACTTTAGTTTTCTAAACTATATCCCTAATGATCTCCCCCCCCCAAAAAAAAAAAAAAACTAAAAGAAAGCCCATGATAGATTCACAAAGGATTTATGAGATTTAAATAAGATAATGCATATAAAATATTTAGCACAGTGCCTGTTACTTGCTAAGCATGGAATAAGTTGTTATTGATGTTCAATTACCTAAGATACATTAATAAGCTCTTAGCTACTGCTTTCTAAGGAAGTCCTATGGTCATTCTAATTTTAGTGTTTGTTCCTTTGATATATATTTAGCTTTATTATTATAAAATATCTATAGTGATTGAGTCCAGGAAATAGAATTCAAGTTAGGTGAAATATAGAGGTGTTTCAAAGCATTGTTTATCATCTGCTTTTATTGTTACCATCACAATCCATTACTTTGTGATGTTGATTCTCTGAGGTTATCACTAAGAAGGCCACAGTTACAGAAATGCAAAACAGATTCTTAACTTTCAAACAGGAATCCACTCTTCTGTATTAGAAATCTAAAGTTAAAAAAAAATGAAAACAATCTGACTTTACAATCCATACCCTCTTTAAAGACAATTCTAAATGGGTAAATAGTATAGATATACGCAAACTGGTTATACAGTGAGAGCTATGGCAAAGAGTAAATATTAAAATATACTTGTTTTCATTATTGTCATTATGATAGAAATATTCATATAATATATTTCTTTTATTGGTTCTTATCATTCACCTAACAAATTTAAAAAAGAGGCAGAGTTACAAAAGTAAATTAAATTTGAGAAATACAATCTGAGTATAGTTGTAAATCATATTTTGGGATGAGAATATCAGTCAAGCCAGGCGGTTTAACAACAATCTTTTGTTTAAGACATATAGAAATAAAAGTGTGTGCATTATACTATAAAGCTGCAGAAATATTCAAGCATTGACTGTACTCCTGTAACTTGCTCTCAGAAGCTGATCCTATATCCTGTATCTCTGACTTGTAACTGCCTGGATTAGTCTCCTTGCATTTGTGACTTCTATAAATAGAATCATACAGTAGAATATGTCTACCTTTTCTTACATATTTTTCTGTGATACATGTGTATTTGATGCACTGGGATAGTTAATTTCATTGCTGCATATTCACTGTGTGTTTATTCCACCATTTATTCATTCTTCCACCCCTAGCAGTGCTGCTATGTATGTTGTTGTATATGTCTTTCAGTGAACATATTTGTGCAAATATGATGGGTATATTTCTAGGAGTGGAATTATTTATAGGATATACAGAGGTTTTTTTTTTTTTTTACCTTTAGGAATTGACAAATAGTTTTCAAAAATAGTTTTATCAATTTATGTCCTTTACCTGAAATGTAGGGGAGTCACAGTCACTGTGTTCTTACCAAGAATTGGTTTTATCTGATTTTTTACTATTTTGCCATTCTAAGATCACATTTTATTTTTATAGTTAGTAATTACATAAGGGCTAGTGGAATTTAAAATTTTTTTAGTGTCTTTTAGAAATTTTGACCATCTTCATATCCATCATAAGTTGCAGTACCTTATAATAAATAGAGAATCACAGAGAACAGTGTGCCTTAGTGAAATGGTCATTCTGTCTCATCCTTGCTTTCTCTTTCATCTCATTAAGAGTCATTTTATTCAATATTTTTATGTTTTAAAGCTATTATTTTCTATCTACAATCATTCTCACCTCAAATCTTTCATCCTCCCACTTATCTAACTGGATTCATATGGATGATATTTCTCTAACTTAAATGTATGTTGCAATGAAGTAAACTATAAGCTACATAAATAGTATGAAATGCAGATAAAAATAGAAAGTGACAATCTACAAGAGAATTTAGTATTTTCATGAAGCATTTATTAAAGAACTACCTGAGAACTAATAAACACTGATATTTCTTTGTATGAAACTGTTGAATCATTTCTATTTCCTAGAAAACCAGAGTAAATATTTGAACCCAGTAAATTTTAGCAAATATTTTATTTTAGAATAGTGTTAGATTTACAGGAAAACTGCAAAGAGTGTTCAAAGTTTCTATTTTTCCCATAGTCCATTTTCCTTGTTGTTAACATCTTTTATTGTTATGGAATAATTGCCACTGTTAATGTCTCGACGTTAAGACATTATTATCTAAGTAAAGCCCATGTTTTATTGAGATTTCTTATGCTTTACCTAATGTTTTCTTTTCTGTGACAGTTTTTTGGACTTTCTTTGTTTTTGACAATCTTGGCAGTTTGAGGAACATCAGTCAGTTAGGTTGTAGAATGTCCCTCTACTTCTTGGGACTTACCTGTTTTGTTTTGTTTTTTGGAGGTGGGGGAGTGGGGTAGGGGGGAGAAAATAACAAGACCACAGAGCTAAAGTGCCATTCTCATTCCATCCTATTAAAGGAACATACTGTCAGGGTGATTTACCACTGGTGATATTCAACATGGATCACGAGGCTGAGGCAGTATTTGTTAGGGCTCACACTGCCGTACCTTTCCTTTCCCTTCTTTTCTGTGTTGTACTCTTTGGAAGAAAGTCATTATGTGCAGTCTTTATGTATTCATACATAAGGAGTAAAGGACTATGTTCCAACCCATTGAGGGTGGATTACTTGGGATTTTCCTGCAAGGGAAATTTGTTTCTTCTTCTGCACTAACCTACATATTATTTACTTACTACTTATATCAGTTAGGAAGTAAGAAAATCTTTTGTATAATTTGTGTTGTAATGCAATGTGCTGCTATTTATATACTGCAAATGTTGCTCAGATCATTTCAGTTTTGGGATTTGGGGAATTCTTTTGGTTGGTTCATCATTCCCTGTAATATACTCCCATTGTGTGTGTGTGTGTGTGTGTGTGTGTGGGTGTGTGTGTTTGTTGAGTACTTCCCTACTTTCAGGCACTATAAGGACTTAGATATTTAGATTTCATTGGTTTCTTGCTGCAGGCTTATTCCCTAGTCTTGAATCAACCATTTCATCTTTAATTGGAGAGGGTATTGGAAAGATCTGAGTGTTTACCCACTTTTTAGGTAAAAGTGTCATTTATACTTTAAAAGATTACATAAAATCATTAAATTGCATTCAGAAAAGTTGATATAAGTATGTAAAACAACCAACCAAAAAAAATTACCTTGAGTGTTTTCAACTGAACTAGTGTACGTTTCAGAATAAAATGGACTAATTTATTGGATTTATCATAATTAATAAGTATTTAACTTAGGCTACAATTAGTCCACTCATAGCACCGATTGATGGACTTACTAATTAAAAAGTAAATTAAGTTGAATGTAGCAAGTACTGTGAAGGGCATGAATATTTTGCTTCATAACATTCTTTTTTATCTTAATGGAACTGAAGAAATAAAATGATTATGACTGTTGCCTTCAGTGTTAAACACACATCTTTTAAATCTGAATGGCTTGAGAGAGAACTTTGTGTATATTTAAAAGACCAAAGACATAAGCTAACTGTAGAATTAGCTTACTAAATAGATGCAGATTTAGAGTCTTATCACAGAAGATGGCTATACATTTTATCTATTTTTTTTTTGTTTATTATGAAAGGGCTCATATTTATCTATAGTGTTGGGTATACTTAGTGGGAAAAGAAATTTTAAGTAGACCTCAATAAAAATGAATGACCATTCATGACCATTGAATGCTTACCTATTTAGTAGCACTGTAGATTTTGTAACAAAAAATTAACAACAATGTGGAGCCCACCTGTATGGAGAAAATAAAATATTTTGCATCTTGTATCGCTATTTTAAGAAGAAATATTAGGGACTATTGTATTTCTAAAACATTTAGTCATTTCCTGTTTATTTTTTATTCTGACTAAAATTTTAAGTTTTACACCCTAATTAAAAAATATGACTGCAGTTCACAGTGCTACTCTTTTCTTTCTCTTTTTTGATGCTGATGACTGAACCCAGGTGCCACCTTTTTGATGCTGATGACTGAACTTCATGGGGCCACCCTCCCTGTTCACAGTCCTATTCTTCACAGCACTTTCTCAATGGACAAAAGTACTCTCTTATATCTTTTCTAATACAAGCTCTCTTGCCCCTCAACTAAAGTGAGAGTTGTATATATCCTGGCAAGAGTAGGCCCAGGTTTTTGGAGGTCCAAGTTTATACAATTGGAGGAGCTCTCTTAAATAATGCAAAATAACTCATATAAAATTTAGCACAGAGCCTTGGAAGAAGTATGGGGCTTAGACATTTAGGTTTCATGATAAATCTGTCTCTTTGTGCAGGCACACAGATGATTATTCTACTGCCTTCCAGTTTTGATCATAATATATGAACTGGCCTCAAAAAGTGAAATCAGAACTGTTCGTGTCTTAAACACGTGGTGTTATAGTTGCAAAAGGATAGAGCATTGTGAGACAATTGCACAGAAGTCTCTTATGGTGATGCAAGTCTTGCTGGAAGAGGCACTGACTGCCTTTGCCCAGTTATCTGTTTAAAGATATTTGTAGTGTGAGCAGCTTTAAAAGAGAGAGGTAGTATTTCCTCTAGAGCAGAAGTCAGGTTCGCTTAGAGCTTAGAAGATACCAAGTCTTTCTTCAGAGAAAAAGAGAAGGCTTGCTCTGTGCCCATCTCAAGATTCCAGTTCTCTAAGTCCAGAGTTTCCCTCCTGTAAAGCAGTTCCCATTGTACTTGCAGGTGTGAGTTAAACTCCCATCTTTTACCTCTGAGGATTTTGGCACAGGGAACTTTGCAGAAGTGCTGATTGACCATTTTTGCTGTGAATAAAAATCTTTCCTCCTTGATCCAGGAGGGTTTTGTCTTTGACAGCATCCAGGAAACTTCCCAGACTCACTTGTTATCTTGCAAATAGGGTCAAATCTTAACTGCTTGGTAGTTCTTGACAGTACACTGCTGATCCCTCATTCTCCATTAAGTTGATATCTAGCAAATGATCAAATTAGTTCAAAACTGTGTAAATGCTTGATTTATGTGCAGTTCAGTTCTTTTAGCTTACCTGTATTTTTTTTCTTTTTCTTTTTACTTTTGATACTAGATTCAACACAAGGGATGTTGTCTTTACCACTGAGCCACATTCTCAGCCTTTTTTTATTTTTTTTAATTTTGAGACAGAGTTTTGCTAAGTTGCTTAAGGCCTTCCTGATTTGCTGAGGCTGGTCTCAAACTTGCAATACTCTGGCCTCCTGACTCACCGATCAGTATTCTTATATTACTTTATATTTGCCTGTACTTTATAGTTTATATGGTAATACATTTTGGTTTTTAAGCAATATTTCCTCCCTTTTCCACAAATAATTATATTTCAGGCAGCGTGATCAGCTCTGAGAATCAATGATATACAAACAGAAACCTAGTCCCCAGTGCCAAAGAGCTTCAAATGGAGACTGAGTGTCTCCCCAATTAGACATTTGAATTTTATAAAAGCTGACTTATGTATCATTCATTTTTGTTTCCCACTTTACCAGAAGGCCTGGAACATATTAATGGCTCTTTAAGAAACAGCTTTATTGAGCTACAGTTGATAAATAAAAAACACTACATATTTAATGAGTTCAACTTCATGAGTTTCAATATATGTAAACACCATGAAATCATCACCCCAATTTTGGTAATCAATATATCCATCACCTTGAAAATTTATTCATGTGCTTCATTATTTTATGGTACAAATGCTTAACATAAAATCTACCCTCTTATGATTTTTATAGGTACACTATAGGATGGTTAACTATAGACACTATGTTTTCTAGAAGAGCTCTAGAACTTCTTGCACAACTATCTTGCATAACTGAAGCTTATACACATTGAAAGTAACTCCCTGTTTTCTCAACTCCCAACAGCTCCTGGAAATGCTTCTACTCTGAACCTGTATGTGTTTGAATACTTTAGATTTCCTCATATATGTGGAATCTTGCAGGCTTGTCCTCCTGTGATTTGCTTCTTTCACTTCATATAATATCCTCCAGATTTATTCACATTGTCTCATGTTAATATTTTCTTTTTAAGTCCTTAATGCTTATTAGTTTCAACTAAATTTGTTTTTAAAATTAAATTATAATAATAATACTAATAAGAAGACCAATTATCTTTGTCTAATATGTATTAGACACTGTAGAAGACACTTTGCAAAAATTATATTCATGTAATCATATTGCATGACTTTGCATTAAATATTATCTCCTGGCTTTGTAGACGAGTATGTTGAGGCTTGGGACCGTTTAGTCATTTGCTCAATGCATTGATCTCCAGAAATGATAGCCTGATTTCAAATGAAGGTATCTATGTCATTGTAAGTTAGAAGGTCTTACCTACCTTCTCAGTCTACTCTAATTTGTGTCAAAATCTTCATTGCAATCTTCTACTCTCAGAAGGTGGGCTATTTTCTGACACTTAATATAGGTTTTAAAAAGAAAGAATCAATAATTACAAGTCACTCAGTCTTTCATTATCAGTTGATATAATTCCATATCTAAAAAAATCTAAGTATCTGTAGAATAATGGTAGTGAGGAAATAGTTTATTTAAAAAAATTCTTATCAGCAGGAATTAAGACAAATAAAAAATTGAGTGAGTGAAGTTGAGATGAAGGTATCCTAGGACTATTGTCTGAGTATATCTGAAATTTCTATAAATGATTTGGATAAGATAATTATTGATGTATTTTCTAATGAACTAGGACCTGTTTCAGAAGAGTTGAAATTATGTTCATTAATTACTGTTTTTACATAAGACATGATATACATTGAATAAAATTCATTAGACTGATGGATAAATTAAGAAAAGTTGAAAGCAAACAATAATTAACATACTATTATGAGAAAAAACAATAAATTTTTCTCCTATATATTATTTAGGTATCTAGACACAGAAACTGCTGAAAGAAGGACAACTAACTTGAAAAAAATGAGGAAACAATTGAAGAGAGATTAGTGCCCTCAATCATGAATGATGCTCTCAATCTAGAATGGTCTCAACTAAGAAAAGGTAGACCCAAGTCTTCAGAAAAAATATTGTTAGAGCAAACATGGGTTTAGCACATGTCTGAGCTAACAAGCACAACTTGTAGATGCTTCCTGAAACTTATTTGGAGAAGTTAAACCTAGAGTAATTAGAATGAAGCAATTATTGACACAATGGATATTGTATCAATAGAGATCCAGGTGGTAGCACCTTCTTTCAGGTCTTCTTCATGTTATGACTGATTTGCTTTAATCACTGGCTAGTTGATTTTTCTAACATCAGATTCTGTCATATTCTGCCTCTCCTATTTCTTTTCATTTATAACGATCAGACAAACCATTCTCAAATCCTAAAATAATATCCCTCTTCTCTTCAAAAAATATTCCTATGATATTCAGCCCACATATGACCTCATGTGAGTTCTGTAAGCTCATTCATTGTTTAGAAGCACACCCTCTTGTGGTCACAAAAATCTGCTTAGTGTTCCTGGGACATGCCTTGTCCTGCCTAAGCAGCTACACTTGCCTTATTATTTTCACCAAGAATGCCCCTTTGTCTTGTCACCATTCATAACTTACCCTTGACCCAACACAGTTTGATAAGGGTCTTAAAGAGAAAGTGCTTTTTGAACCTCATTTCATATAATTGTTGCAATTAACCTGAAAGGAAGATTATATACTGATTTTCTAAAAAGAAAAGAAAAATGCATAAGACAAGGCCTGGGAAGATTAATCAATTTCCTATAGATATGAACCCTCACTCTAACACCTACTGTTGACATATCAAAGCTGTCTAAATTGGAGTCTAAAACCTCGGCCATAGATTATGGCTAATTCCTCCATCTTCTCAATTAACTTCCTTCATATGATCAGAGACCAACATGTAAATAATCAATTTTTAATAAAAGTTGTAATTTTAAAAAGACAGGATGTGGATACATAAAGAAAGACTTATTACTAACTAGAAGGAATAAAAAAGGATCCAGTAGAGGTTGTGATGTTTGAAGTGGGTCTTGAAGTCTTTTAGGTTCAGTAACCAATGTGATTAAGTAGCCAACATGTGAGAGAACTATAGGGTAAAATGTGGTAAACAGGGTTGTGATAGATATCTAGGAACAAATAGAAATTCAAATCCATGACAGACACCTTTTTTTTCAGTTTGTTTGTTTTTGTTTTTGTTTTCAATAAAGAGCCACTGAAGAAAATGGTCTAATCCATGCTTTTGGAAAATTATCCTAATGGGAAGGGTGGATTAGAGAAGATTCAGTTTGGAGGCAAAAACACACCAAAGAGGAGCCTTCTAAAGTAAGGTAATTGTGGAGACAAAACAAGAAAGACAAAGACATTTCTAAATTAGAAGTGATAGGACTTAGTACCTGAGAAGTAAAGGAGAAAGACGAATAATGATTATAATAAAATATACCCAAAGCTATTTATTTAAGTCACAGTATTCCCATGTTTTCCCTAAAGCTGCAGATACCTATGAAATATGACAGTAATCTGAAAAGAGTGGAGCATTTCAGAAGAGCCACACTCAGGTTGAAATATTAAGCTGACTTGGAAGACCAATAGGATTTCTGAGTAGCACTGAGTATACCAGTGAGTTGTAATTTCACTAAATAATGGAATCAAACTGGGTATATTGTATTTATGATCTTCATTCATTGGTGAGTTGAGAGAAAAACAGTGATATTGTGAAGAGTGTAAACTTCAACTTCTGGTTGTAACTTTTATTAGATGTGACATTGAAATATGTCTCTCAAAGGTTTGATCTACTTAAAAGGACTTCCATGTGAAAAACAAAATCTGCTAATAGGTTTCTTTGTTTCTTTTCCTATTCTTTTTGCATTTTGTGAAATGTTTTTTTTATTTAAATGAAAAATTGCACATCAGTCATAGTGATACTATACCTATGCCTCCTTAAGATAATTGTTTTATTATTGAATGACAATTGATCTGAAACAGCAAGGAAAACCTTTGAAGTTCTCTGGAGGAAATATAACACCAATGTCAATGGTTCTAGAATGACCTCCGCTTCCAGGATAATTCAAAATATGATTCAAATCTTGAGACTTGGCAAGTATACGTGACAATTTGGATGAAGAGGTAGAATAGAGACAAGATTGTATCATCCCAAAGTTTTATTTGTTTGTCTGCTGCTATGGCATGACCACGTGGAAGGGAGCCTACATCTCAGCAGACCAAAATCAGTCAGCTAAATAAATATCAGGCTTCCTGTGCATTTGAAGCTTCTTTACAAAGAAAATGCAATATATACTTCGAGGTCTCAGAGATTCTCTCACGTTATAATTTTGCAAAAGAAAATGGACCTATTAGGGAAATATATGGAGATAACTTTTTCCCCCTTTTTCCTATGGACTGAATAGCTTTGGAGCTTAAAGACCCACAATCTTCCTAGAATATAGATATTAAAATAGTCTGAGGGCCTTGGGGTCCTACAGAATGGAGACAGTAAAGGTATTTTGACTGAATTTCCAGGAATGTCCCTGTATTTACTGGACGTAAGTATTTATGTTGAATGTAAGTTCAGTATGATGGTTACAGGCAAGGACTGCGTGGGCCATTAGGAAGTGAAAGCCTTCTAGAAGGGCTGTTGGAGGTGAGAGTAGAACAGCAAGAACTGGAAAATGGCAACAAAATGTTCAGCAATGCTACTGCTAAACTTGCTCCTTTGCTGATGTTCTCTGGACTACAGGGGAGCAATTATAATCAGTAAGCATAACTGCTTTTATGAATCTCTTTATAGTTTACAAAAAGATGATCACATATGCTATCTCATTATCATATTTAATGTTTTATAGTTTTCTGTGTTCTTCTTTGACAATGTCACTGGATCTTTACATCAGTCCCCCAAGAGAGGAGGCTAGAGATTTGATAAAGAAGAAAACTGAGGCTCAGATATCCTTGACTGATTTCAGTGATTTGGCAACAAAAGCAGACCAAGAACAGATTTCCAGATATCTGGGCTTGCTCATTTACACAGAGAGCACTTTTTGAAGAGGCAGAAGCAATGCCTGACCTCAAGCTATGACCACATAAAAACCACTCAACAGAAACATTTCCTCTTGGCAGCCAAGCACAAGCAGAGGTCCAGGAAGAAATGGAAGAGGACAAGCAGTTTCTTTTTCCTCTGTGAATATGTTCCCAAATGCCACCCAGAATGATATTTGCTCATGGGAAAAAATCCTGAGATCTTAAACACAAATTTTGTGAAAACCCTAAAGCAAAAATATTATTGTTATATTACTTTGGTAGCTCAGTGGAAATCAATACGTCTATTAACTTTCACAGGTGAAAGAGACTTCTACTTGAAAAAACCAAGGCTGCTTGGAAAAGTACAGGAATTGGAAAAGCCAAAAGGAAATGAACAGTAGCTATTAGTGAATCCGGGAGAAATGATAACTTTGGGGAGGACAGGAAACGTAATTGGGTGAGTGGAACATAACTGAAAAATCCCCTAGGAAATCAAATCTCTGTTCTTTTAGCTGGCATCGGATTTGTGCCTTTGCTATATTTTTGTCCCTTGAGGGTTTTAGTGGCCTAATGCCCCATGACCTTCCATCCAACAAAACAGTAGTGAAACAATTTCTGTTTGTATTGAGAAGGAAGCAATAATATTCCTGACTGCTGGACTTGAGGGCATCAACCAGGACAAAAAAGTTCCACTCTGTTTCTGTGTATATGAAGGTGGGGTGAGGTCACGGTCCCCACAGTGGCTTGATTGTTCCTCGCTCCTGGGAACACTAGCTCTCAGTCTAGTCTCATTGCACTCTGAAAATGAGAACATACATCCCAATGAGACTGAGGCTATCAAATAATCAATTCCAAAATGTTCTCGTCCCAACTTAAAGAAGTTCTTTCTTGTTTTTCAGAAAAAGTCTCATTTTTTTGGAAACAATTCAGTAACGTTTCAGAAACACCCAGTAACCTGAAAGGGTAGTAAGCGGCAGAAGGCAATAGCTGCTACATAGACGTTAAAGTTTATTTTCTGTAGGAGAGGGAGAGTAATACCTTCAGGCGTACCCCCCCACCCCCTGTGGCAATTGGTGAAAATAAAGCAGCTGGATGGAGCAGGCCAAAGGATATAGAACTTCCAGACTCAAATCTTTGCAGTTTGCAGTCATTTTCCCTAGAGAGAAGGAACTTGACATGCTTTAGTGGCTCCTAAGGGTCTTATTATGCAACACAATAATGTTAATAAATATTATCCTGAATCATCAAGAAAAAAATAAATCATATAATATACCATTGTGACAGGCAAGAACATGCATAGTATAATTTATTTTAAAACCACCCAAATTTTCAAACAAATCAATTCAGTCAAAACATATTTGAGGTTGAAGACATTGGATGAACTGAAAGAAAATGTTTTTTTTTTTCTCTTGCTTCCATGTACTGCTATTCCAGAAACAGAGATGGTTATGCATGAATAAATTTAGTAGATGACTGTAATATGTTCAATGATTAACATTTAAGAAATCCTATGACAGTTTTGGAAAGAAGATGAATTTTGAAATGTGACATCTGTAACTAATTTGTAAGGAGGTGAGATTTTGTCTGAATTATGGATGAATTATATAAAATTTCAGATGAAGAAGAAAATTTGAGTCAAGATCAATAAGAAAAACACATCTGGCAAACATGAGGAATGACAGATAGATAGCCATGGAGTTAGGGCACATGTGGGTGGAGGTGGAGGGAAAGATTGAAATATAGGTTGGGGTCATATAATGGGGAACTTTAAATGCTAGGCTAAGTAATTGGCATTTATTCTAAGCAATAGAAAGTAAATGTTTTACAACAGGGGAATGATGATAAGTCTAACCATAGTGTACAGTATTGATTGGAGATGGAGACCAATAAGGTGCGCACTGCAGTGTATAGAAGAAAAGTGAAGAGGGTCAGGACTGTGGTAGCCATAAGAATACAAAGAAATCTGTGCAAGAGGTATTCTGGGCATAATTCAAATTATATAAGTACCACAAATCCCTTATAGGCCAAACAAATACAAAAACAAATTAGGATACTTTTATGATGATTTAAATACACAGAACTAATTGTGTTCTGAATGAATCTTCATTGCCAGGAAGAAAAATAGGAAGACAACTCACCATTAATAAGCAATTTAAGTAACTGCATTAGATTGTGTAAATGTGTGTGTGTCTGTGTTTGTGTAGGTAGGGATGACAGGAACAAATACTAAATGGAACAAATACTAAATTAGTTAATTGCCATTATGCTTTGGGCATGTTTATTGATCTCTCTAAGTCTCAACATTCACAAACTTAAACAGAATGTTGGCAAAATCATTTTGAAAGTTGTAATTTAATACATATATTTTTCCATTCAATAGACGAATTTTTATTAAATATTTTCTTAGAAAGTGTAGAATTAAACTATGTTCAATAGGATAATTGTCCCAATGATGATGGTGTTTGAATATGTGTGCATCTAGTATTTTAATTATCTCCTGAGTCTATAACTCAGTACAAAGGTTTATATACATTTCTAAAGTACTAAACCAGCCTAGAATTTTTTATATTCAACTTTTACTGTTCAATTTTATGGTCAGATACATCTTATGGAAAGCATTGCTCTTTGAATCAATACTGTGTTTACAACGTTAATTGAATAAATAATGAAAACAATCATTAAATAAAGTAACCAGCTTAAGCAACTTATAAATAACCATTTTAAAGCTAGGGCTGTGTAATTGATTATGGCATAAAACTTTATTTTTGCCTTTAAAAATGCTCATGGTCTCTAAAAATGTTGTAGTTCTCATAAAACAAACAAAAATGCATGTTTATCAAAATATTTATTACTTAATTTAAGTAAAAATTTTAAGATGCAGATGATTAAATCATCCAGTCATTATTGACTCACTCTGATGGATGACCTCTTTGAAGCTAGTAGAGTTTCAGGCATTTAGGAAACTTCAATTTAATTAAAATGAAAGTATTTTTGAAAAATCTGTGTATTTTTTTTAACTTTTCTTACTTTGATATCTAAAATTAATAATCCAAGAGCTTAGCCATGTAGAAACATTTCTGATTCATAGAAAATGTTTTAGCATTGTATTTTTGTTTTTATCAGGTGACAGCCAAATTAAAAGTGTGGCTAGTCATTAGGTAGAATAAACAGTGGAAGAGAAAAAAAGTCACTGTTTTTTTTTTTATTTCTTACTAATTATCTCAATTTTTCTATTCTTTTTTTTTGGTTTCTCAATGATGATGTTCATATTTATGCTGGTTTCAAATCTAAAATAATCTCTTCCATATAATTGGTATAAATAGTTCCTAAATAGTCCCCAGAATGGAAACAAATTCAGTCATTTTCACATGGTACGTGATAATAAATGGCCAGAAACATCTGCATGATTGTTCAAATATTTCTCTTTTCATCCAGGTGCCTGGAATATAGTATCTCAGTTTAAAATGGAATAATTTTAAAATTTGTTAAATCTGTATAAGTGATTGAGTGTAACCATTGGGTTTTTAAAGACAAATGGTGGTAGAAATATAATTTTATTCTAAGTACTTATTTCTTTTCCCGTACACTCCCTTTTACCCTATGGCTGCTCCCTATTATGGGTCTTGTTAGCACAATTGCACTGGGAATTGGAGAAGGAATTGTCAGGATGGAAAAGAGAACAAAGGTGTCAAATTTATGCCGTTAAAACTGAAATTACCTGACTCAGCAAAGACCAGCATGTTCCACTTCCTCCCATGTGATATAAAAGATATTTGTATTTGAGGAAGGAGAAAAGAAGGTAAGATATTCTATAGCTTAGGGGCAGTTATCCTATTTCCTCTCCCTAAAAACCATTTCACCAACAGGTTAAGTGTGCAGTGGAGGATAAAATTATATCTTATCTTCAAATTTGGGGATCAGAAAGATAAAATATTCTGTGTCCCACTTCTTAAACTTTGAGATGACAAACTTCAGAGGACACTTCTGTGTTGTCAAGTGTGTAAGCCACAGAATGAGAAGAGTGTTACCGAATATCAGGCAAAAGAAGATCAGAGGCAATCCTGAGTTTCCCATGGTGCAGAATGACTTAGGAAGACACTACCAGGTTCCTAGGCACAGCTCCACCAGGGATCAGATGGGGACATGACTCACAATTAGCTAGCTGCCAACAGGAATTGAGATGTGACCAAACACTAAAGAAGATGAGTTCATCCACAGCAGGCATCAGTATTAGACCCATTAGACAGAGATAATTTAGTACTTGAAGGTTGACATCCTTCCCTTACCTATGACTCAGAAGTAAATGAATAAAACTTCCAACTCTTCTTCACAAAGCTTTCTAATTTAACATCAACCCAGGAAAAGTCTTAGGAAAAATTAAAGGTAACCAATGACACATATCTCTGAAATTTTCTGAATAACCCTGGTTCGATAGTAGCTAGATAATGGAGGATAAAATTAGATATTAAATTTCTTTATAGAATAAAGGAAAACATGTTCCAAATTTGTACAACCATTATTATTACCACAAATTTTGTATCTCCAATAAAATAAATGAAGACATTAAACAGAGAACATTGCATAAAACTTTATGCAATTTGTAAACCTAAATTTATCTGTCTAAAAGTACAATCTAGGTCATATTCAGGTTGCTATTTAAACTGTACTTATGGCTTGTCTCATTCTCATCTGTAAAGCTGTGTCAATTTGGGGATAAATAAATCCCAAATCACAGGTTCAGAATGTACTGATGTTTTATAAGTATTGGACCTAGAACATGTTACCTGATTTCCCTGTATCCATGGAAAGTAAAAAGAAAATCAACATTTACTTTAAACAGTTGCTTTGAAATTAATATTATACAAATATCAAGTGCTTGGTAACGACTTTAAGAAACTTATAATCCAAACTTTGAGACATGAAGCATCTATTATAGTGCCAAATTTCTGGTCCTTGACAAAAGAAGTCTCCCTAGCATAGTGTGCATAGCAAGTGCTGCTTTTTCCAATCAGTCCAGCTACTTCTTTCCCCTTCACCTCCTTCAATAGTCTACTACTACTAGCCTTTTACTTAGCTGATGCTATGTTTGAATATAGATTGTTGTCATGACACATGACTAAACTGGTCAGGATCACTCCAAGGTAATTTGGGGACTAAATGAAGAAACAGACACAGAAAATACATTTTCTTGTGGTTCAATGACCACTTCTCAGCCACAGCTCCCATAATGGGGGCAAGGCAGGCAAGTAAGAGAAAGAGCTCACCTTGAATCGGGGTTTCATTGGGGAGAAGCCACTCTAATGAGCCAAAGAATAGGGTTCCAGGGGATTGAGTCTAGTTTCTGATGTCTTGCTGTCAGCAGATTGACATCTTTGAAGGTAATGGCCATCTCATGTGCTGTGTGATGATCAAAGGCAGATCAAGTGAAGTGGACACATACGTGCCCAGCCCAGACAGAGCAGCATCATCAGTCCAGTCCACTTTGTGCACTCAAAATGTTCACAGGTTACACACACAGGCTGTGGCTGGCTTGCCACAGTTTGTCCTCTCCGAAATTATATGTTGAAATTTAATCCCCACTAGGAAATATTAAGAGATAGGGCCAGGTAGACCTTTAAGACGTGATTATGTCTCTGTTCTCCCAGAGGGCTATCCATTCACGTGATTAATAGATTAATAGCTTACGTTGAAGGTAGGTTTGCTATTACATTAAAGGTAGGTTTACTAGGTCTGTCACATGCTCTGTCTCTTGCTATGTGGTGCCCTGCACTGTCTTGGACTCTGCCAACAAAAGGCTATTGTCACATGGCATCCATTGACCTTAGACCTCATCAATGAGCCAAAACAAACCTCATTTCTTTATAACTTGCCCACTCTGTGTTCTTGTTATTAGCAACAGAAAATGTATTGGGACAGCTGATCATTCCATGAAAGACTTTCTCTTAATGATGTTGTTAAGTATGGCAATGAATCCTTTCCCCACCTAACATTTCCTGAAACAGAAATAGAATGTTAAAGTGGGGCTTCAACTTACCCAACCCATCTTATGCTATCCTATTTGATACTTATTCTTTCTTTACATAGATGGAAACAAGTCATAGCACCTTTGTAGAACACAAAGTACTTTTTAAAAATAACCAGATGCTCAAGTATGACTTCTATCCAATTTTCAAATTTTCTTTGTCAGAGGAATCTACTTATTGTTTGTATAGAGATAGTAAAGTGTAAAACAAAGAAAAATAAACTGGGGGCTGGGGATGTGGCTCAAGTGGTAATGCACTTGCCTAGCATGCGCAGGGCCCTGGATTCAATCCTCAGCACCACATAAAAATTAAAAAAAATAAAGATGTTGTGTCCACTTGCTGGGAGCCATCAGCCAAGTAGGTATGACAAATTCCTTGCCAGCTTACTCCCATGCTGTCTAGTGGAAGGACTTCTGAAAGGTGACCTTGCTCAAGGACCAGGGCAGGATCCGTGTTTAGGGTGTTCCCCCTTTAGAATAGGGCGGTTTAGCATAATAGGAGATTAGGGTGTTCCCCCTTTAGAATAGGGCAGTTTAGCATAATAGGAGATTAGGGTGTTCCCCCTTTAGAATAGGGCGTATCCTGCTGCTGAGTTCCTCTTGAGTGCTTAGGGTCAGACAGTATATTTTGGGAGACAGAAGCCCATGCGGTGTGGATTTAGGCAGAGAGTGGATTTGGGAGAGAGTGGATTTGGGCAGAGAACGTGGATTCCCCCAGAGCGTGTTTGTAGACAGCCGGTGTGAGTTCGGGAATAAAGAATTGCTGTTTGAATCTACAAGCTGTGTGGAGACTCGTGATTTGTGCCCAGCCAGAGACTGCGGCATCCACTGAAAACTGAAAAATAAATATTAAAAAATTCTCTATCTTAAAAAAAAAGAAAAATAAACTGTGTAAAACATTTCAGCTATATGCCAAGATTTTTCATCTCTAAAATTGACAAAAAGCCAATAATGCTCTATGTTTAACTTTGGATAAGAAATATGATGACTTCATTACTAATGAGGCTAATCAAGTAAAATCTACTTTGATAAATAATGTTCCAGGGATCTAGTTAGAAAGCACTTGTGACCTAATGAGGGTGTGGTTTTGTTTTCTGTCTCAAAATCATCCCAAAGCCAAAGTTCTCTGCAAAATCAAAAGCAAGATTCAACAGATAATTAATGTAAGCATTATTCATTGACTTATGACAACAGATATGATTGCCCAAGAGAATCTCCTGTGGCCTCACAGTATAACTGAATAATGCAATGGAACCTATTTGAATTATGATCTAAGGTCTAGCAAATTCCCTGTCTATAGTTTCAACATATAGTGCCTAACAACTTATTTAAGGACAGAGAGCAAACACTTTTTCATATACTTATTCTTTCTTTACATAGATGGGAACAAGTCATAGCACCTTTCTAGAACACAAAGTACTTTATAAAAATAACCAGATGCTCAAGTATGACTTCTGTTTTCTGAAAATAGATAAACTTGTAAGGTGCATATTTATAATACAGATAAGAAAAGCAAAGTCAAATATGAATTTTAACAAACTTCAGTATTATTTATAATGCCCAAGAATTATAGCCTTAAATATTTCCTTTCCTGGGAAGAGAACAAAAACCTTTAGACAATGTATACATATCACAGAGGCTTTGTTTTAAATCCTTATTATCCTTTCAATTTGAGAACTCTCTCTTCTTTTTGAGATATTTTATTTTTTTTCCTCTAATAAACCACACGAACCCTTTGTTCATTTTCCTCTAGTCTTCAAAAGGGACCTCAGAAGAGTCTTTTAGAGGAAATTGGGTGTACAATCATGAAAACAATTCTGTCAGAACACAAATGCTTAAAAAATCATTCCTGTATAGGTCTTTGAAAAGAACTTTCCAAATGGCATGTTTGAGGGCTATTAGGGATGATTGCCTTTGCTATTTGATATCAATGGATTTGGACTTTAAAACATTTTACAATCCAACCAAAATTCTATGTTTTGCTATTGTGTGCACTGGTGGTGCTGGGGGAGGGAGTCATTGTAAGGAAAAGACACTCGAGTGACCATGTGGTTTGGGTACTGTGTTCTTTCATGATTCATTCTTATTGTACTGTCTCAGCAGATGAGGGAATTGTCTTTTCTAACCCCTTTGGAGGTTAAGCCTAAGCCCCCCACTAAGCTGCTTGGGGTACAGTCTTTCAAAGCTTCACAAAGCCCTCAGGAACATTTTGTTATTGTTTTAATTGAAAAATTAAAGTCAGATGGGAGGATCCTATTTAAATAAAAAGGCAAATCTTGGGATAAACGAGGCTCTGTCTATTGGCCTCCTCTAATTTTGGGTGGTAATACTTCTATGCTTTTTTTTTGACCACAGCTAATTGAAGTCAGGCTAACATTCCCCTTGCTGACCACATGTGTCCCCACCTATGGTGAGAAATTAATTTCTATTCTATATTCTATATTAAAGTTTGTACTAACTTCTTGGTCTACTAAGGAAATTAAATCCTGCTTGCTACCCACATACCCCAAACCACACAGTAACCTTAATCTTTTATCCAGGATGAAAGGGTCTTTCAGCAATTTGTTGAGGATCTTTTTGGAATTTTCGAAGAGAAATTCAGACTGATAAAAAGTAGAAATTATATTGTTGCAGAAAGAGAATAAGTTTGATGACACTTGAAGCTGCCTATGTTCTTGTTATGTCTAGCAAGAGTGATTTAGTTTTTCTTTTCAAATTATGTTGTGAGTGTATGTGTATTTGATTTTTCAAATGTGAAAAAATATTTTGCCCTTAGTAATAGAAAAAAAGTGCCTGATTTGTTGAAATCATGAGCTACTCAATGCAAGTTTCCCAGTGTTAGCAATTTTTTCTGCCTTCTGTGATGCTGTATGAATAGTGGGGACTTGTGGGCTGAACATTTTGAAACAAATGAAGTTCCAAATATCTGATTCTTGAAAACTCCAAATGGTAATTCTTAGTTTATTAAAATTATAATGACTTTTTTATTTTCTTGAATCTGTGATCTTTTTGACATACATGATTTTCTTGATCATGATTTCCAAATTCAATCTTTTATATTGAACTAGGATTCCTATATTTTCTGTGAATTTTCCTTGTTGGTTTTTAAATGTTTGACTCTATAATTTTTTATTCCAGTATACTTATCTGCGGCAGAGAGCAATTCTGCTGGTATCTATAGACTGAACCTAGTATCACATGAGCATAGAGCTTTGGTATGCATACATTTGGACACTTCACCAACATCATAGGCCCTATCTTTTGTACATGGCTAAGTGATTTCCAGCTTAGGTTATTGCATTGAAATATGTTTAGAGTATCTAAGGAAAATGATGTCAAACTCTGGGGTTTGAATTCCTATAACTCACAGATAGTGCGTAGTTTGGTTTTCAGTTCAAAGTTTCTAGGTTCCAGATGCATGGTTATTGGTTCAGAGTCTTGTTTATTATCAAGATTTTGGACACAGAACTAGAAATGTAGTTCAGTTACAAAGTGTTCACATAGGCATATACTATGCCCTGGGTTCAATTCTTAGCACCAAAAATAAACAAAATAAAATAAAGGGAGTTTTGAATATAAGTTTAAAAAGTCTGTAAGCCTTATATTTGCAATGTTTATTCTTTTAAGAAAGTCTCATTTTTTATAACAGTATGTGCTGACCCAGAAGATGAATCAAAGAATAAGAAAGAGCCAACAGCTTGCTGTAAATGGAAATATCCTCACTGAAATAAAAATAGAATTGAAAAGTTTGGAAATCGTACTTTAGAACAAGTAGGCACCTCAAAGACTCAACAAATACTTATTTAATCCCTGGTCTCTTCCAGAGTGTCAGAGTAAATTATACTTGACATGTTAATTTGGCTCTCCCAAATAACCTTCAAAATCAACATGGACAATACTGTACATAGTGCTTTTTACACTAAGTGTTTTTTCTTATATTTCCTTTTTAGTTAATGCAGATATAATAATTACCTATTGCTACAAAACATTATCCCAATAATCAGTGGATGAAAACAAAAGATAAACATTCATTTCTCTCACAATTTCTTTTAGGAATTGGAAGTAGCTTGGCTGAGGGATTCAGGCTCAAGGATTTCCATGAAGTTATTATGGTCAAGGTGTCATCTGGGCCTGGAGTCAGCAGGAGGCTTCAATGTTATTGCTGGATCCAGTTCTAACCTCGGTTCCCCTTATGTTGCTTGCAAATGGATGTGGGCTATTTGGGGGAGGCTTCAGCTCTTTCTTTACATGGAACTGTCTCAGGGCTGCTAAAAAGAGGGATCCAAAGGAGAAAGAGTCCAGTGAGAACGCCTGTCTTTCTGACCTAGCCTTGGAAGTCAAATAGTATCACTTCTCTCTTAATCTAGTCATTAGGAAGTAGTCCCTTGATTTTTGCCTGCATTTGAGGCAAGGAGAATTAGGTTCTACTTTTGGAAGGGGAGACTGTCAAAATTTGAAGGCCTGTTTTAAAATTTAAAGAATGACACAATTCAGCCAGTGTTGCTGGTGTTTCCTGCTAAAGAGTTTCTAGAGGCCTTTCTTATTCATCTCATTTCTCTCTGTCCTACTTCAGGTTCTTAAGACACCTTACTTCTTAACTCGTCCCTTGTGTCCTATCTTGTGTTTCTTAACTGTCTGCATTGTCCAGAAGAGGAATCTAACTGTCACTGTGTCCCTTAAGATTCATAATTAATTCTCTAGCACACAAGAATAAACCACAGCACTTTGACCTAACATAAAAAGCCCTTTAAGTTCCCAGCTTCTGACTCCAGATTCAATCCCCTTTTCTCTCTGCTTTAATTTTTTTTATATTTAACTTTGTAATTCTTTGAACATGTAGTCATACTTCAGATACTATTATACTCTGTATACCAAAGGCCAAAAAAATTTGTGAAAGTACAGCTAGTAAATATCTCTAACTTTGTCAGCCAAACTATGCCTGTCATGACTAGTAAGATGTGCTGTAACAATGGAGTATGATTACTATCAAGTAAAACTTTGTTTATAAAAATAGACAGTGAGGCAGATTTAGCCCATGAGCCACAGTTTTCTCATGCCTGCTCTATAATATCTTTTTCTTGAATAGTATGCCCAACATTTTTTGTGTTAATACTAATGATTTATCCTTTAAGAATCATCTAAAATATTGTCTCTCATATAAACTTTCCCATGTGCTTCTAGTTTGAACTGGGATCTTTTCTTCTATGGTCCCATGGCAGCCTGTACAATATTACAACATTATCACTTAAAATTGAAATTGTCAGCTTTTGGAAAATATTTCTCATTAAACTGGAAGGGCTTTTTAATTTAATTGAAATTGCATTACCAAGCATAGTTCTTAGCTAGTGTGTCAGACTGAATTAAGTGAGTTTAGGACTAACTTACAAAAAAACCCTTAAGAAAATATAATGGAGAAAGGGATTATATGGTAGAACAACTATCCTCTTTATTTTGTCAAGTATGGTCTTCTGTTTTTATTTTTTATTGAATATGATCTGTTGATATTCCATTTTGTATCATATAAATAAAGGAAATGGGGTCTGAGGATGTCCAAAGAGCAAATCTAGAGTTAAGTATATTAAGCCTTTCCTACCTATGATTTTTTGTTATGAAAAACATTCTTCCAGGAAACATGATCCATACGATATGTCTTGACAGTATATGTGTTTATTAGAATTATATGTAGAATAGCTGTGCACACACCCACATGCACACACCACACACACAGGAAGAAGTACACAAATTCCCACTCAACAGAGCTGCAATGATGGAGAGAATTCCATTATCCCCATGTTTCAACAGGTGACTCTAACAGATAGTCAGGGTGAGAATCTAGCAGCATAAATCTCATATAGAAACATGAAGCATGATATTTCAGACATAATGGTAATAGAAAAACATCGCAATAGAAAAACTCTTACATACATCATTCTAAATGATTATACAGCTTTAAGTGATTCTTCCCTGAGTTTTCTCATCATTAAAATGAGGTAATTGGATGATAAACTCCCCCTACTTCTATTTGTTTTGTTTGCATTGCTAGGGGTCAAATCCGCAATTTTGCAGGTGCCAGGCAAATGCTTTACCATTGAGCAACATCCTGGCCCCAGCTCATACTTTAATTGTATCAGCTTTTAATTGGTCTATTTTTACAGATGCATTGCTATATTTTAATCAATATGTTGTCCAGTCATGTAGTGTTGCATAAATAACACTTCAAAACTTAGTGCTTAAAGCAATGCCAATGATGCTTTGGTCAACAATGTTCTTCTTGGGAAAGGCTTAGTGGGGACTGATTTGTCTACTCGAATGAATATCAGCTAGGATATTTGCAGCTCAAAGCCTGGAGTTGGTAATCATAGGAAAGCTCATTTATGTGAGCTGTGAATATAGTTCCATGGTAAAGCACTTGCCCCTTCTGTGTTAGGTCCTGAGTTCAATAACCAGTACTGAAGAGAGAAGAAGGAAGGAAGGAAGGGAGGAAGGGAGGAAGGGAGGAAGGAGGAAGGGAGGAAGGGAGAAAGGGAGGAAAAGAAAAAAGAGCTAATATTTTGGCTGATTTAATTGTTGATGTTTCCAGTTATCTGGGCAGATTCAAGTATCTCAGCCTATGGCCAGAAAACTTCCTCAGGGTCTTTCAAGACTTCTTGACACCCTCACATATCTGGTACACAGCTGCTGGATTCCTAGGTCAAACTTTCAAAGGAAAAGGAATTGAGTGGGGGCTTTTCACTATTTGTGACAGTTTCAGAAGACACACAACATTGAGACTACTGTATTCTGTTCATCAAGGCAGTCTTAAGGACCTTCCCAGTCTCAAGGGAAAGAGAACAAGACTCCACCTTGTCATAAGAGAGTTAAAAGTCTCTGAAAGTATACTTAGAACAAGAAATGTCCTTGGGAGCATTTTTTTTTGTAATCTGCTACAGTGTCAAATTATTTTTACTATAATTGATATTACCATAAAATTTGTAAGACAGGATGGGGAGCTCAGTGGGTTTCACAAAGAAATTAGAGGACATAATTTGCTCAAATTCTGAAGCAAGATTTTTTTTTTAATCTCTAGTAAATTGCAAAGAGGTGAGCTATGTTTAATATAATAAATGAGAACTATGCCCCCTGTTTAAAGGAACAGGACCAGGGCAGTGTTAGTTGTGCTCCAAGAGTGTTATCAGAGACATACTGCAGAAGAAAGCATTTGAGGAGTCTTGACAGAGTTTTTTGGTTACCTGCACCAATGTTAATTTTCTCCTTTTCCGTTAAGGAATCCCTGATTTTTTAGTGGCACACTCTGTTTATGAGTCCCCTCTGTAGTCTTGGGTGGTGGTATGATAAAGTGTTGTATGAAATATCTGGGAAATGGTTTCAAAGGAAAGAAGATATGCCTCACTTTTGTTCTCTACTTCTTTCCTTCTTTCTGATGACTGAACTGTTACACATACTTCCTGAACAGTTAGGGAGAAAAATGAAGCAAAATACTAGAGATGACTCTCTGATGATAATAAGATCACTGTTCCAAGAATGTGCCTCTCCCGTAAAGGAAGTCATTATCCACAACCAGTGTATCCCTTAATTTCCTGTTCCCACCACTTGAATCTGTCTATGCTCTATCAACCCTACCTAGGATTACTCATCCATAAACCAAACAACCAACTAACTAATCTACCCAACATCAAACCAATTGCTTGTAAAAAAGAATGATAATATAATATAATATAATATAATATATACATGATTTTATAAGTGCACTTTAAAATCATGGAATATGAGAGAAAGGCTTTTAAAACTATGTCAATGAGGGAGAGCTCCAGGCAATTGTATCAACAATTAGTCTTCCAGTACTAGGTAAAAATAAATACAGCAAGTATCATCTTTGTAATATTGTACTAAAGAAACACAATTTTCTAATATATATATATATATATATATATATATATATATATATATATATATATATATATTACTTTTATCTTAGATCTGGTGGAAGTACTCTGAGGACTTTATTTTATTTTATTTTTTCTGTTAGTCTAGTTCTAGTACAAGAAGAAGGTTAAAAAAATCTCATTTTTAAGTTCAGAAGTTTGAATGGATTGCTTGACAAATGTATAAGGAATATTGTCAGAATATAAGAAAAAAGTATTACATAAATATTAGAGAAGCATTTAAATGTTTTCAGAATAAAGACTACAATAAAATATTAATTATTAGAATATACCACTTATACTAGGAAAATACTACTTATACTCTAATAAAGGTTGGTAAAAATACCTGCTAAACATATGAGGAGTAAACTTGATCTTATTTAATATACTTTTCTCACAAGACAAGATATACTTGAGGTCTTCTTCAATGTTTTCTTCTGTGCTGTGCAGTTTACATTGTAGATTCTTTTACTTCTTTGGTTAGATTAATTTTCAGATATTTTATTTAAATTTTTGAAGTTATTATGATGGTTTCTTTGCCAGCTGACTCACTGTTGAAGTATAGAAAATCTATTGATTTATGAGTATTTATCTCATATCTTGCTACTTTGCTAATTATATTTATCAGCTCTAGAAGTCTTCTGGTGGAATTTTGAGAATACTATTATCAGCAATAGGATAAGTATTATCAGCAAAGAGAGATAGTTTGACCTCTTCTCTTACTATTTATAACCCTTTATTTTTTTTTAATTGAAGAAGAACACTGAAAATGGAAAGAACTCCCATGTTCTTGGATACACAGAATTAATATTGTCAAAATGACCTACAACCAAAAGTAATACACACATTCAATGCAATCTCCATCAAAATACCAATGATATTCTTCAGAGAACTAGAAAAATCAGTCCTCAAATTCATTGGGAAGGATAAAAGATGTGGAATAGCGAAGCAATTCTAAAAAAGAAAAGTGATTCAGGAGGCATCATAGTATCCTATCTCAAATTGTACTAAACAGTTACAGTTAAACAAACAAACAAAAACAGCATGGTACTGGCATCAAAAAAGACATGAAGACCAATGTAACAGAAGAGAAGACACCAAGACAAATCCAAATTCTTATAGCCATCTGACAGTTGACAAAGGTGCCAAAAATGTATAGTGAAGAAAAGACAACTGTTTCAACAAAGCTGCTGGCAAAAATGGGCATTATATGTAAAAGAATGAAATTTCACCCTGCACAAAAGTCAAATCAAAAATCAAATGAATTAAAGATTAGGAACTAGATCAGAAGCTTTGCAACTGTTAGAAGAAAACATAAGATCAATAATTCCTTATACAGGGGCAGGCACTGACTTCCTCAACAAGATCCCGAAAGCTCGAGAATCAATGGTGTGCCTTCAAATTATAAACTTCTGCACATTAAAGGAAACAATTAAGAGAGTGAAGAGAGAACCTAAAAAATAGGAAAAAAAATCTTTGCCAGTCAGTCCTCTAACAGAGAATTAATATCCAGAATATATTTAAAAAACTCAATGCCAAAAAATCAAATAACTCAACGGGCAAATAATTAAACAAATTTCTCAAAAGAAAAAATACAAATGTGGGTTGAGGCTGTAGCTCAGTGGCAGAGTGTCTGCCTAGCATGTGTGAGGCACTGGATTCAATCCTTAGCACCAGATAAAAATTAAAAAAATAAAATAAAACAAAGGCTTGATGTTCATATACACCTATAAAAATAATTTTGAAAAATAAAAAATTCAAATGGCTAACAAATATATGAAAAAAAGTGTTCAATATCTCTAGCAATAAGGGAAAAGCAAATCAAAACTACTCTAAGATTTTATCTAACCCAGTCAGAATGGCAACTATCAAAAACGCAAGCAATAATACATGCTGGCAAAGATGTGGGAAGAAATGTACACTCATATATTGCTGGTAGGACAACAAACTAGTGCAACCATTATGGAGAAGGCCCCTCAAAAAAGTAGGAATGGATCCACCACATGACCCAACTATCCCATTCTTCAGTTTTTATCCAAAAGAACTAAAACCACTATAGTAATGCAGGCACATTAATGTTTATAGAAGCACAATTCACAATAACCAAGTTATGGTACCAACTCAGATGCCCATAAACAGATGAATGGATCAAAAAATATGGTGTATATACAAGGAACTTTTTACTCAGCTATAAATAGGAATTTTTAAAAAATGGCATTTACTGGTAAATGGATGGAAATGACAAAAAGCATGCTAAGAAAATAAACCAATCTCAGAAAATCAGGTGTCAAATGTTTTCTCTCATATGTGGATGCCAGAGCAAAATAAAGAAAAAGAGGTATAGAATATTATAAAAATAAACAGTAGATCAGTGTAACAGAACAAGGAGAACATAGCAAGTGAAGAAAGAAGGGAAAGGGGTAGACAAATGGAATGTATTTAACAATATCATAGTATGCATACTTATATAAGTGTATCATACATTTCACCTTTATATATATACAGAAAGCACTAATCAAACATAGATAAATAAATAAAGGAGTGAAAGAAAGATTAATAGAGAAGAGGATATACAGAATACAGGAAAGAAGGGAAACTGGTAGAATGGAGATTAAAATCAAATTCCTTACATGTATTTCTTTGTCAAAGTGAACCCAAATACTATGAATATTTAAATGCTCAAATTTATTTATTTATTTATTTTTATTAGTTACACATGACAGTACAATGATCTTGACATATCATACATTTGAATCAAATGGAGTATAATTTCTCATTTTTCTGAGTGTACAGGTTGCAGAATCACATTGGTTATACAGTCACGTATATACATGCAGCAATACTAGTGTCTATTTTATTCTGCAAATAAATGCTTTAATTTTTTTAAAAAAGATATATCTGATCAGAGGACACAATTTATAAAGCATTTTAAAGCAATTTAGGAACAAATTAGTTTTATAACAAAAATAGAATTTCTTTTCTTTATTGGAGAGCAAATCTCTAGTAATGTACTTAGGACCCTGGTGTTATCTATTAGGATATGGCATTTCAAATTCATGGGACTAAATTTTTTATTGTGTTCTGCTTCTATTTTAAAGCTCAATTTCTAAAATACTAAAAGTTTCCTTTAAAAACTAAAATGTTAAAAACAACTTTTCTGTGGAAGACAGTGTGCTTCTTTTATAAAGCTTTGGATTTTTCAGTTAAATAGAGATGTTTACCTGAAGTAAACATGATATAAGACTTGGAATGGGATTAGAATTTTATTACTTTTCCCCCAAAAGAATCATTTTGAGTAAGGTAGCTGATGTCATCAGTATTTTTGAAAAAAATAAAACTTAAAAAGGGTAAGAGGTAAAATATACTGAAGAATTTTACTTGTACTTTACAACAGTGACAGCGAAAGAAGGGTGAAATTGATTAGAGATTAAAAACACAGATCTTCTGGAGTCAGAAAGTGAATTGAAAAAAAAATAGCATTCACAGGGAGAGAGAGTGTTTAAAAAGCTGTTTTATAAATTATGACATTCTTTCTCAGCAGTGGGGGCCTTTCCATGTTTATGAAGAGGTATGCCGTCATTGTTCTTCATTATTCTTCATGGTGACACAGTGACATGGCAAGATAAAACCTTAAGTCTGCCTTACAAACACAAAAACCAAAAGAAGCATATAAGGATGGATTTCCTTGAAGCCAGTGAGATGGAAGACAAACAAATACAAAACAGAATTTTTACAGGACTAAAATATTTTGAGATTAATTTATTCCAATATCATGCTGGATTTTGAATCTTTATTATTGTGTTATTTGTAGATGCTCTGATGCCATTAGGTTAGGATTTCTCATAATTACTTTAGTTATCACATTATCAGAGAAATTACATGCACTACAATGCATCCAAAAGACAGGACTCTTCATTGACTCATGTGGAGGAGCTACTAGTTCATGAATATCTGGGGTAGGTTTTTAAAGATGTTACAATGTTTCCATGCTTAAAAAAAGGTAAGATCTATCAAAAAAATCTAAGGTCAATAAATAGAGTCAAGATATTTTGCTTTGGAGAAATTTTTTTTTACCTTTTCCAAGTTCTCCTGCCTATGGACAATCATTTTTTATTTTCTGAATTCTGAATACATCCTATAAATAAATCTGAGTCCAAGTAACATTTTTTTGCACTTTTTGTTACATACCTAACTCCTTACATGCAGGGCAGACATCCTCTTATTAAATTATCTATGGTGTATATGACCAACATCTCTCTAGTAATATCAAATAAATATTGTTAATTATTTGCTAAATTTTAAAGCATCCTCTTTATTAACTCAAATCTACCTGTCAGCATAATTACTGTCATTAAATAATATGTTCAAAAAGGTAACTATTTGTTAAGTCTGCTGCATATAAAACAACAATGGATTACTTTTAGAGCATGTGGGAGTATATTAACTGTTATGCAAAGCAAAAGAGACAGTTATTTTTTTCATTAGATCCTATTGTGAATTACAAAATTAACAAGGTTGATATACAGGTAAATATAATACATACATATATACTTGCATTATAAATACAAATGCATATACATATATTTTAGAGAGAGAGAATTAAATATCCATGTAAATCACAAAGACTACTGAGCACTCTATGCAAATTGGGCCCCATGGACTGGCTATTATTTCCACACTATTAGTTACTGGTATGCAGTGAGATAAAGAACTTGAGCCAAAAATTAAATCAGATATTGAACTAAGCACAATATTTAGTTGAATGACTTTCATTTTCTTTTTCTTTTCATAGCAGAATGTTCTTATGGAAGAAAGAAATGACTTGATTTATATGTTGGCAAAAATTCCTGATCTTGTGACCTGGCATCTCAAACAGCACTGAGATATGAAACTAACATGCTTAGCTTGCACGCCAGAGGATCTATCATCTATGAGACCTTCTTTTGCTACCTTCACAATGTTGACCATGCAGCTAATTGCAAAGGAAGATGATTCACTGACTGACAACACCCTATTAGTGCACCTTGAGAACACTCCAACTTGTGTTATAAAAGTACTAAACATGTTACAGGACCACCACCACCAAAAAAACAAAAACAAAAAATCTGGCAAAAATGTAACCAGGATTGTTATATATATATGTCAGTAAGTTTAACAGCTTAATAAGCAGATAAATTTGGAGTAAAACTATAGTAGGTGACCCATTCTTACCAATTGAATTCCCCAGGAGTTAAAACATTGAATATCATCAAGTAGTACTAACAAAATTCAGGGCAAGGACATATGGTGCCCTTGTCTGAGGTAAGTCTACACAACCATCCTGCTTTCCCTGTCATCCTTCTACACTGTGTCCTATCATTTTATTGTCCTTGGCATTCTTTCACTGACAACAATGTTTAATCTCCTTTTTTATTCCTCTTTGGTGCCTCCCTTGTATTATTTTGTACTTATTCTTTCATTTTATACTTATTCTTTCATTTCTCTGAATAAGTTTTAAGATCCTCGAGAGCAGGAACTATGTTTTAACATACTTTTTATATTTGTTGTCATTAATCCCCTCAGAATCCAGCAGAGTGCTTCTCATACGGTGCATGGTTAAATCCATATTTGTAAATGACATTGAAGAATAATGCCATGTTATCCTAAATGAAAAGGAGGAGACTGCTGAAGAGCAAAGAAAGTTTTTTTCTATCTTTGTGTTCAAAGGCATATATTACGTGAATGCACAGAAAATAAGGACCAGTGGTCTATTAATAGCTTTAATTTATTCTTAGAATGAGAAGGGATGGAAATGAAAACTTTCACATCTGGGAGTGAAAGGACAGGGCAAAAAGTGACATCAAACAACCAACGAATATAAGACAAAAGAAATTAGAGGTAGAATCAAGGATTAATCATTTTACCAGTGAAAAATCTGAAGTTGAATGAGAGGTTGCCTAGATAGCTATTCATAAACTCCACCTCTAACAACTTTAGATAGCAAGCAGGATATTATTAAAGAAAAATTAGAAAAGTAGAATGTCTTAATATTTGGAAATACCTAAGATGTCATCCATAGAAATATAATGTAGCTTAATGGAGATATTTACTTAAATTAGAAGGAAGAATTCAGGATGTTTCAAAATTTTAAGTACATGGCATGGTTTTCAAAGCAGCTGAATCCCAAACACGTTTTCTCCAGGAGCAGGAACTCCTTTCATTCTAGAAGAACCAGCCAGCAAGATAGTTATCACCTGTCTGATGCAGCCTTGTGATACGCTGGTAACTAAGTGCAGCTACGGTGATACATTCTCACAGACACCAAGACCCCGAACTAGTCTTTGTTGTCACTGACACTCTTTATACTTTGTATTCTGCTGAACTGCCAAAATGATATTAATTAGGGAGCAAAGAGCTACTGATATATCCTGTTTTCCCCATGTTGCTTTCAAAGTCAAATGCAGTCAATTGGCAGTAATATTCTACTCTAGCATTTTAGCTTCTTTTGTGTTGTTTGGTAACAACAAAGATTGAGTCAATTAGAAAACTCTCAGAGCTTCTATTCAAGAGGAACTTGACTTCCATTATACTATAATATTCCTAATGATATCCTTAGGAGGAGTTTTTTTATATATATTTATTTTTTAGTTTTAGGTGGACACAATGTCTTTATCTTACATTTATGTAGTGCTGAGGATCGAACCCAGTGCCTCATGCTTGCTAGGCTAGCACTCTACCACTGAGCCACAACCCTATCCCCAGGAGGAGTTTTAAAATAAAAACATTTCTAAAGGAATTTTTTTACTAAGTGTTCATAATGTTTAAAAGTATCTCACACTTTTGTTAAACCCATAGCAATGTTAACTTCATTTTAAATAAAATTGCTATCTGTACACTAAGTAACAATCTATATTTGGGCTTGAACTTCTTTGGACAATTTACACTTATATATGCATGCTACATGGTTACTTGCAAATGTGAACAGTGTGGTGCTCAATGGAGCTGTGTTGAAGGCCTTGTATCTTTCAATGTTTTGTTGCAGGATTTCAGGGAAATAACCAACCCTTTTTATATACCTTATTTGACAATCCACAATGTACTTGTAATCAAGGCATTAGTGAGGTTGTTAGACAAAGGACCACATGCATGTTGAGCTCCCTGAGTGATATGCATTGTAGAACTACAATACACAGGCAACAGAAGGCGCTGAATAGATGGTTGCCTTGATGATCATAAATAAATATAGATATATTGGCTAATTATGTTGATCAATGGTTGAAACATTTATTTCACAAGAAGGAGGTGTACTTCTAAATCACTGTCATCTAGTCAGTGTGACAGTCTTGACCTTCACAGGACAATTTCCTGACTAGTCCTGTGAAGCACAAGTTATGTGAACTCTGTTTCTGGATTTATGTTAAAAAATTTGCAAGGTATTAGCTTTCCTCATGATACACAGATAACCAAACTCTTATTTATTACATCTGAGAATCCCATAATATTGACTCAAACTCTTATGTGCTTGTTATTGTCTTCTTTCTTAAAAAAAAATTAGGTGTAATCCCAGATGACATGTTGTGCTAGGGGTAATTGAAGCTGTTTCATACATTCAAAGGAATTTTTACTAAATGGCTATTCTGTGGGAGTGACTATTACTATATTAACAAATAAAGCCTTTTAAAAACCTTTTCTTATTAAAATAAAATTGTCCCAGAGTCTTACAAATTTTGATGGGATTTCAAGTCTTCTTAGAATTATTTCAGATTGTATGTTTTGTGTAACAGAAAGACAGACTCACTCTGTTGCTAGCGATACTTCTGAAACAAATATTTTTTAGATCTTAAAATGCTATAGACCTTCTTATACCTTTCAATGTCCATGCTTTACAAAAGCATGGAGGAGGATAAATCTAAAATAAAATTATGGAATAAAAGAACATAAGTGATTTTGCCAAACTAATTATTAATATAACTCTGTTTTCTATTAAGAGTCCTTTAGATACAATGAATGTTATTAAATTGTCTTCTTTGTGTTCTATACTCCAAATATTTTTAAAATTCTTATTTAGATAGCCACAGAGCAAAATTGTAGAATAAATAGGATCTTTTAGATAATTATGATTAGTCTTGCATTTTGTATCCCACTTCCAAGAAAATGAATTATTCTCAAGTGTTTATAGTACATAATTGAATCTTTAGTATCCTAAGAAACCGAACACTTGCAATACTCTTGCTGTCTTTTCAAACCAACTGTTTACACAAAGCTTGAAAATCTTTTGTTCATGCTTACTGTTTGATAACTACAGTTTTTGAGCTCTCACTTCTGATATTAATGATAAGTCAGATGTGTTATTGGATATACAGAGGAGAAATAGTATTTCTTGAATCAAGGTTGATTTTAAAATCAGTCTTGGTGTAGTAGCATGATGGAGCAGCAACCATCATTTCTGCAGGCTCCAGCATCATCTACTATTAAAATGTCCAGGAGACTTTTTATCTCAAAAGAACACTGAGTACAGCATGGGATAAGATAGCAATGGAATCCCCTTTTTAATGGAAACCCACAGTGAAGCCTGACTACACCAGTCAGCTCTATCCTTGCTCCACCAGCCAGGCATCCTGCCAGAACTTGAGGAAAAGACAGTCCATGACAGGCATGGTGTAATCTCAACAATGTAGTGTTGAATCGCTGAGTATAATATGATATCTGTCTATTTTAGGCTGAAGATCTGGGTTGTTTTAGCTTAGTAATCTCTCTTTTCATAGAGGTATAAATTGATTATGTCTTTGAAATTTTATATTATAGTTATATATTTTCCTAATAAAAGGTTCATAAATGCCAATTTATCAGGGTATACTTTTTTAAATTCTAAAACATAATCATCATAATTAGTAAAACCAGGAGAAGCCATATTAAGTGCCCATGTTTTATTTATTTTTAACTAATTAAAAAAATAAATGACAGCAGAATGCATTACAATTTTTATTACACATATATAGCACAATTTTTCATATCTCTGGTTGTATATATTGTTGTATGTTGAAACCAATGCGTGTCTTCATACATGTATTTTTGATAATGATGTCTGTCAAATTCCACCATCCTTGCTAATCCCCTGACCCCTTCATGTTTTATTTTTCAAAGGAAATAAAGTTGTGCAGGCACCATTCAGGTTTGAAAGGCAGGCTAACACTTAACCAAATGTGTAATGTCGGCCAAGTAACTTCAATTCTAGGTGCTTCAATTTCATTATTTGAAGAATGAGAATGAAATACTGCCTCAAAGTTTTATTGTGAAGATTAAGTTAGATTATACATGTGAAGAACTTTGAACAGTATCTGAGAGTTAATATATGCTTGATAAATGTAGGCTCTTGTTTTTATTGTGATTTTTATATTGTATATATTTATAATGTACAGCATGATACATAATATCCATATTCATAATGAAATTATTACTACAGTCAAGAGAATTAACATATCCATCTTCTCACATACTACCTTTTGATCAGTGTGGTTTGAGAATCTGAAATCTATTAGCGAATTTTCAGGATGCAATACAGTATTATTAACTGTATTCCTTATGCTATAAATTCTACCTCTGGACTTACTCACTTTATATAACTGTACATTTGTATCTTTCATCTTTTTATTTTCTTCCCCACTTCATCTCACCTCAAGCGACTACTTTCTGACTATTGTTCTTATATGGTCAACTTTTGGTTTGAATTCCACCATAAATGATATTGTGCAATATTTTCCTTGTTGGGTCTGAATTATTTTATTTGGTGTAATGTTCTCCAGACTTATCTGCATTGTATCAAATGACTAGATCTTATTCTTTTTAGGGGTTAACAGTGTTAAACTGTGAATAAGTTCCACAGTTTCTTTATCCATTCATCAGTTAACAGACACTCAGGTTGTTTCTGTATCTTGTGTATTGTGACAAATGCTGTAATGAACATGGAAGTGGAGATATCACCACAAGGTTCTGATTTTATTTTCTGTGGAGTGTATTTTCAGAAGGAGATTTCTGGGTCACACCTCTAGATCTACTTTTAATATGTTGAGTAACCTTAATACTGTTTTCCACAGTGGCTGTATCAATTACATTCCAGCTAACTGTGTGAAAGTTTTCCCTTTTTTGTATGACCTCACCAACACTTATTATTTTTGTCTTTTTGTTAATAGACCTTCTAACAGATGTGAGGTTATATCATTATGATTTTGATTTGCATTTCCCTGATGATTTATGATGTGTAACATGTTGTCATATGCTTTTTGTACTATTGTTTACTGAAAATAGATTCATTTTACCACTTGTTCACCTTTTATTTTTGTAACAAATATCTAATATATTTTATTTCACAGTGCACAGTCAATTAGAAAGATCAAGTAATATAATTAGATGTGGAGTCAAAGGGGAAAACAAGAACAAAAGAGATGTTTGAGGCATGGTCCCAAAGATGGAAGAGGGAGCAAGTAGTGGTCAAACAACAAGAAAACATAAATATAGGGGAGAAATGTGAAAAAATTACAGAATTACAAAACTTACATATCTGGGCCATCTGAAGCCATTTAACATACAAGACATGATGCTATTTCAAATTTTTTCATGGAAGTGAAAATATTATAATAAATAATATTGCATGATTAATTTATTGGCTTTATTTAAAAAACTTAAACTCTTTTCAGTGTATTATGCTAAACAATATCAACATGTCTCTATAATATTTCAGTGAGTTTATTATAAAATAGAATTAGTTAATTGAATAAAATTACCAATTCATACATGCAATTCCATTACAAATTCAAATATGTGTACTTAAATGATCCCTTTCTTCCTTGGTCTCATATTTTTTGCCTATTCAGATTCCACACCCACACCCTTGCTACTGCATCTGGGCATCTCCAAGAGCTCATAGAATGTGCCAGTCTGAGGTTATTAAGACTCTATTCCTGTCTGTTCCAGAACCACTCAGAGATGCCCATGCTAAGGCCTTTTCTCTCTCTGAAACTACACAAGGTTACTAACAAATCTCTGGGATCCACCACTTGGCCAGGGCTGACACACTTCTTCTTCTATCCCCATAACCACTTGCTCAATTTTTCTGAGGAACTGCCCCTTGGAGGCCACAATGAGGTAAAAACACACTGTGCCCATGTTCATTTAACATGTTTTTCACAACCTTATGCATAATTTAGTGAGAATTTACTATGTACTATATATACTGTAGGGATGGAAGTTATGACTCTTAAATACATCTGATTCTTGGTTCACAGTAAGAGTGTGGTAGAAGATGAATGCAAGAAAATCAGCTGTTACATTACAATGAAGCATTTACAGCTGCTAAAGGATGAGGCTTGAATAATATTGTATTTAACCATTCCCTGCTTATTTTACCTTCACCCCAGTATCAGGTAACTAAAATCCAGTGATGTGAAGGGCAGTTTAATTTTGACACTGAGAGATGAACTGCATAATAGGAAGGTACACAAGTATAGCAAGAATCTGGGAGAAATTGCTAGATGAAACTTTACATACAATTTTGATTTTGTTAAAATAATTCCAGTTTCCCCAAATTGATTTTTACCAATTAATATTCCAGCCAGCAGCGTGTGGCTCTTCACCTTATATTGTCACTTCATCAAATTTGATATTATCCATTTTCTTTCCTAACATGTGACAATCTGTGAATGAAACATGCTTTGAAAATTTTTATTATCAATGCATAAATATGCATGCATAGTTGTATAAGTGTATACCAATAAATGTAAACATATAGATGTGCATATATATTTCAAGATTAATAAAGGTTGGTTCATAGAACATAACTGCATAATTTATCAAATCATTATATGGCAACCAGCCATGAAATTTACACCTGTGTCAAGATACAGAATACTTTTCATCCTCCAATGTCTCATTCATGCTCTTTTGCTGTGAAAATCTGCTCTCTTGAGCACCATGTAACACTATCTCTCAAGAAGAAAGAATTATAACCCTGGATCATTCATTTCCTCCTGGGATTCTTCTTCACAAGAACCTTTTAATTCATCCAATTATTTTAAGTCATAAGCTTTTTGTACCTGAAAATGATTTTTCAGTTCCCACAGGCCTTGAATAAGGAGTTAATTTGGGTTTCATTTGTTTCTATTTGATGTATGTGTGTGTGTGTGTGTGTGTGTGTGTGTGTGTGTGTGAACTGAGTCATTTCTCAACTTTATCTTTAAAGTTTCCTTTACTCAAATACTTGCCTAGAGTGCTGACAAACCAATTCTGCTTTCTAAAGATGGTCAAGGTGAAGATTATTTATTCCAATGCAATTCTGGTAATATTCAAGCACCTCCACATCCATGAATCCTATAAGGATGTTAAGCACTTAGAATAGTCTTTTCATTTTCACAGCAGTATTTGGCATACACTAGCAGGTCAGGTATTATATGAAGAAAATAAAAATAATGGAGCTCACCAAGAGGAAAGAACCTATTATTAATTGTTTGAGAGAGGTTCTCCTTGTAGTGAAAGAAATATGCTGCTTCTTGCAGGATTTCATAGAATCATATTTTTAGGAAGAACTTAAAAAACAATCTATTCACATCCCTCAAGGTTTAGGAGGTGAGCTGATGTGCTATTGACCCCTGCATTCATACTCGACTATTCCTTGTCAGGAAAACAAACAACGAAGGCAAACCACCAGACAAACAACAGCAAAACTAACAACAGCAAAACAAGGAATAGAAATTATAGCACAGGATGATATATATATATATATATACACATACATACACACACACACGTTTTTTAATTTAAACTTTTTCTAATTTGAAAAAAATAGTTAAATATAGGTAAATGGAACTATATAGCAAACTAAAAATACAGACTTTATAATAACCAAAATCTGGAATTGACAGTATTTGTTTGAATATGTTGCTTCAATTTTTTTTTTGGTATATATTATAAAGTTAAATTCTTACCTTTCTCTGAATTGACTACCAACCTAGATATTGGGTATATCCCCCAGTCCCTTTAAAATTATTGTTGCATTCATTTTTATTTTCCCATGACTTTTTGATTTTTATATATGACTGAATGTAGCTATTTTGCATATACTCCTCAGAGTTTACATTTTCCTACTCAATATTAATTTTTGAAACTGAAAGTTATGTCTAGATTTATTACTTATAAGGATACTATTTCTTTGTATTAACATATTTAATTCCATTTATCTATTTCTTCAAAGCCATTACAATTGTTTTGAAATCTTATATGTTGCAAGGAATACTTCCATGAAACTCCAGTGTGTTTCTTTGGGATTGTTCAGAGGTTCTTGACAGGGTCTGACAGGCCATACACCATGCATACTTCACTTTTTACTCAACACTGACTAGATTAGGGTTAAAAGGTTTGTACTGCTATACTTTACTCTTTGTCCAGATCTGGTATTTTTGTTATTTTTAAATTTTCCCAGAATTATGAATGTGGAAAATCATTTTGTTGTTTTTTTTTCCTTTTTGTGAACTGCAAATATATTTGCCAATCTTCAGATTTCCTATAAGTTTTATTGTTCCTTTTATCAAGCAAGCTTTTCAAATTGTGATTAAATCAATTTTATTATCCTGTTCTATTAATAATTTGTCTATTTGGTTTTTATTAGGTAAAAAGAAAATCAAAAGAATGATTGTCTTTTCTTTTCCTCTCCTCTTTTTTCTTCCTCTCTTCTGCTCTCTTCTTCCCCTTTCTTCTCTCCCTCCCTTCCTTCACTTCATTTTTCCTTTATCATCTGTTAAAATAATATTATATTTGTTGTATAAATATTTCATACAAATTTTATAATAATTTTACCAAATTCTCAATTTATTTTTACAACCCAAATGGCTAACTGTTGGCAATGACATATGATTCAACTTATATTTTGTTGAATCTGCAGACTAAAATTTGTGGAAAATTAAGCCTTCTATGCTGTCTTCCCCTCAAAGAAAATATAGATTATATTTTCTCTTATGATATTTGGGTCCATAGCAATATTTGCATTTTATATGAATAATTTGTTAAACATTACTTAGATATTTTCGTGGGAACCATACAGTTCTTATCATTATTTTGTAAAAGACATTGATTGGTGTGTAGGAATACTCTATTTTTGAGGCTGCATCTTGTATCCAAAATCAGTTATAAAAACATGAGTTTTCTCATAATTAAAACAAAATAGTCCTATGTCACTGGCTGGTAAATGGATGGTAATGATAAGTGAAATAAGTCAGACCCAGAAAGCCAAAGGTTTCTCTGATATACAGAAGCTAGTGTAAATAAGGGAATGGGGAAGAAATGTGGTTGGGGGAGTCCATTAAAATAAAAGAAAGGTCAGGGGAGTAGAACAAGGGAATTGGAGAGGAATGAGGAAGGACAAGATAAGAGAAAAACAGTGGAATGAATCTGAATTAACTTTTCAATGTATATATATGAATATACTATAGTGAATCTAAAAAAATAGTTGTAAAAATGTTTAGGTTCTATTTTTTTAAAAAATCATGCAAAAATAAGAACAATTTTATTTTTTCTTTATATAGTGTACATTATCCGGTTATGGAAGATTCTATGCCTAATTTGCTAAAATTCTCAATATGACAGCATTAAATTTATCAAATATTTTCTGCAACTATTTTTGTGTTTATATAGTTCTCTTTTAATATTGTGGGAAAGTCAGTTTTTTCTAATTAGCAATCATTCTTATATTCTGAGATAAGCTTTTCTTGTCCAAAATGAATTATGCCTTAATCTCTTTCTCTCTCCCCTCTCCACCTCTTCTCTCTCTTCTTTATCCCAATTGTCTTTCTCTTTACTCCTCACTCCCAAACCTATCCTGCATTTAATTTGCTAATTTTATTTCATTTATAATTTGTGCATTGATGTACATTAAAGAAGGTTAATCTATAACCTTTTCTTTTATCCTCTTTGTTCAATTACAACATATCGGAATAATAAAGTAGGTATTTTTTAATATTTATTTATTTATTTAATTGTAGTTGGACACAATACCTTAATTTTATTTATTTATATGTGGTGCTAAGGATCAAACCCAGGGCCTCAAATCTGCTAGGTGCATGCTCTATCGCTGAGCCATAACCCCAGCCCTAAAGTGAGTATTTTATTATTAGTAGTAGTGTGTTCAGATTTCCTATTTTTATTTGTATCAACATTTGATACTTTGTGTTTTTTTTTCTTGAATGATTAAGTTAATCATTAAGTTACACTTCTTAGATACTCAAGATATTTACTAATTTTGAATTATGCCTACTTGGCATCTAACATTTTTAAATTTACAAAGATCTTTTTTCTTGTGAAGTCTTTTCAAAGAACCAATTTGTAAGTGGGAAGCAGGAACATAGGCCTATGATCAGTGACTTGGGAGTCTGAGGAAGAAGGATTGAAGGTTTAAGGACAGCCTTGGCAACTTAGCAAAACACTGTCTCAAAATAAAAAGTAAAAAGGACTGGAAATGTAATTCAGTGGTGAAGTGCCCCTAGGTTTAATCCCTGATACTAAAAGCAAGTAAACAAACAAAATCCTTGGATTGTTACTGTTACTATTGATCATCTGAATATTTTGTTTTCTATTTTTCAGCATTTAAATGTGTTTATTAGTTTTCTTTCTTTTGTTTCATAATGGATAGTTTTCTGAGTTGAATGATTAATTTATTTAATTATATTCTTACTGATTTCTGTACTAGTGTTTAAAAACGACTTTCAGTGTCTCACTTTTATTTACCAAAATGCACCAATATTGATAGTTTTTGCTCATATTACATTTTTTATATATGAATATTTTGTAATTTCTTATTTGGTTAATAAATTTTTAAGGTTTTTTTTTTTGCCTTTGAGTCCTAAATATATATTCCTAGAAACAGCATTTTTTATCTGGCTGAGTTAAATGAGCAAATACTTCATTAAGAAAATGGCCTGGTAGATTTTGTAAATATCTGGGAGTGTATGAAACAAAACATTTATTCCATGTAAATAGAAAGGTGCTTCAACATGAGCTTATCATTTAAAGCTAGTTTTTCTCATCTTCCATGTTTATCATTTGTAATGTTTTTCATCAATCAATACATTTTAGACATCAGCTTTTTATTTATGCTAAATTCTTTCAAATATTCAGAATTTATGTCATAAATTATATGCAGTTACTCCCTTGCTTTATATTCTAATGGGCTGGTCTTTATCCCCCTATAAAAATGTACTATTTTTTCAATTAAGGCTTTTCACCTTGATTTCTGTTTTGACTGATATTATCACTGCTGTGAATATTTTCTAGTTAGTATTTTCTAGAATGACTCTTCCCTCTATTTTCATCATTAGTATTTTTGTCCAAGTTACATGTGGTAAAAGATGTTATATAATCTTTATTCTTTAATAAGTGAGTATAACACATTAATATTTTGGTTATTTAACATTTGGATAAGTTTTACTGTCTTACATGATAAAACATGTAAGATCAAGATTTTACTTTGCCTTGGGCTATGTGGCACATGCCTGTAATCCCAGCGGCTCTGGAGGCTGAGGCAGCAGGATTGGGAGTTTAAAGCCAGCCTCAGCAAAAGCAAGGCACTAAGGAACTCAGTGAGACCCTGTCTCTAAATAAAATACAAAATAGGCTGGGGATATGGCTCAGTGGTTGAGTGCCCCTGAGTTTAATCCCCAGAACCCTCACCCCACAAAAAAAATAGATTTTACTTTGCTTTTATTCTCTTTTCTCTTCATTTTTTCTTTGAAATAGTCATAATATTTCTCATTATTATTATTATTATTTTGGAATTCAACCATTATGTTTCTATTGTTGTTGTGATCACCCTTAAATTGTAACCGGAATATATAATGCTTTATTATTTTTTATTTTATTTTCCCCAATGTTCTTATGGTCTCAGCAGCAAATCATTAGATTGATCCTAATCCTTGATCAAGAACACAGTTTGGTCATTGTCCATTCTGTAGTCATATAATGAGCCGAGATTCACTCACAAGTTTACCCCACACAAGTCTGCACTTGAGAGGGACTCATGCTTGTCTTGGTGGTACCTATCCTGTCCTTTCTCGGACACTTTGGGAAGAATTCCTTATGCATTCCAACACCATTTCCACCCACTTTCTTTTCTATAGTTTCATCTATGTTTTATTCATTTTCAAATTGATTTTAGTTGTTTTTAAGTTGTTTTTAGGATTCTATAAAGACATTTTTTCTGTATATAATATCTAGGGATTTATGTTTTTCACTTTATATTCACTCACCCTTGAATACTATGTTAGCTTATCAATTCTGACTTGTATTCTTATGCCTATCCTTTGCCAATTTTGTATATTGAAATACATACTTATGACTTATAACATCTTTTTATTCTTTTGTGCGTGTCTTTAATGGAAAAAAATTGATTTTATATGAGAAATGTGTTTTCCAATAATTCACACATAAGTCATTTTGTTTTTTATTTTAAAAGCCTTCACAATTCCAAAATTAAAAGATAATCAGCTTTATTTTTGAGAATTTTCAAATATTGTTTTGAGTATAAAATGTCCTTTTTGGTGTGAGTAAAGGATTTTTCATTTTAACGTTTCCCATGCAGATGTCTATAAAAAGTCCTCTTTCCAGAAAACCATCATTGTTAGACCTGTCTGGCAGTTTCCTGAAAGCCCCACTCAGGGGTTGGCTTTCTTTGACCTGATTGAGTGCTCACTGATTGCCAAAGATTTATTTCCCTAAGACATCTGTCAAAACCAAAAGCTAAAATTTTTTAACATCAAGACTCTCTGAGGTAGTGATAGCAATTAGGGAAAATAAAAAGAAAAACCTAAAAAGAAAAGCTAGAACTTTTTCTGGAGATTTAGAAGAAAGACCTGGGAAGATCCTATACTCTGATCCTTTCTGACTTGAGGCTGTGCACTGTGGCAGTGAAAGTCACAGGCTAATGTGCACATACTCTGCTGTGTTGTAGGCACACACCATCATATATATGCATAGAGCATCTAGGGAAGTGTCTGCCTCACTGTCATTTGAATGTTAATATACCAAGCATACTTCAGTGGCTTCATAGGACAACAAATAAAAGAATTATATGGAATGATACCTCAACACATAAAGAATATCAATAAAGAAAGGATATTATAACTCATAGATTATATTTATATTTACTTATACATGTAGAGAAATTTTGCTGTTTAAAGTTACAATAATTGAAATTAATTAGATAAAAGAATCAATAACAAATGTATACAATAGTAAGAAGAAATCTTCAAACATGAATATGGTTCAATGGAGACCATCTATTTTAATAAAGAGAAGAAGATAAAAATGAAAAATGAGCAGAGTCTAAGATACCTGTAGATACTGCTAAGCAAACCAATATACCCATAAGACAAGTTCCAGACCCAGATGGGAAAGAAAAGTGTAGGAAGAAATGATGACTGATAAATATGTTAAATTTTATGAGAAAAATTAATCTCCTATACAATAAATTAAACAAAATCCAATTAGGATAAACTGTAAAAAAAAGTGCACTTTATCACACCATAACCACAATCTAAAAAGCAAAATTTTGAAATCAGAAAAAAGATTTAATCTATCCTATATATCAGGCACATCCTCCCAATAAAATTAACAACACATTCTTATTAACATTATAGTGGAGTCTCCAGCCAGAGATTAAGGCATGGGAAGGTTGGGGGAAGAATGAAAGAAAAACAGAGTAGAAAGGAGAAAGTAAAACTATTTCTGTAGGTGTCATAATCTTATGCACAGAAAGTCCTATCAGTTCACAAAAAAATTATTTGACTTAATAAACTATCTTGTAGAGTGTGCAGCATATAGAACTAATATATATTATTGTATGATATTCTATCATATAATAGAAGTAAATTTTAAATAAAATATCAAGATTCATATCCTAAAAACTACATATCACTGTTGAAAGAAATTAAAGAATATCTAAATAATTGGGAAGACAACCTGTGTTCAAAATCAGAATATTTAATATTTTTTTCATCAGTTTTATATTACTGCAACAAAGTACTAGAGACAATTAATTTAATAGAGAATTTTTTTTTGGCTCATGGTTTCAGAGATTTCAATCCATCATTGTTTGACCCTGTAACTTAAAAGGCCTGTGTTGGCACAATACATCAAAGTGGGGGCATGTGGCTGAGGAAGCTGGTCAATCATGGAAGCCAGAAACAAACAGAGACAGAAAGGTGCTTCAGTTTTTATTTCCTCTTCAGGGGCATGTCCCCAGTGAACTAAATACCTTCCATTAGGTTCCACATGGTAAAGATCTCTTCTCCAATATTCCCATAGCATTTTAGACTGTCAATAGAATCTCAAGTATATGCTTTTTTTTTTTTTTTTTGGCGGGGGTGGCATTTCAGAGCCAAATTATACTGATACTGTTAAGATGGCAGCACTCCATGAAATAATACATATATTTAATTCAATCCTTGTCAAAAATGCAGGTGTCACTTTTTTTGTACCAATGAACTACTTTTCTTCATGTATAAATGGAAGGGACACAGAATAGCCAAAACAATCCTGTAAAATAAGATAGTTGGAGAACTTATACTGATTTCAAATCTTACTAAAAACTTTAGTACTGAAAGCAATGTGGTTTTTAAATAAGAATAGAAATATAGATCCATGAAATATAATTGTTAAAAATAAGTCCTTATTTTCATGTTTAATTTACTTCTAACAAGGACATCAACATGATCCAATGAGTTTAAAAATAATATCTTCAACATGCTACTGGAAAAGCTGGATTTCTGTATGCAAAGAATGAAGTTGAACTTCTATCTCACTCCATACACAAAAAATATAAAAATTGATCATTAGCCTAAATGTGAAAACTAAAACTTACAAAGTCCTTTATGAAAAATATTATGAGCAAAGAGACATGACCTTAGATCAGACAGTGATTTCTTAATTTGTCACTAAATGCTTAAGTGACTAAAGAAAAAACAAGAACAAACTGGATTTCATCAAAATGACATTTAGTACTGGAAATTTTACCATGAAAAAAGTGAAAAGAACATCTGCAAACTATGAGCAAATATTTGCTAATATTAGTAGCTATAATGTTTTTGTATCTAAAATATTTTTTGAAATCCTAAAATTCTATGTTAAAAAAGCAGAAATGAAACTGTAAAAATGATTTGAATGGGTCAGTTCTTTAAAGAAAATACACAAATAAATAGCCAATAAACATATGGAAAACGCTCAACCGAATTAGTCATTAGGGAAATGCAAACCAAATATAGCGAAGTTATATTGCTTCACATCCACTGGAGTGGCTAACATAAAAAATACAAGACAAAACAGGTGTTGAAGAATATGTGGAAAAGTCTTTATACATTGCTGGAAGCGGTATGAAGTGAAACACTAACTTTAGGAAACTATTTGGCAGTTCCCCCAAAACTCAAATATGGAATTACTATATGACATAGCAAGGATTTTTACAGCCAGTTGATTGACATGTACTTTGAAGTGTTCATAACAATCATATTTGTGAGAGAAAATGAGCAAACCTTGAATATCTTTTTGGTTTATGGATGTGAGTGAAGGATAAGGAGAAATCTAAGATGGTTCTAGATCTGGCTTTCAAAACCACATGAGCTTGAACATCATACACATGGTATGATGATGGCAATAAATTCCTATGTGTGCACTCAAGAAAATTTAAAAAATTATATTCACAAAAATCTCTGTAATTTAATGTAGTGGCATAATACATAATAGTCCAAGAACAGAAACACATCAAATTTCCCTTAATCCGCATATGAATAAAGAAAATGTAGTACACATTCAAAATGTCATTAAGTGATTAATAAGAATAGAGGCAGTGATAGGTATTACTACACGGGTAGAACTTCAAAACAGTAAAAGAGTCAGTTAGGAAAAGGCTACTGCCAGGTGTGGTGATGCACACCTGTAATCCCAGCAGCTTGGGAGGCTGAGGCAGGAGGATTGTGTATTCAAAGCCAGCCTCAGCAAAACCAAGGCATTAAGCAACTCAGTGAGACCCTGTGTCTAAATAAAATACAAAATAGGGCTGGGGATGATGTGGCTTAGTATTCGAGTGCCCCTGTGTTCTGTTCAATCTCCAGTGCCACCCCTGTCAAAAAAAAAAAAAAAAAGAAAGAAAGAAAGAAAGAAAGAAAGAAAGAAAGAAAGAAAAGTCTATATATTGTATGATTTCATTATTTAAAAAATCCAGAATAGTCAAATTCATAGTAGTGCATCAGTGGTTTCCAAGGCCCAATAATTAGAAAGAATGGGGAGTGATTGCCAATGGTTAGAGCTTCAAACTGAGGAAGAGTTTCTAAAAGAAAGTGTTAATAGGTATACAAACCAACACAGGTACATTTTATTTCAAAAACAATGAACTATGCACTTTGAAAGGATGGATTTTGTGAAATTTGAAGTATATGTCAATAAACTGGCTGTAAAAATCCTTGAAAAAAACCTATGTGATACAATTTTGAATACATAAAAATAAAGATGTTCAAATATTATTTTTAATATTGATATTGTTTACCTAATATTCTTTTAAAAGTCGTATTAAAAGATGAGAGGTTTGAATAATATTTGATGTTTCAGATTAGGGTCAATAATTTTTTTTGTGATTGTAACCAGTAGTAAGACAGGTTTGTCCCCCAAAGGAAAATTAATGACAAATATTCCAGTACCTTCCTAGATTATTAATTGGGAGTCTTCCATTTTAGGTCCATTGTTGGTCAGCAGGGTTCTCAAAAGATCTTTACATCTCAGAATCCATGTTGGTACAGCCATACACAATAATTCACTCAAATTTCCTCTTTAAGAAGTCAAATTTACTTGGAGTTCATACAAAAATAATTCAGCCTAAACATATATGTAGGTAATTAGAATGGTGTTTGGAGAGTTGTGTCATTTGTAAATAACTGAAAAATCTCTTACTGGTAGAAGCTTTCATCAAATGATGCAATATCTAAATTTATAGACATCAAATCTATGTATTTGCATTTTATAAGAAGTATCATTTACTCAATCCAATTATTTACTTTCCTCGGTCAACTAGCAAACACTTGTGCAATAATCTTACTTAATTTATAAAAATTAGAGATGTAGAATAATATTTCAGGTGCTCTAGTGCTACTATACACTTTGAAGTTGCCTTGAAAACAATAACTTTTTGAAGTATGGTGAGGAGTTTTCTTCATCAATATTTCTTAAAAATGAAGAGACACTAGGAAAAAATAATAACCTTAACATAAACTAAGGTTAAACAATTTTTTTGAACTTTTGAAAAACATGAGTCACTGAGAAGATGTCTCCTTCATAACAGTTACTTTTCCTTGGAAATTCTTTAATATATATTTATCCTTTTATAGTCTGAATATCTATCTGATCAAGAGTTAAATTTTTAAGTATTTATTGGGAAAATGACATTATAATAGCATTAAGATTTGTTTTAATTTTTTTTAGCTGTAGGTGGACACAATATCTTTGTTTAAAAAAAATATTTGTATGTGGGGTTAGGATTGAACCCAGTGCCTCACACATACTAAGCAAGCACTCTACCACTCAGCTACAACACTAGCCCTAAAAAAACTTTTAAAGAAAAGAGGGAGCAGTCAAAATATGCTCCCTGAATATCATATATCACATATCCAATATCATTTCAATGGCTAACTTTTAAGCATAGACACAAATATTTTTCAATTTCCATTCATCACAACATATATTCATATTACTAAGAAATTTTCACAGTGATTGAAGAATGTGCTATATTTTCTTAGCCTTATGTTTATATGCTTTAAAATTTCATTTCTCCTGTAATATGCATATTTCTTCAAGTATATTAAAGTTACTTTCTTAAGATGAATGCCCTCTTAAAGTAGTCTGTTATTTTTTTAATAAAATAGATAAACATAAATATTTGGATACAGGAATAAGAAGAGGGAGAGACACTTAAATTATAGCAGTTAAGAATTTGAAATTCTTTAAAATTACCATGAGCCCTTATGCCAGATAGCTGACATATTTTAGTTTCTTTTTAGAATTTGTAAAGTGGAGATATGTATACTATGTTAAAATGTTATTTCTCTGAATGTAAATAAAGTACTTGTTCAGAGTCAAGCACATATTAAGTATTCAATAAATAGTATGCATGGTATGATGAAGGCAATAATGATTGCGATGATGCTGATGATACTGATGTTGGTGATGACCGTGACGAAAAGGAGGAAACACAGGAATTTTGACATTTTTCTAATCTTTGTGGTCTTTGAAGATAGGTTTCCCACTTCAAGTCTGTGGAGATAAGCAGTGTGTTATGACAGCTTTGGCTTAAAGTAATACAATAAATTCATGTGTATTAGGAAAGGAGAGAACCTTAGTTTCAACAAATACAATGACTCAAGAAGCTAGAGATTCAGTAAAAACTCCAGGCAAATTATTTATTGTGTCTGCATTTTTTATGAATCAATAATAGTTGTTGTTGGTGATTTGTTTGCTTATTGTTTGTAAATACAGTAAAGGTTTGTTTCCATGTTGATTAACCCTAGTAGATAGAATATAATAAACTCTGAATGCTTTCTGTTTTCCAATGGCCTTGTTTGTTTTAGCCTTGGGAACATATGGAGAAAGTGTGTCTTACCCCAAAACAGCCAGTGGCAGAGTCATGTAGCCCTAGATCCTCTCTCTGTGTGCCTCAGGCATGCTCTACTCATTAGGCAGAAATCCTTGTCCAGTTTCTATGGGTCCACTGGGCAAAAGCTATCTGTAAAATTCTGGAGACCATTGGGCAATAGCTAAACATAACAATAGAACAAAAGGTAATGGACAAAGATATATTTGTCAGCTAAGTGTAAGTAATTAAAGCAATTTTTATGTGAATGTTGTTCAATAATAAATATCCATAATATTTAATTATGGGATATTGATAATATCTGTTCAGTTTAGTTTTCACATTATGATACAATATGTTTGATACCACTTATACATCTGTAGGTGGACTGAGAGAACACTGGACTGAGAGCCAGGAGATTGCCAGTTTAATTTCATGTATACATTAAATCATTCGGTAATTGCTCATACCTTGAGCAATCAAAGGGTATTTTACTTTTCCCATACCCATAGATTTAGGAGGTAAATGAAATGATCTCTAATTTCCTTGAGGCTGCGGAAGTGCAGGAATGTGTTTTTCAATAATTCTCGTAGATATTAGTATTTCCACCTGCAAGTGAGAAAAGATCAAGAGGAAATAAGTGACTTTTATAGATCACAGAGTGAGTAATTAATGTTGTTGGAATTTGAGTCTCAGTTTGTATCAGAATGAAAGATTATTCTGGCACTATTTCAGAAGACCAAGTCACAAAGACTGAGCAGAACATTAGGTAAGAGGTTAGTTTTGGATCTAATTAATCAATGATGAGTACTTGAAATAAGGTAATAGCAGGAAGCATAGGAGGGTGAAGTATACATAACAATCATATTTTTTTAGAGAAAATGAGCAAACCTTGAATATCTCTTTGGTTTATGGATGTGAGTGAAGGATAAAGAGAAATATAAGATGGTTCTAGATGTGGCTTTAAAAACCACATGAAAGGCATTCTTGATGATAAGGAATGTGAGTTACATAGGATTGTAGGTGAAAACAATTAAATTAGGAAAGTGTTCTGTCCTAAATGTGTTTATAAAAAACAGATAGGGAGAGAGAGAGAGAGAGAGAGAGAGAGAGAGAGAGAGAGAGAGAGAGAGATGCATAGATTGATGATAGATATTAGAGATGACTTGACCATATTTAGACTATAGGGAAAATATCAGAAATATCCAAGCTCATGAGATAGAAATAATAATATGAACTAGGCAGTATAATTGAAGTAAAAAGGAAAAATAAAAGAAAAACCAAGTCTGACAAGGACCTTCTGTGAGCACCAGTGCACAGATGATAGAAGAAAGAAGACAATCCAGTAAGGACACAGCTGCCACTAAAGTAATAAAATAATGAAGAAAGACAGTTTTATTGAAGTCAGGGAAAGCTGGAACTTAAAAAAGAAAAGAAAAGGTAAAAAAATATTATCACCAAATTTAATGAAAAGTGGTATTCAGGTTTGAAAACTAGGAGGATATTGATGACTTCAGTGGCAGCAATTTTAGTAGGTCGGTAGAGATATAAGTCAGATTGAAAAAACTTGAAAAGTAATTGTGAGGTCAGAAAATCAGGGACACTTTTGAAAAATGTAATAGATCTAAGGGTTATCACTACTGGAACAAATGGCTTTTCACAGACTTTAGAATTTATGTGCCAACAATAATCACACTGGCATCATTGCTACAATCTTTTACTAAAGTTATATTGACTATTTCCTTTAAATTTGAATACTTTTGTTGGCCAGGAAATTATATCAGAGAAGACTGATTTACCTTCTTGGTCCAAATATTGACCCATATATCCTAACCAATTTGAGGTTTTAATGAAACATCCATAGATGTGGTAAAATAAATATTTTACTAGCATAATCATGCCAACTACAGAACAAGTTTTATCAAGTTTTGGACTAAACATACTGCTTTATCAGTGTTACTAAACACTCTAGAATTGATTCTTCTTTAGAATAGAGAATGCCTCATTAGCCACTGACACATCATAATTGCCATATAGTCTATTTAAATCTAGTTCTTGTTAGGGATGTCTTATACTGTAATAACCCTGTCAGTCAACTTGCCACAGATTCTTTTGTGGAGGAAGTTCTCTTGAAAACTTCAAACTATTATTGAATATTATTGTTTGGACATTGTCCTTACTAGCAGGTTTTAATTTTTAATAAGAAAAGGTATTTTGGCTTAACAACCTTTTTTTCCCCATTTTCTCATATGTATTTTCCCATGAGAAACCAATTATTTCCTATAATTGCAATGTGTTTTTTGATTGGAATATTAGCACAACATCTAGTAATAGATCTGTTACTAGTTAGTAACATAAACTTGGAAAATTCCTATAAAATCTTTGGATATTTATGTTTCTTCTTGAGAGTAGAGGAGTTCCAAGAAAAGTCCAACTGTACAGTGCTGTGGTTTTTCTAAATGCTTTTGCATCTTCTTCAAAAGTCTAGACATAGAACTACCATTGGACACTCCTGCCCCATGCCCTGCAAAAAGTGTTGTCAGTACTACCAAGCCTGTTAGCATTCACATGATATCATCATACCATTTTCTTGGACTGGACATACACAAGAAATAAATGGTACCAGAGCAATTTCCTTAATAGGATTCATACGTGAAACTGAAGAGGAACAACTGTAAGCAAAAAGTACAAAATGGAATGTGTCGGGGGAATGCTGAAGTATAACTTCAAATAAGGTGGCACAGCTGTGAGTATGCTGACAGAATGTATCAACAAACACCCTATCTCGAAACATTAGGGAAAAATAGCATTTGTTTAAAAAAATTCTGGCTTACAAGGATTCCTAAAGTCAGAATCAACCTAACCTCTGGCTCTGTAAACAGTGACAACGTTCTCAAGCCAGAGGATAATTTCACAAGAGCCAAGTGAGGTAAACACTGCTTATCATGACCAGTCTTCCAAAAACAGAAGGTGTTACCAAACGCATTTTCCTCAAACACTTATGCATTAAAATGGAAATAGTCATCTAGGTTCTCCTACCAGACTTCATTTATTTTCAGATATTAAAGCAAGATATAATGATTAGACTGTTTTGCACATACATAAATTTCACAGAACACATACTGGCCTATTTTTAACATGGCAGATAGACATTTATATTGCATCTCTTGGTACTATTGCTTGAGGCAATGAATTTCAGAGTGCAACTCTCTTTATAAATTATATTGGCTATCAGTTTTATTCTCCTTTACCTTTTCTTTTTCCTTCTACTTACATGATTTTTCTTAAATAGACATATTTACATTTGTATTTCTAATTTTTTAAAATTTTTGTATTGGTACATAATAATCATGCAGAATAGTGGGTTTCATTGTGGTATATTCATAGATGTTAATAGTACCAAAGTTAAAACCATATTCACCCTCCACTGTTCCCTTCCCTCTGCTCTACTGATCTTTCTATTGTTAACTTATAGTTACTTTTTTTGCATCCGTGTCTTGTGGAGGTACATGATGGTGAGATTCACTGTGGTATATTAATAATGAACATAAGAATATTAAGTCAGATTCATTCCACTGTCTTTGCCTATCCCATCTCTCCTTCCTTCCCTTTATAAACCTTTGTTTACTACACTGGTCTCTCTTCTATTATTTTTTTTAATCCTTCCCCTTATTTTGGATTAGCTTCCACATGCCAAAGAATCCAAAAGATTTAAAATCAGTATATTGCAGTGATGCTGCCACATCAACGTTTATAGCAGCACAATTTACAATAGACAAGATGTGGAGCCAACCTAGGCACCCTTCAACAGATGAATGGGTAAAGAAAATGTGACACACACACACACACACACACACACACACACACACACACACAATGAAGTACTATTCAACCCTAAAGAAAACTGATTTTATGGCATTTGCCAGAGAATGGATGGAAGTGAAGACTATCATGCTAAGTGAAATAAGCCAGTCACAAAAAGCCAAAGTTTCAATGTTCCCTCCGATATGCAGCAGCTAATCTAATTCTGCCCAAACTTCATCATAACTCTGGCAGGTTCCTACATCCTTTCAAGCTGAATATTTTGCTGTGTACACTTTTTCACACTATATCATAGTTAATAACTTCTTACTTCATTCAGTGTTCTCAACCAAAGAACACATTGAAACCAGACAAACATCACTCTCCCTATACCACCCAATATCCATATCGTCCTTAGGAACAATGATTCTAGGATCTATGGGGACAATGGCATCTGTACACTTTGGAAGTTTTTGGATGATTCTAATATGCAGCTCTGTTTGATATCCATACCTCTCTTAGACAATTGTTAGTAACCTCTATTTTCAATGTGTGACAGAGAACTATAATATAGTCTTTTACAGATTCATTAGATCTAAATGACCCTTATATACATATATATGTATATATATACATTTGTGATTATAATCCTAAGGGTTAGTGTTTTTATTTGAAGTGGTGTATTACCTGACTGTGTCTTGTCAAGAAATATTTCTTGCCCATAATTAAATTATGTCCCAAGCAATTTACTACATGCATTTACTTTTCTGCATCTCATATGAATAATTTAATCAAATTATTATTATCATTTTCAGTTTCCAAATAAAGAAATCAAAGGTCAAAATTTTAAATTATTCATTTTGCATCAGTTAATGGATTGACAATTTAAAACCAGATTTCTTGGTTCATACTCCAACTCTCTTCTCCACCACAGTGTTTCCTAAGTAAAATTCAAGGTCAAGACAGGAAGAATAGAACTTATTTTTCTATAACTATTGTTTTGTGCATTTTATTCAATGATGTTAATTTCTCAAATCTTTCATTTTCACAATTTTTTGGGGGGTGGTGGTGGTTGGTAAGGGAGGTGTACCAGGAATTAAACTCAGGGATACTTCACCACTGAGCCATATCCCCAGCCTATTTTTGTTTTTAAACAAATTATCCAGTTTGATTTCTGCCTTTAATATATTTAAGAAATGTCTAAAACTGGCTTTGAATTTTCTTTGCATCTATGATGTCTTTTCTATTAAATTTGTGTTTCTATATATATTTATACCTGATTCATGGTTATTGGATACAGGCATTTAAAAAAATGATATTTTTTTTTAATATGTGGACTTTCAAAGTAGAAAATATGCTGGTAATTTATCATTGAATTGCTTAGTGCCTCACTTTTGCTATGGTTGGTGTTGAACTCGAGATCCTCCTGCATTAGCCTCCAGAGCCACTGGGATTACAGGTATGCACCACTGTGCTGGCTTCATTTACAAAGTTTTAAAGACCATCCATACAGTTTTTGTTTTTATTCTTTCACAATGGATATTCAACTTCCTATAAACTCTAGATATTCTGAAAACTTGATTCTAGAAGACTTGTTCATCCAGAGAAAATTGTTTAACAGATGTGTAATTTTACTATTGATATTCTTTTTCTAAAGGGAGGTCCCTCTTAAGTTCACATTATTAAATGTTTAGTGTTCCCAAATCACAATGCTTTAAAAATCTTTTAAAGGAAAAGTTGAAATACAGGAATTACCTCAAATTCTGTTTCATGGATATTCTTTCAAATACTGAATTCAAGCAACAGAGTAGCTATTTCTCATCTAAATATTTAATTGCTTTGTCTCCAGGTATTTACTGTTTTTATTTAGTAACTCACAAAATTGAAAATAAAGCTAACTAGTTCCCAAGTTCTAGGGTGCTTAGATAAAGTGCCTGTAGTCTGCCAGTTTTGGGACAGAGTATCTCACAGAAAGTACAAGTTTTATATTTAGACAGAAATTGGCATATTTTTAATGCCTTGCTAATAATGACTTCAACAAAAACACCGATTTTGTCTTCCTACCAACTTCTTTACACCATTAATGCAGTTTTTGGAGAGTGGCCAATTTTATCCTAATGATTATCCAATTTGCTTTCTGCCTTTAATATATTTAAGAAACACCTAAAACTGGCTTTGAATTTTCTTTGCATCTATGATGTCTTTTCTATTAAAGTTGTATTTTTATATGTTTTTATACCTGATTCATGGTTATTGGATACAGGCATTTAAAAAAAATTTAAATATTTTTTAATATGTGGCCTTTCAAAGTAGAAAATATGCTGGTATTTATGTGAATTTTTTTGTCAATAAATAATAAATTGTCTGACTGTCTTTAGCACACTGTATTGTAATGCTACATTGTGCTTTAGAGCTAGGATTCTTCAATTTAAAGAAGCTTCTGTAATTTCTATCCTACCTAATTGGTCTTTCTGCTTATTTCTATATAGTTTCTCCATTCTTTAATTTGTATAGTTTGTCATTTTTCTGTATTATTTTCTAGGGCAACTACTACCCTAATGTTACTTTTGTTAATGAACATTGTCTTGGCAATTCTCATGTATTTATTTTTTTCTAACTTAAACTTGTTTGTTCAAGTTCCAAATGAAGAAATTATCTTGTGATTTAATTTGAGATTGTATTATTTTTGGGGGTAATTTGGGGAGAAATGACATTTTTATTTCAAAGCATATAGTATGAGTCTCTCTTGTTTATATTGAAATAATTTGTGCCACATTTCACAAATTTTGAGAAACCTCAGTTATTTTACCTAACTTATCAATATGTATCCACTTTTAATTCATGCTGTTAACTTTAAAATTCATTTATTCTGATGTAATTAATATTTTCTTTCATTTATTTAGGTTTGTAGTTGGCTATATCAGTGGCCTACCACTAACCTATGTCCCGAACCAATTTTAAATTTTTAAGTTTGCCACAGAGTCTAAGTTGCTTAGATTAGCCTCAAACTTGTGATCCTCTAGCCTATTATACACTGGAGAACCCAAATTCTAAAGAATGTAATAGGAGGCTTCTATTATTTCCCTTAGGTAATAAATAGCAGCTGGATTTTCACATAGATATTCCATGGACTTTGAAGGGCACAACTTGACCTGGAGGTGTGCAATATTGGAGGGTCTGTTGTGCCTAAAGAGGAAGACCAGATCCAAGTTCTTCCTGTAGAGAATGAAAACCTGTACTTCGTCTAAGGTGGGTAGCTGATGGGTTTGGCTCTAACTAATGCTGGAGGAAATCCAGGCTTGCAATGAACATCTTTTGAATGAACAAAAGAAGTTGGAGATTTGCATCCTTCAATATTGGCAACTAATTAAAAGCACCAATAACAACATCAATAAAGTACCATGTGTTCCAGTAATATTTAGGTCAAACAAAATAGATCTGAGCACAGGCCTTCAAGCTGCAAACTTTGGGATTAGACTGACTTATCTTAGAGGAAAATTATTTTGAACTATGTACTTTTTCACTGGTGAATCAGGATCCAGTGCAGGTCTTGTTAGTTTGGGTCTGAGGTGGAAATAGAGGTCCCAATCCCCTCCTAATATGGGGACAGGAATTGCCTCTGACATCCTTGCAACAGGTCCTATGTGAGCATACATTCTCACAAGAGGGAGCTGTGGGCTGAAATATCTTCCAGATAATATATAAAAATTATACGTGTACATATGTCAATATATCATAGTGAATTTCACCTTTATGTATGTGTGTGTGCACATGTCTCTGTATGTATATGTCTGAGTATGTGTGTGTGTGTGTATATACATATATACATATATATATGCACATATTTATATGACCAACTAAAACATAAATAGAAGAAAGACCAGTAAAGTATTGGCAGAAGAATAGGGGGAGGGATGAGCAAAGGGAAGAGGAAGCACTGAAATGCCTGTATTATGATTCTGTCAAAATGAACCCCACTATTATGTACAATTAATGCACTCATAAAACCATTTTTTTAAAAAAATAAAGTGCGTAGGCTTCCCAAGGAGTGAAAGCTTAGCAGTGGAGCGTCTGTGGGTCTAACTTCCTGGTGAAGGATAAATCCAGACTTGCCTTCTCTTGTGAAGGCCAAAGTGATGTCTAAGCTAGTGTGCAGATGATGTTTTCTGTACATCCTGGTGTCCTCCCAAGATGCTTCATGCATGTACATTCTCCAGTGAGTGGACCTTCTGAAACTGTGTGCTCTAGAAGGGTCAGGCTGGCTTGGTTTCTACATTAGCTTCTTAAGAGTGTTGTGATCTTAGGCTTAGTCGCTTAAATTTGAAGAAATATATTCTCTTTGAAGCCAGAAGTCTGCAGAATTTTGTGAGGCTAAAAATCTGGGTATCTGCAGGCTGCTTCCTTCTGGAGGCTGTGGGGAGAATTTTTTTTCATTTCTTGTGGCTGAGCTTTCCTTGAATGGCTGAATTGCTCCCATCTCCACTTCTGTCATCTCACTGTTTCTCTTCTCTTGTCAAATCTCCCACTACCTCCCTCTAAAGAGAATTATTTGTGATTACATCTGAGACCTACTTATATAAATTAAAGTAATATTTTACCTCAAGATCCTTGATTAGGTTACATTTGGCTTAGTCCTTTTTGCTGTGCAAGATAACATGAGCAGTGTATTAGTTAGCTTTAGGTTACTGTAACAAAAACCTGAGATAGTGATGTTATAAAGAGGAAAGTCTTATATTGATTTAATTTTGGAAGTTTCAGTCAATGATCAATTGATTTCATTACTTATGGACCTTTAGTAAGGTAGCTAATCATGGTAGCCATACATAGCAAAACTGCTCTGGCCGAGAAGCAAAAAAGAAAAAAGTAAAGTGTTGGGTTCACATTATCCTCTTCTGCAGTGCAATCCCAATAGCTAGAAGCCTCCCATTAGGCTGCAACTCTTAAAGATTCTAACAACTTCCAGGAGTGCCATGCGCTGGAGATGGAGCCTTTAATATATGGGCTTTTGGAGGACACTTATCTATACCATAGTAGACAGTTTCTGTGGATTAGGACCCAGATATCTTTGGAGCCATATTCCATGGCTGTTAATTCAGAAACCAGCAAGGGGTGAAGGGAGATTGAGAAAAGATAAACATACAGAGATACAGAGAGAAAGCTGGGATCAGGTGGGACACCATCCTCTGTTGGAGGAACAGTGACCCAGAGCTAGCTCAGCACATTTATATAATAGGTTTTATCATCAAAATGTTATTTATGGGAAAGTTTCTGCAAAGAGGCAATCTGAAGGACACAGCACTGGTGAGACATTAGGGTTACCTTGTTGTGCTTAGAATTCACTTTCCTTGGGAGCTGGAGTTTGAGCTCAAGGTCCAGACTGATATAACTCCATACCTTCACACAGAATTTCCTTGGACTGGGCATCATCATAGCAACTGGGCAATCTTGACTAGCATTTTGCATAGGAAGTTCCCAGCACATACACAGCCATGAGACACTCAGAAATCATGATCCAAATCATTACTCTCCACAGCCTACAAAATCTTTAAGGCTTTTTATGAAATCAAATGAATATTAAAAGTCACAAAAGTCCTAAGAATTCTGAATTTTTTGTTGACTTTTTGCCACACTATGGTTTATATCATTTTTTAATTAACTTTCTTTCCTGTAAAAAAAAGAAAAGAATTTAGGGTAAATATAATTACAAATTAAGAAACACACTTCACTTTTTAATCTAATATGGATTACTGTATTTAATTTTATAAATAATGGGTTTCATGGTGGCACATACTTCACTTTTATAAAGCATCTGTGAGAAGATTGTGGAAGATTGTGGAATTTATAAAATGGATATATATTTAGTAAATATTCAAATTTTGAATAATATTATTGAACTTATTTTGTTTCACAGAATACAAAAAAGTATAATTAAAACTTCAAAATCATATCTTCAGATCAATATCTTGATGATTTTCTATATAAAATTTTAAAAATTAGTTGCTGTTTTATTTCATCTCAATGTCTGTTCTTTGCCCCAGAAGTAATAGCTTCATAGAACATTGAACTTTCCCTTAACTTCCATCAAAGTAGCAATTTGGAATATTTTTACATGCATAAAAACACATTGTTGATTCATGTGTGTCATTATCAAGAAAACCATTTTAGATTGTGAGATGGAGAGTCTCTTCACTTACTAGCGATGAAACTTATTTCTGCACACCATCCCAATGGATAAGACACTCACATTTATCAGAAAAATGTCACAAAATGGACTATAAAGGTAGGGTCTGAGTAGGTGAAGCTACAAATGCTAAATCTGCAGTGCTGACTTTACACCTACACTTCAAACAACTAAGGCTGAACTCTTCTGTTTAGTTGTGAGAGTAAGATTTCCACCTGGCCCAGCCTTCTCCATTAAAATCCCCAAAGATATTTGTTCGTGGTTCAACCTATAGTACTGAAAATAGATGTGCTGTATTATTTTGGGGTTCCCAGTTTGTGAAGACTGGGGTTTATCTTGCAGCCAGATCAAAATTTATCTTGCTGAGAGGCTCCTGTATTGCTGTCGAGGAGCAAATGAACTGATTTCTGCGTCAGTTATTCCATTTGCTCACTGGTGCCTTGACTCTTTCCAGACTCAATCTCTTTGATTTTATTTTGAAACTCAGAATAATTCTTGCCAAACCCTTTTGGAGAGGTGTGCTTTGAGAAAATGTGAGTGTGTGAAAAGGAATATGCACTTCAGACCAACCCCTTTACATGGTTTTCATAATGCAAGCCAGAGTGATCCCCACTGTCTAGCATATCTTACTGATGCCTTTGGAAGATATTCCTCTTTGGAAGTTTTATTTTGCTGTCTAGCACAATGCTGTACTCAAGTAAGCAAAGTATGGCTGGCTGACCCCCTGCATCACTATTATCTGATAATTAAATTAAAAACACCAGTGAATAAAGAATAATAGGATGCCTCTACTGACATGGAATTCCTTTATGATGGGGTTACGTCTGCTCTTGCTCACCATTATTACCCTACAACTGCACCTGCTTCCTGACAATTGATCTGTGCTGAATAATGAACTGTTGAACTCCTCCTAGGACATGTCTCCAAGAACCATTGGATCCAAAAGTGTCATTTGGGCAAAGGAAGATTCAAGGAAAGACCAGTACATTTGTGAGGATATCAAAACACCCCAGGAATGCTTATTGAGAGGAAAAATATCTTTATCATGTTTATTCATTGATAACTCACTATATTTGCTTTGCATATTTTCCCAAGGAATTCTAGAATTCTGTTGCTGAGGTTTTTCCATATTAAACTTTTTTTTAAAAAAAACAACTTTATAATGAAAGCAATTTAGTAATAATATAAAACAACTATATTATTCCAACTATCTTAACGTTCAAGGTACACTGGCTAAGAATTCTTTACTGATTACTCTGAGTAAAGTTCAGACTTTGAAAACATTTAGCATATGAAAAATCTATTTTTGATATCTTTTATTAATTTAAATATTTTGAGGGAAAAAACTTCTTATTTTGCCAAAATTATGAAAAATCTTTATTTAGAAATTTCTACTATTCAGAAGACTTAAAATAAATAATAACCCATGGCCACTGTGTACTTCTATTATTCACTCATATAATTTGTTGCAACACTTTTATGCTAGCAGCTTAGCATAACACTTTTCCCCCTGTGAACCAAAAAATAAATTGCATAGTCTTTTTGTAAATGACTTTATGGTAGTGGAGATAAGTGAAAACCTTGGCATGGCACGCAGATTTTGTATTTTTCAGTGCATTTCATTTAGATGTGCTGTGTCCAGGAAGAGACCTGCTTCTCAGTCAAGGCTGCAAGGCTGCAACCTTGATATTTCCACTTTGCAGGGCATGCAGGAGAATGTACTAGACTTTTCTATTTCGTTTGGCTTGAAAATCTCATTGTGCCTGGAAATTTAAGACATGGAAAGGGACCCTCCTTGATTAAAGGAAGGGTTTCATGTTTGGATAGTGAATAGCCCAACAGGCGGTACGTTAAGTAGGAATTTTCACCTGCATTGCAATTCACAGACCCTGCACTAACTTCCATTAGTGGCTACATCAGCCAGGGCAAATTTCCTTGATTCTTTAACCAATTTGTTGATCTAGAAAAAAGGGGGCAACTCTGTTATTCAGAGTCATGATAAGTGGTAAGGTATACGTGAAAATGAGGAGGCATGTCCTGGACTATGCCACCCGCCAATTACTCTTAGGCATACCTCCAGCAAAGGAGGTAGCAGTCCCTTTGTAAGTTGTCACTTTTCAGATATGAACGTGTACATGAATATACATACAGCTTTGCTAATTGTATAACAAATATTCATGTACCCACAAATACGAGCTGGTTTAAAAAAGTGGTCTTCAAGTTAGAATTTTATAAAACTGACCAGCAAGAGGCTACAGAGTGAAGAGTTAAGAACAGGGGCTTTGCAGACAGACACCTTGGTTGAACTTTCTATTTGACTTAATTCTTGCATTTTTCGGGGTAGAGAAGTTACTCAAATTTCCAGTATCTTTCTCTTCATCAGAGTTTTCATGTCCATACCATTGATTTGTGGCATCTAATAAAAGAGATAATATATGAAGCACTGTCACCATGGCCAATAAAAAGGAAGTACTCAATAAATGTTCATCGTCATTTCACAAATCTCCTTAAAACAACATTACATTTAGAACCTCAAATGAGAGCATTTTATTGGACAAAAATATAATAAGTGGACAAGATGGGGAAGATTGGTGGCAAGGGATCAAGGTGGATTTTCAGCTTTAACTCCTTGACCTTGAGGTTGAAATTTAAGTCTTCTAGTACAATTTTTAGAAAGTTTCAAACAGAACTAAACTCAGAGTGTCAGGATGCCTCATTTTAAACCTACCTATATCAAATGTTTTCTGTGAGAATGTCTGTGAATTAGTTGCATACTTAAAAATGCTTTGAATAAGGAGAGAATAGAATGATCTGATTTTATTAAAATAGAAGTTATTTTCATGGCTTACATTTCTGTTTTTATCATAAAACTTTTCAAGTTCTTAACCAAACTAATGAAAGTCATACTAGGGGGCATTTATAAAATTTTGCATTAATCACCATTTATAAAGCTATTGAACTTTGGGGGGCATTTTTTTTTATTGAAAATGCTACTCTAAATGAAGAGTGTGCCTGGACCTTTTTGATGGTACAAGTCTGGGACAGAGAACAGAGATGACCGTATGTGAAGTCACTGTTATCCATTGAGGCTCTTGGTTGCAAGTAACAGAAACACAATTTATAACAGGACATTAGTTGATGAGGACACTATTGGAGAGAGAGCACATGGAGTCCTCTGGAGCTGGGCAATAAGCAGTGGAGGAAAGACAACAAAGGCATGACCTTATACTGTGGGCTCCAGAGCCCACGTGTGTGTCCATGTATAGACACACACATACTCACCCAGGGAAGTGAGAACACACGCAGAATCAGCATCACGTCATTTCTGTGCTTGAGTGTGAGGCCAGGTCAGTTGTGTCTGACTCACACGCTTCTAGACCCAGCACACACCCCCTCTAACTTCAGAGCACACTGCAGTAATATGCTGGAATGTTCATGCCTGCAGATTTTAAAGGGTGTTTTCCTGTATGGAGGGGAAACAATCTTTTATTATCTTTCTATTAATGGACCTGGTAGTTCTATATGCCATTTATGTACAGAACACAGCTTTTGCAATGTTTGTCCCTTATTTGGCATGACAGTGAGTCTTCAATAGGCCATTTGGTGTTCCATAGGGGAACATGGTCAGAGTGCTGAATCCTATGGTGATAACTCCAGTGCTTTGTAACTATCTGTATATATTATTTGTCTAGTAGCAATAACATACAGAATGCTAAAAGAGATTGAAGAGGTTATTGAATGTAGAGTAGCGTCAGCAGAGGCAGAAAGAGCAGGAAGAACCCATTCATTGTCAAGCATTTATTCCACCTCAGTTGAATCAACAACCTCTGCATGATTCACAAAATAAACTCACTGCCACGTAGTTGGCTGTTCTCCTTAGCCATGCTGCCCTTCCAGGCTTGGTGTTGTTCCCAGTATGGAAGGACTGAAGCCTAAGGTGTGGTATCAGCTGGGTTGCCCAGGGTGAGTGGGTCTATCTTATCATGTCAGCATGTTTCTATCCACGAGGCCTTGGTCACCTTACGTGATAAGGAAACATAGGAGGAGAGGCCATAGAGGAGGCGTTTCATCACAGAATCTGCTGTCCTGTTGCTTAGAAGTAGAAAGACCTAGACAGGTGAGTATATAGCAAATGGTGGGTTATGGCCACTGGTTAGGTTGGATACTCAGGAACCTAGGAAGAACAGAATGGGAAAAATGACAGGAAATTAGTGGAAGAGGTATCTGTGTACAGCTTTCTGAATGGGCAAAAATCCTGGCGATATTTTTGTTATGTATGGATGCTCCCCAAAGGGTGACCTCAGAGGAGGAGGATGTTCATAACCAAGAGCTGACCCCTTCTGTGGTCACCAGTTAGTTCTTTCCCAGCTGCTCCTTTCATTGCCGTGAGGTTCATGATGGGAATAGTCCAGCTGTCAGGGACGGAGGTTATAGGAGGACTTCCACTCACCAAGAGTGGCTGCCTGTGGACCCCATTGGAGGCCCAGTGTGCCTGCTGCAAGACACACACTGAGTCCCCAGTGTGGCACCATTACTGGTGACCAGGCATGTAGTTGGTGGCACAATGATTGTATGGGACAGTGTTTTGTTCTCTCTGGACAGCTGCTGTGAATACGGTGTGACTTCCCAGCACACAATGCTTCTTCTCCTTGGGCTCACAGAACATTACCCCCATCCTGGTTTTCCTCACTGCCTGCCTTCTGCTCAGGGTACCCACTTCACAGCAGCCCAAGTGCAGCAACGAGTCCTGCTTCTGGAGTTCGCTGGCCTGCCTCTGCAGCTGGCTTGATAGCCACATGGAAAAAAGACCTTTGGTCCACTCAGTCTCAGTGTCACCTTGGTGGCCATACCTTAGAGGGCTGGGACAACTTTCTCTGAAGACCTTTTATGCTCTGAATTAGTGTTTCATATCTGAAACCAGCCATCTCATCAAAATTCATCTTCCCACACACAGTGCCAATAGTCAAGAGCTGCATCTGCAATCTAGCCTTGTCCAGTTTACCCAAGATTCTTTTTATTATTTTTTAGTTCAAAATTTTATTTCTTCTAAAGTAGCATATATAAACTGTAATAAGAAGGACTTCTGTAGTGAGGGAAATTTTAACATATGGCTAAGTTTGGCAGAGAGTCATAAAAAATCACATTTGCAATAAAATCCAAAAATTATAGCATTGTTCATAATTTTGTTTCTTTGAGATTGATTCTTCTGACTTTCAAATGCAGTGACAGTGGAAAAATTTCAACAGGAATAAAACCACAAAATGGTTGCATAGAATGATTAAACTAATGTCATTCAAGTTCTGTTTCTGCACCTTTACTCCATGACATGATAACTGTCTATTTCAAATCAAGGGAACACAGGAATATGCAGCTTTTGAATCTCTGGATGCAAAACTGCATGGGAAGGAGCCCACACCATTCCAAGTATTCAGATGGACACTCCCTTGAAGTGGATGAGAGTAGCCAAGTCAGTGCTTGTCAGGAATATTTATAAAACTGGAATTCTCTAATTTAATAATCATACAGAATAAAACATTTATTAAATTTAAAAAGTAATGCAAGTATGTTTATTGGATGTCACACATTGTTAGTAGGTTGAATGGAAACAAGGTAATTGTTTAGAATTTAAACCAATGTAATGTTTTTTGAAGGGGTTATTTGATCATGTTCTAGGGAAACAGCCATGGGCACACTGTGACCCAGAACTGGGACCTCTTTATTGTCCTTTGTAGGCAATACAGTTTCACTTTGACTCTTGAATGGCAGAAGAACGATTTCCTATAAAAATCAGGAACTTGCGCTGGGGATGTGGCTCAAAGGGTAGCGCACTCACCTGGCATGCTCAGGGCGCTGTTCGATCCTCAGCACCACATAAAAATAAAATAAAGATGTGGTGTCCACTGAAAACTAAAAAAGAAATATTAAAAAAACTCTCTCTCTCTCTCTCTCTCTCTCTCTCTCTCTCTCTCTCTCTCTCTCTTTAAAACAAACAGTAAATTTTGGTGTGCAGACTCACTTATTTGTAGATGTACACATCTTTGCAGAAGGCGAGAAGATGTTAGAGAAAACTTTTGGTGTTCTTGCAGTATCTCACTAGAAGTATGTATCATCTCTTTACTTAAAGAACTTTGACTATGTGACTTCAATCACATTTTGGAATGAGGAAAACATTCCTCTTCTGGGGACTTCTATAAGGTATATGTGCCCTTGCATCAGGCTACTTTTAAAAAACAAAAGTAGAAAATTGCTTTAGTGAACTGACATTAATTATTATCTCTGGGAATCCACAGCCAATTACAGCTACAATAATCCATGGATCATATAATTCTAATGACTGTAATGGCCCTGAGGTTCACTGAGGACACAACACCCCTCTGCCTCTCGTAGGTTGGTGCTGTGATTTTGGTTAATAACAACATAAATATGTACACTCCCAATTGTTTGGGGAGACAGTTGTGAAACACTGTTCATTTTTTTGGCAGCATCCATCTGTAAAGTATATTTAATCTCTTTAAATAAACAATAAGAATTTCTTAGATGCACAGTGAATGAATGGTTAAAGATATCAAAATCTTGACAAATATCATAGCATTTATGTCTTACTACTATTTTTTCATGCTTTCTACCTTAAATCAAATGGGTTTCTGGCACGCCTCTCTTTGGAGTTTCCATAGAGCTTAAATTTTAGCCAACAAATTTATTAAACACCTAAATATAACCTACTCTATCCAAGGTCTTTGAGCAAAAGTTCACTTTGAAATATTTACCCCAGAATAATTGGTTTTCCTAATTCTTTGAACACTTTGAGAATTCATTCTTATGAAAATCCTCACGAATATTTCTCATATAGATAAGTCTTGCCATTGTGTTGTGATGTCTTTTTGAGTATGTGTGCTCCGATTTCAAATTAGCTCTGGCCCAGGTTCTGGGTTTGGAGACAATAATATTGGATAAATAGGGAGTTGGATGGAAATTATCTTCTCAGACTGAAGTAATCTCCTCAATTGCTAAGTTTGCTAATGCAAGACCGGGAACGATACATTTGTAAGGTTCCTAATATTAGCCAAATAAATTTCTTTTCCTGCTTACATTAGTAAAAAATCATGAATGTTGCTTTCATTCAAGGACCATATGAGATAAGTTATTTGAAGGTGAAGGCAGTGAACAGGAAAGAATTGGAACCTGACCAATGAGATGGTATGAATGGGAGAGTTCAGAGCATTTGGAGGAGCCAGCTACTGGATCTTACCTTTCTTACACCTCACAGTAGCCGTTGCAGCACTACCTGCTTCTTCAGCGTTCATCTTTCCACACCCCACCCGAGATTCACCTGGAAAGCATGGTTTGCATTTGGTTGACACTGGGACATGTGATTTCATTTTTATGCTAGTGAGCTTAGCAAGGGGTGGGGGTGGGGGGCTCCAGGCAGCACAGAATAATGCAATCGTAGGGAGCAGCAAGGAAGATTGGTAGGCAAAAAGTGAAAGGTGAAAGGTGACCCGTTTATGTGTATCCAGAGAGTTTTATGATAACTCAATACAATATATTATTTTCTCCATCTCCCATAGCCAAGACAAGTTGGACAATAATAACTACCCTGTAATATTGCCTTTGTTCAAATAATGCAAATGAGTTATTATTTAAAGTTTGAATATTTAGCTTAGATTAATTTATCTCTTACTTCTTCACCTTTTAAAAATAATTTCAGCTTTTCAAAAATTTCTGCACTCAAAACAATTTCCTCAATATAAAAAGGAAATAAATATCCCTCAACATTAAACATCTTACTCCTTGACATCATAACACAATACATGCCTTACTGTTGAAAATTTGAAAACACCATTAGTAAATATATCATTATGATGCTTTGTGGTTTTATAGAATTTTCTGTGTTAGCCACTGGAACAGTAATTATTGCTTCAGAGGTGCAGTACATTGTAGAAACTTGCTTAGAGATTTTTGAAAATTGTTTTCTTTCTTTCTTTCCTTTCCACATTTTATATTGGTACATTATAGTTGCACATAATGACGGGATTTATTGTTACATATTGCTACATGCACACAATATAACAATACAATTGGACTAATATCACTCCTCTACCCCCTTGAAATTTGATTTTCAAATTTTCTTTTCATTGAGAGTTGTTTCTGATTTATTTCTGGTGATTTTCTTTTGACTACCTTTTTGTAAGTATAGTAATTTTTCTATGTTATCTGTTTGTGCTGAGAATTATGCATCGAAATCATGTTGGGTTCTAATTAATTCACCTGAGCATATTTTAAAAATTGCTGATAACCCAAGTCAATTGAATCAGATTATTTAATATTCTAACTATCATCTTAATATTTAAAACAAAAATCTTCCCAGGAAATTTTAATATATAGCTATGACCAATGTTCACTAGTATAAATATTACTAAATTCAAAATGATCTCTACCCTTCTGTGATACAGTCATGTCCATCAATTTAAAAAAAAATAAAAACAAACCAAGAAAAACTTACAAATAATACTGTTAACTAAGAGGAATCAGACTAGCTGAAAAGTCCAAATATACACTCTGTAGAATGAGCACATTCCTGGTATAAATGTTTACAATTTGCCAATAAATAAATAAATAAATAAACTCAGTGTACTTCTTCCTCTCATGCACAGCCAGCCACAGATAGGGGCCACTCCTCCTCACAAACTGATGGCCACAAAGACACAATGTCCATTTCATTCTTAGACAGTTTCCTTCCAGGTAGCAGTGGTCACAAGCTGGACAGATACCATAACAGGCAAGTATGGAGTATGTAAGAACAGCATGTATCAAGTGTATCCTGTGGCTTATTTTAAGATTTTTTTTTCTGCAAAAGTTTTTAGAACTCAAAAAATTAAACAATAAGATAACAAATAACCCAATCAACAAATGGGCCAAGGACCTGAACAGACACTTCTCAGAGGAGGACATACAATCAATCAACAAGTACATGAAAAAATGCTCACCATCTGTAGCAGTCAGAGAAATACAAATCAAAACCACCCTAAGATACCATCTCACTCCAGTAAGATTGGCAGCCATTATGAAGTCAAACAACAACAAGTGCTGGCGAGGATGTGGGGAAAAGGGTACTCTTGTACATTGCAAGTGGAACTGCAAATTGGTGCGGCCAATTTGGAAAGCAGTAAGGAGATTCCTGGGAAAGCTGGGAATGGAACCACCATTTGACCTAGCTATTGCCCTTCTCAGACTATTCCCTGAAGACCTTAAAAGAGCGTACTACAGGGATACTGTCACATCGATGTTCATAGCAGCACAATTCACAATAGCTAGACTGTGGAACCAACCCAGATGCCCTTCAATAGATGAATGGATTAAAAAATATGGCATTTATACACAATGGAGTATTACTCTGCACTAAAAAATGACAAAATCATGGAATTTGCAGGGAAATGTATGGCATTAGAGCAGATTATGCTAAGTGAAACTAGCCAATCCCTAAAAAACAAATGCCAAATGTCTTCTTTGATATAATGAGAGCAACTAAGAATTGAGCAGGGAGGAAGAGCAGGAGGAAAAGATTAACATTAAACAGAGACATGAGGTGGGAGGGAAAGGGAGAGAAAAGGGAAATTGCATGGAAATGGAAGGAGACCCTCATTGTTATACAAAATTAGATATAAGAGGTTGTGAGGGGATTGGGGAAAAAACAAGGAGAGAAATGATTTACAGTAGATCGGGTAGAGAGAGAAGATGGGAGGGGAGGGGAGGGGGGATAGTAGAGGATAGGAAGGGTAGCAGAATACAACAGTTACTAATATGGCATTATGTAAAAATGTGGATGTGTAACCGATGTGATTCTGCAAACTGTATTTGGGGTAAAAATGGCAGTTCATAACCCACTTGAATCTAATGTATGAAATATGATATGTCAAGAGCTTTGTAATGTTTTGAACAACCAATAAAAAAAAAGTAAAAAAAAAAAGTAAAAAAAAAGTTTTTAGGTTCTTGAAACACTGTAGGTTCAATAAGACTTTTTGCCATCCTTTTTTGAGCTTAGTTGGACCAAATAATTTGGACAAAGATGCTTTGTAAAATCAATCTTGATTATGATATATTTACTAAAATAATTATAAGATTTCTAAATTTTGCTTGGATTTATAAAATTGACAAAGACAAAATGAAATATGCATGTCTCATATAAATTTATGTGATTGTTTTGATGCCATTAAATTGTATTTATATAGGATTTATTTGTTCTTATGATAATTTTAGTTGGCTGCAGAAATAATCCATGTATTTATTTGCATATGGGTACATGACCAAGTATGAATTGAAATCCCCATTATATTTTAATACATATTTCCAGCTTATATTTGGTAAATTGGCTTTATGTATATAATATTGGATAGAGTGATCTTTCTTTTTTCTGGTCTTTTAAGTTAGGGATGTATCAATATGGTCTTAAAGCACTCAAGTGTTTTATTTTACCTTTTTAGAAGTTTTCTAAATTAATGTAAATTCTGCAGTATGGTGTCAGAATAAAATTTGTATTTAAAATAGAGCTTCATATGCTTCCTTTCTTTCTTTATACCAGTGTTTAAAGTAGTCAATCTCATATTTTATTTCAATCATATACCTTGAAATTGATGCACTGATTTGTCAGACTAGAAAAATTATAGAGTGAATATTTTAACATAAGAATAACGTAAATGAATATTCTTAGAATACAAATCAACTGTGTTTGCTTAAAGAGTTTTAAAATATTCTGTATCCATATCATAAACTACATATTTCTCCCAACTTTCTAATGTTATTTTCTCTTAGTTTACTCATACTACTCAATATATAACTGTCTTTTAGAGTTGAGCCATGTTGGAGAAAATACATTCTTGGGAAAAAAATTACTATGATAAATTTTTATAATTATTTAAAGTGTTTCTAGTTAAATTAATTACATGGAAACACATTACTTTTTAAAATTGTCAAGGCTAAGATGAGCATTTTAGCAATGTCATGAGATAATGATTACCCTCACATTTTAATCACTTTTAGTTAAGTATTACAGACTTAAAATAGGTACTGAATTCTAAACAATTATCTAGTCTACATTATGTATAATTTGCATTCTTTTACTTTATGAATACATGAACATTATGTTTTATTGATTCAAACTTCAGCAGCATTAACACTTTCTCTCTGTTAATTTATTTCAGTATGCTATGTGATGATATAATCAATTCCACATCCATTCATAATGCTTTTTAATTGAACTTAAAAATGATTTCCTAGGAAAATAATACATAAGGGATACTGCTGTTACTACTAATGTAAAACATGTTTCAGAAATAGAAAAGAATCATAACTTGTCTTTGGAGAGATAAAAATGATAGGTATGTTATGCCATTAAAGTTCTTGCTGTTGCCTCTGCTTTAGTCATTTACCAACACATTGCTCTTATTGAACTGCTGTCATCCATTATTTATACAATTTATTCTTGCTATTGCAAAGAATGTGCAATGCTACGAAGTCAGTGCACGTATGTATAAGCTATTGTGATATTTTAAACAATGTAAAATATGGGGAAGTTTTCAGAATCTATATAATCATATTACTTTCTTCTTTTCCCATGGGTTCCTGTCAATTCTTCACTACTCTTAAACCACTGAACATCTCTCTTCTGTTTTGTTTTTCATTTGTTCTTTCAGGTTAAATTTGGTCTATCTAGTAAAACAACATAATGTGCCTCACCCTGTTTTTTTGTTTTTTTTTTTTCCAAATTCTCAAGGTGGCATAAAGATCAGGGCTTTGTGCATTAAGAACCTTATTTTTTCCCACATTATTAGCTTGACACAGTGTATATGCATGTAATTTATGCACACTCACATATAAACAATATAGGAAATTGACCCATCAAGAGGCACTATCAGAAAGCAATATATTATCTTTTACTGTAAGTCAATAATCTGGACATAGACTTTATCTGCATTTTCATACAACACTGCCAGAGACAGATGTTAAGTTATTGACCCTGAGGACCATCAGTTCTGCTTTGCCTCTTCCTGAATGTGGAAGTGGTCTAATAGGGCCATTTTGGTCAATCTGGTTTGGTTCTAGTAAGACAATGGCCATCAATCCTTGGGCCATGTCATGACTCAAACACGTCCAGAGAGGAAAGCACAGGTTTCCAAGATGCACATGAAGTTGCAAAACACACCATTGCTCTCCCCCTGGGAATGCTGACCCTCCTTTATTTACTGGCTGGGACTGCATCTCTGCCTGGATTACTTTCCTGGTCATTATTTTGTTTCTGGAACACTCATCTGTTAACCTGAATACCTGTCTCTCTTCTTCCCCCCACTTATCAAAATCCAAAGAAGGTTTTTTTGGATAGTAATTCAATCGTTTCTAAAATTATTTACAAAATAGGAATGCAGGGTTTTGACTTTTCTCATAAATGGCTGGATCACAAATGGCTGGATCACGATAAATTTCTTGGATCAAAAGCTATATTAGCTGAAGGAATGACAGACTCAACTCAATTTAACTAAAAGAAGGAGACTTCTTTTGCATTTGTTAATGTTAATATTTGGAATGAGTATAAAACAATTTTCAACAGTCTTACATTAGAGGGGTTTAAATTATAAGATAAAGAAAGAAAGCAAAGTATAAAAGCCAATTCTACATTAAAGTAAAACCTTTCCATAAAGGAAGTAGAATATGGTGCAATTTTAATGGAGGAGGAGAATGTCCTGGATCAACCTATCAGCTGACACAGTACAGTGGTGAACCTTTTAAGAGCCATGGCATTTCAATAATATGAGATGTGGAAAGACCTAAAATACAGTGATAATTGGTATCACATGCTATTAGTTAGAATTAATGTTATCCCAAAGTATAAAAGCTGGGAAACGTTTTACAAAAAGCAGAGCATGTTGCCTGGAGACACAATTAACTTGGAATTGCTTAAAGCTTAAGAATTTATCATGAGCTCCACCAGTATGAAGCCAAAGAAGGAGCTGACCCTGAAGCTGTCTAGCAGACTCTGTGGTCTGCAGTACACTATGAGAGGAAGGCTACCTCTCCAGTTGCTCTTAGGAGAGGACTGTCCCGAGGCCCATGGGCACCACTCACAAAGGCAATGTCTAATCTGGAATCGAGACAAAAATATCGGGAGAGGTAACAGGAAAGAATGAAATCCTAACATAGGAATATTTTACCTCAGCGGGTGGTCTATTAAATATCTGTTTTTTTGAACAGTTGCGGAACCATCGAGTCCCATGAAAACATTTCAGAGACTGAGAAGCTCTTGAAAAGGGGGAAAGAAAGAAGCAGTCTGAGGTCAGAAATCAATAGGGGCAATGATAAAACCTCCCACAAAGTCGAAAAGGTAGCTCCTGGGGTTGAATGTGGACTGGAAGAAGCTTGTGTGCAGAACATCGAGGGCTCTTGACAGAACAAATATGACAACAGGGTGCAGTGGTCAAAGAGGCCAAGGTGAACCACAGCAGCTTTCCTGGGACCCTAGGCAAGAAGTCTTCTTCCTCTTCTGTGGGCCTCACAGAATGCACCTCCCCATTGTTTTTGTTCTCTGGGAGGGAAATTGAGAAACTAAGACACACCCAGAGCCATAGGAGAACAATGGCTTGGATCATGAAACAGGAGGATCCTTTGAAAGAACTCAGGAGATTTACCTTGAAAAAGATGTGTTTGTTGAGACTCCAGTGGGTAAGGATTGGCAGGTGAGAAACTATTTTCAAAAGCCCCAAGGCCTGCTATCTGAACGAATATTTAGACTTGTTGGTGGCTTTCTCAGGCTTTTCTAAGCACCAATAGCTTTGATGTCAAGAAATTATAGCCATTGCCTTTCTAAGAATTGGTATCCATCCTGCAGTTCAAAATGCTACTTTTTTAATACGATGCAAAATGTGCTTTCATTTGGATTACCTTAAAAGTCCATTCTGACTGAGATTCTATTATTTCAGTAATTGTCTCTTATATTCCTGCCCAATAAAACAGGTACGGTACTACGGTAGGCTACTGCATACATAAGAATTAAGGCTTTTGTTTTTTAACATATAGAATAAAAGGTACTTTAGGCTTTTATAGAAATGAAGAGAACTGATATGTGAATCACATGAATTGAATGGAATAGAGTTACTGTGCTTTAAGTAAGAAAGTTTCATATAGAAGATATAATGAAGATCTTGGAGGAACAATAGTTGTTTAAACTAGCACACAAAATGACCTCCCAAAGTTAGAAGTAGAAGAAGCTTCAGATAGCACTTTAATCCTGAGTTTTTAGTTACAATGTTTTCTCAACAGTTCTTTCTTCAATGGGGACTCTGTGGGTCAGGCGGCTTGTTCCCAACATTTCCCTGAGGTTCTCAAGAGACATCTCAGTGTGCTATGAGAAAAGTTCTAATGAAAGTTGAAAACATGGCCGAGGTTTCAATTTTCTCAATGACATAGTCCCAGAAAAAGTTTGATAGTTTTACCTGGGTCCTGTGCCACTTTGGAATGTCACAAAACCCATGGCACAGTGTTGGAACTTTTGATCTTGTGCTAAATCAAGCTCAATGTAGGAGGCGGCTCGGGCTGCTGGGGTGTGGGCATTGCTTTGTAATTGCAGCAATGTGCTGACTTGGCATCTCATCAAACATTCTTTTTGAACCTTTCTGATCACTTCCAGAAAAGGGAGGTTCTATTTGGTTATGGTTCATTGGCAGTCATTTAGAAAACTGCATGCATTTTAAAGGTATACTTCTGGTACTGTCTGTTTTTACCAATGTCTAGAAGGAGCTCTGAAATATGGACAATGCTGAGAACTAGTTTCCATACTCTAATAAGGTGAGAAAATGTATTGAACATTCTGGATCAGGAATCCCATTTGATATGATACTGCGTATGAGTCACATACAGAAGTAGTCTAAGTGCATAGAAAGAACAAATGCATGAATCTTATGTAATTTGGACCCTTATGATTTCTAGGACTGATTTATGTTCAGTGATCAAAATTTTCTTCCTTCTTGAAAGTATTTTATTCATCACTTCATTTTAATCTGGAAATACTACTTGGTAATAAATGTTGCTTTTACAATTATTAGACATCCATGACTTACTACATGAAAATTCCTATTTTCAAATTTCTTGGTGAAAAATAAATACATTCAATTGCACAACATTTGCCAATCACCTATTAAGGGAAACTAGGATAAAAATCAATTCTCTAATAGTCTGAAGTTTAGATTGAAAAATGAACAGTAATACATACCCATCATATATTTCTTGATGCATAAATGTTGAAACATGGTGAAGATATATTTCCTGTGTATACTCATATAAGCTTTTGTAACTACATAATAGAAATTGTTTCTGTCTTTATTTATAATTTTTTGAATTCTTTAAATATATTTGTATATATATATATATATATATATATATATATATATGTGTGTGTGTGTGTGTGTGTGTGTGTGTGTGTGATATCTATATCTATCTATCATCTATCTATCTATCTATCATCTATCTATCTATGTAGTTTCCATACTCTAATAAGGTGAGAAAAAGAATTGAACATTCTGGCATAGGAATCCCATTTGGAATGATATCAGGTAAGAGTTGCATACAGAAGTAGTCTAAGTGCATAGAAAGAACAAATGCATGAATATACATATGAATATATGAATATATATTCATATATATATATATATATATGTATATCAGTTTATTTAAAAGAGGAATTAATTGTAAACTTTTTCTAATTGTCTTTAAAATAATTGCTATTTTATAGGCCCAGGAAATAATATCTTATTATTATAAATGATATAGAAAAAAGGGAACAATATTTACTTGTATGCATCATGAAAATTATATATTAGTACTTTCAGATTATTTATGATGATATTAAGATCTCAACATAATTTTATGCAGAGGAAAAAATTTGATGATCAGAATGTTTTATAATCATTTTCAGTTAAATTTTCTGTTTTCAAAGTGACTGTTTTCCTGTTGGAGGAAAGTATTCTTGTTTCTCTTTTTATAAGAAAACATTTAGTTTTTTTATTTCTCCATTCTTGTTTGATGTTATTTACCTCTCAACTTCTTTTTTGCATAGAGAGAGTAAATACATAGTAATAACATTTAATGTCATGTGTGTATGTGCACGTTCCACAAATTAAGTCTTTCAGATTGGTTTCAAAATTCTAAGAAAACCCTATTATTGGCCAAATTTTAATAAAACAAGTGTAATGAGATATAAGCCATATATGCCACTTGCCATATAATTCAGACATATAAAATATAAGATTCAGCTGCTTTGAAAACATTTTTATCAATCCAGGGTAAAAAAAAAGAAGAAGAAAACCTGCAGCCACTAGTAGTCATTCCTGATGTTAGCAAACAATATTCTATCTTCTATTTTTATATACTATTAATTTGGGATATCCTGTAAAGGGAATTATATAATATGTTGTCTTTCTTATTTGGCTTATGTTATTAAGCATAATGTCTTCAAGATCTCTCAATGTTGTAACGTGTATTAATATTTCTCAATAAATATGGCTTTTTAATTGTTGAATAATATTCCACCATATGAATATACTGTATTTGTTTATTCATTCATCCATTGAGGAGTATTGGGTTGCTCCTACTATTTAGCCCTTATAAATAGTGCTGTCATAGACATTTGTGAACATTTTAATGAAGTGCTAGACTATTTGCAAAGCAGCCACATTATTTTATTTAATATCAGGACACCTGATGATTCCATTTTTCCCGTGTGGTCACCAAGACTTGTTGCTGTGATTTTTTTTGCTTCTGTTTATTTACTAATTTATCTATTTTTAAATGGGCAAATAAATTGTCTATATTTTTATGCACAAAATATTATTTTGATATGTGTATGCATTGTGGAATGGCTAAATTGATCTAATTTACATATGCATTGCCCCACTTACTAATATTTTTATGAGTACAGGTATTGTCTCAGTGTCTTTCAAGAATATAATATAATGTTATTAACTATCATCACTTTGTATGCTGTATCTCTGGAATTTAATTTTTCCTCTTACCAGATTGAAATTTTGTGCCTTTTGAATGACATTTCCTAATCTTTCCCCCAATATACAATTATACTTACACACACACACACACACACACACACACACACACACACATATCTGGCTCCTGGGAACCACCATTCTTTTCTGTATTTTCATAAGTTCAATTTTTTAATGTCTCACTTGTGAGTGAGATCATACAGCATTTTGTTTCTGTTCCTGGCCTTGAGTTGCTTAACCTAAGGCCCTAAACATGGGTTATCCAGTTTATTGAAAATGTTAAGATTTCCTTCCTTTCTAAGGATGAATAATTTTCAGTGTGTATCTTAATACATTTTTTCAATCTGCTCATCTTTTGATGGATGTTTAGGTTGATTCTATATCTTGTCTATCGTGAATAATGGGACAGTAAACATGGGAGTACAGATAATCCTTTTAACCTAGTGAAATCATTTTCTTTGGACATGTAGTAGTAGTGCTGCTGCTAGATGGATCCTGTGGTAGTTCTATTTCAGATTTTCTGAAGAACCACCATACAGTTTTGCATACTGGCTATGCTAATTTCCATTTCCACCAACAGTGTGTTAGAGTCCCCTTTTCTCTGTATCATTGTGAATGCTGACCTTTGACTTTTCATAAGAGCCATTCTAGCAGGTGTGAGTTGACATCTCATTATTTTATCTGCATTTTCCTGATAATTGATGATGTTGAAGATTCATATACCCACTGGACATTTATGTGCCATCTTTTGAGAAATTTCTGTTCTTATCCTTTATCCAAAAATAAACTAGTTTATGTGTACACTTGGTATTGTGTTCATTTTTATCCTTATGCACATTTAATATCAACCCTTAGGAGATGTATAACTGAAGAATACTTTCTCCTTTCCACAGATTCTCTCTCCACTTTGTTGATTGTTCCCTTTGCTTTGCAGAGCTTTTCAGTTTTGATGTGATCTGATTTATTCATTTTTACTTTTGTTATCTGTGCTTTCACATCCAATAAATCTTTACCAAATGCAATGTCATGGGCTTTCCTTCTGTGTTATTAATTTTTTTTCAGTAATTTTACAGTTTGGATTTTATCTGTAAGTCTTCAAAACCTTTTGACCGGACTTTTCTGAGATGAAGGTCTAATATAATAACTCTGTATGTGGATATCTAGTTTTCCTAACTTCATTTATTGAAGAGATTCTTCTCTGCTCTATGTTCCCAGAACCTGTGTCAAAAATTAGTTGATTATATAACACGTGGAATCATTTCTGGAATTTCTATTGTACTGCACTTGTCTATGAGTCTGTTTTGATGCCAATGATTACTATGCCTTAAAGTGGTATAAATCCAGTGTTCCTCTTTTTTTTTTTTTGTTTATTTCAAAATTGTTTTGGCTATTTGGGATTTTGTTTGTGGTTCCAAACATATTTTAAGGTTTTTATTTTCTATTTGTTTAAAAATTCATTAAATTTTTTATGGGGATTGTATTGAATTTTTAGATTATTTTGGATATAATATACATTTTAACAATATTAATTCTTCTAATCCATGAACATGGGATATCTTTTCATTTATTTGTGTCTTTTTCAATTTCTTTATCGAAGTGTTATAGTTCTCTGTGTTAGGAATTCTCATAGTTTGATGAAATCTACTCCTACTTCATGCCGCAGTCTGGCTGGGCACAAATCACGAGTCACTCAAGAGGAACAAACTTTATTTCTGAACTCCATCAGCACACTCCACACACACTCCCCAGGAACTCTCCTGAACACCACATGGCTCCTCCAGGAACCACCAACGGGAAATCCCTCCTCCACCACTTCCCCAACCAATGGGAACTCTCCGGGAATCCCCGCAAGAGCTCAAGTGGAACTCAATGGGAACTCTGCCAGAACTCAAAAGTCATCATCTTAATGGCTCGCTGGCATCACCTCTCAACCACTACTTCTGGCAAAAATGCCATGCATCATCCCTACTCAGCTGTGGCCCTCAACAACTTCACTTATTTTTATAGCTTTTTTTCTGCATCTTTTATTTTAAAGTTGTAAATGGACACAATACCTTTATTTATTTATTTATCTTTATGTGGTGCAGAGGATTGAACCCAGTGCCTCTGCATTTTAAGCAAGCACTCTACTTATTATTTCTAACAAGTTTTTAGTGGATTCTTCTTCCTTTCCAATCTAGGTGCCTTGTGCTTCCTTTTCTTGCCTAATTGATCTTACTAGTAGAACTTCCTAACTTGATAAACATGTTTTGGCTATTTGTGGTTTTGTTTGTGGTTCCAAACATTAGGAAGTAACATGTTGAGAAAAAGTCATGATAATGATGACTCATTTGTTTTCATACTAGATTTTTTTTTTAACCAAGGATTGAAATCAGGGGCTCTCAACTACTTAGCCACATCCCCATCCCTATTTTTGTATTTTATTTAGAGACAGGATCTCACTGAGTTGCTTATGGCCTCATTGTTGCTGAGGCTGGATTTGAACTTGTGATCCTTCTGTCTCAGCCTCCCAAGCCACTGGGATTACAGGCGTACATCACCATGCCCACCTTTATACTTGATTTTTATATCTTTAATGTGGATGACATGGACTCAGAGTCAGTTCTTGTGCAATTTTGATAGAGTTCCTAAAGATTTGGTAACAAATTGTGAGAAATTTACCAGTGTTTCTGACCCTAGAGCTTTCAGAATGCCTGTTTGCTAATCTGGTGTGTCCAGCAGAGGTACCCCAAGCCTCCAGGGGCATATTTGCATGCCTCAAATTTACTGAAAACCATCAAGAGCAGAGCTGTGTTCAGCAGGAGACTGTGACATGTGCATGTTATATGACATTCTTATGCAGCCATATAATAAGTTGAAAGATTTAAGATCAGAAAACCAAGCTCAGGAAGAGAAAATGGAAAGCAGTTTTCTATACACAACACAGCTGATGAAAGACTGCATGTTATGTAACCTTACCTCTTGACTGAGTGCCAGGGACTGAAATTGGCTGGGTCTGAGACACAGGTATAAAAGACCCTGAAACCTGAAAATGCTAATCTGAATGGTGAAAAATGAAGTTGGAGACCTGAAAACATATAAACATAATACAATCTGAAGTGCCCTGAAATTATTAGCCTAAACACTAAAACCAGTTTTTAGAAATTACTTAAATACTGACTATGATGCAAGTAGGCAATTTGCTGTAGAAATAGCCCATAGAATGCAATGTTAAAAGGCAAATTAAAAATCAATATCTTAATCCATCAGCTTTGTAAACAGAGTTGATACAATCCCTTTTTTATTTCCTTACTCTGTTTGGAAATTAAGTTGATTACATAGAAAAATGGAGTCCCTTTATACCAATAATACCAAATTTCATTCATCCAAGTTTTTGTGTAATTTGTACTGGTGAGACAGGCTGGGAAGTAATTTTTAAAATTTCTTCTGCTATTAATTCAGTATAATCATTTCTCACATTAATTTCACAAGAATAAATGAGATATGAATTTGATGCTTTTTATCTTAAACCTGTTGTGCACATTCCAAGGTCTACTTGCTAAATTTACTCTTTTTAAAAGTTTTTCTTACCCATAAATCCTTGTCTAGACCCTGGCTAACAACTACATTTAGATTAATGAAATGTCTATCCCATAGTGCTCTGACTTCTGGCTTCAAGCCTTTTTGACTTTCAGCTAATCCTACTCTTGTGCATGATTCAATCCAGGAGCGATAAATGATCACAAAGAACTCTCTTTTATTCCTTATGACTTAACATCACTTGACTCCAAGGTCATCCATGCCCTTCTCTTATTTCTGGCCAAGATTTCCTACGTTTAAAAATCTCAGTCATTTATTACTTACTTTCTTCATAATTCCCTTTTTATGATTATCACTCACAGAAGTCCGTTCCACAGCCTATCCTGTAACTTGTGCCTTTCTTTGCCATAGCACACTCAGTTCCAAAGAGGTTCCCACAGAGTGACATCCACATTGAAGTGGCTTTAAAAAGTTAGCATGGCAGCAGTCCCAGATCTTTTCTTTACTAGTCTGTATTCAGAGGATCTATCTGTGAAGGTTCCAACTTTCTACAAAGCTGTATGATAGATTTTGTGAAATCGATGTGATGGTTCATTTCTTTGTATTCCTTAACTTCATATCTAGCAGCTCAGTTCACTAAGTTCCTTGAAGACAGGAATTCACAAGGCAAACTTCACAGTGCCTACCTACACTCTGTAATCAGCCTTCACTCTTTTCTTTAAGAATTTAGGCATTTTCCATAAACACCCATGACAAAGGTTCCTAAAATCATGTTCAGTGATTCTCCAAAGATCCTGACTACGTATATAGACTGAGGGCAAGGAAATCAGGGCTTTATTTCCAGTCCTATTATTTAGGAACTTTGTAATCTTGAGAAATTTCTTGAATGTCTCAAGACTTAGTTTCCTCATGTGTAAGATATTACAAACAAAGCTCAAATCTCACACTGTTGTTTTGAATATAAGTTCAAATAATAAACAATAAACATAAACTGTACAGCACTTCCTGATATGTTGTGGATTTTCAATAAGATTTTAAAGGAATTTCAAATGTAATTAACATTCGCAGTTTAAAATAATAGTGTGCAGAAGCCTGGTTTTGGAGTGGGATTTGTGATCTGAAAGATCTGAGTCTGAATCTTGTTTCTAGTATTTATAGAAGCAAGGAGTTGGTAAACATTATAATTCAGTTGTAAAATGGAAATCTTAAAGAGTCCATTCCTGAATTCTGTAATAATGAGGTAAATTTTCAAATAGGAAAATGCTTCATGACTTTGTAGGTGTTATGCATAATTTGGTTATTGAAATATGGAGTCATTGATTTTCTTATAAGAACACAAATAAATGCATTTTTACATGCAATTTTTACTCTATTGTCTTTTTAGTCTTAAGGGATAGAAATTAATCCCAGAGTCTCAGGAGGCTGAGGCAGGAAGATTGCAAATTCAAGGCCAGCCTCAGCAACCTCTCAAAGCCCTAAGCAATTTAGCAAGACCCTATGTCTAAATAAATAAATAAATAAAAAGAGGAGCTGGAAATGTGGGTCAGTGGTTAAGTACCCCTGGCTCAATCCCTGGTACAAAACAAACAAACAAATAAATAAATAAGTAGAGATTGCCATGAATAATGAATAACAAAATTAAAGAAAGGAAAGTAGACATACTGACCAGGGGTGACTGATTTGGGGAAGAAGGCCTTCATTTTTTAAAATTTTACTACCACCCATTATGTGACATGAGTGATTTTTTAAAATTTCTATTCTTCAGTGACATCATATTTGCCTAGTTTATTTATGATCTTATAAATAGCTAATCATTTCTGAACCTACTATGAAATAGCTGCAGGTATTTTTTTTTTATTTTAATCATTCAAAAAGGTCTATGTGACACCTCTGTCATAGTGTGATGAGGAACAAAAAATAATAAAAGCCAAATTAATGTTCCTCTGTATCACCAATCACAGTCTCTTTAAATTCAATGGATGTTCTTTTTAGTTCTGGAAACAGATGCACAATTGCTTATAGACCTCTAAGTTCAATTTGGGCCTGACTTTTCTTTATGGATTAAAAAAAACAATCAGGGCTAAAAATACTTTATGTTCTTTCTGTGCATAAAACAATCAAGAAATTATGTATCTGGTAATCTAAAATCTGAAAGCACATATTGATCAATTTTCTAAGTGATGCTTTATGGTCTTTGATTTAAGAATGTAGAAAATTGAAAAGAGTGAGAATGGGCTGCTCCCTTGGATGCTGTGTGTTCTGAGGACTATTGGCAATGCCATCCACGTTCATCCACTAGTGCTCACAGGTGGTTCTGATCCCAGTAGGTGACTACAGGAAGCCACCCTAAACTTGCTTGAATATATAATGTGTGATGTGACTTCCTAATTTACAGATAGTAGAAGTTACTATCAGCTTCATGAAATTTGAATAAGAGTGGTGCATTTGTGTATGTACATGGTGTGTGTGTGTGTGTGTGTGTGTGTGTGTGTGTGTGTGTGTGTTTGTGCTAAAACTTTAGATTATGGGATATGATTTATATCTTACTATTGGAATTATCATTAAAGGCAAGAAAATTTGTATTATGAGTCATACTGGATTTAAATGCAGAATTTAAAATTTCAAGGCTATTCTTAGTCCTCTTTGATAGTCACAGTAATCTTTATTTATTTATTTATTTCTAATAAACACGACAATAGTGGAATGTATTACACTCATTATTACCCATTTACATTACAAGTCCCAGTTATCTTTGATAGAGAATAATAATAGTAATAATGATAGCTAATATTTACTGAGGACATTTTAAACCAGAACTCTTCTAAGTGATAGATACAACAATCTTATTTAAACTTCATAAATTAAACAAATGGGTAGGCACTACTTCTTTTTTTTTCTTCTTTCTCTCTATGGATGTGTAAATTGAGGGACAGGGGGTTAAATAAGTAATTTACACCGGCTTGCTGTGAATTCACTTTGAACAAAATATTATTATTGACAAAGTACCAAGTAATTTAAATTGTATTATCAGTTTTGTTGTTATTCTTGAATCATTCTTCCTTTTACCTGCATTTTTTTAAATAAAAATAATTTTGGAATGACTGACACACTGCCATTAACTCCATGTTCATTAATTATTCTATTAGAAAAAGGTCCCTGGAGATTCTCAGAACTCTGGGTGCCCACTGCAGAGTGGATTAGAAGAAGGAAATGGGTTGGAACAAATAGATCTGACCAAATGTCATTAATTATTTCATGCATAAGTTGTATTTATAATTATTCTAGATAATGCCACTAAAGAAAAAGGGAAAACTCACATTAGTACAGATTAAAAAACACATGAACTACAAATGTCGCTCATCTCCCTGTGAACTTCTGGAGGGCTCCTGTGATTGGTGCATTCCAGGACCAGGTAAGTCTGAAGCCTGGAGCAAGCTACTAGAAAGTGTCCCCAAGGTAGAAAAGTTTATAGTTTTTTCCACATACTGAGCTTCCACAGCAGGCTTGAATTTCTAATAGGGTAATGAGAGTTCACTAATTTTTCAAGACAAAATAAGTGGGAAGGGAAGCACACTTATATATGTTTATGTGTGTGTGTGTGTGTGTGTGTGTGTGTGTGTATTTAATACATATCCAAAACACTTGAAAAAATGAAGTCATGGTAGATGTATTTATGCTTTGGTGGAATATGCATACCTATAGAAAAACTTTGGTTTTGAATCTGAATCCTTCATTCCAGCTTTTGACCTTTCTTCTCATGGGACTAGTCAGATTCAAAACTTTAAATTATAAAAGTCAGCTGCTCATAGGTTCTTTCTTGGGGTAATAATTCTTGTGAACATATGGAAAATGACTTTTTGAATCATACAAGTCAATATCTGATAAAATTGATTTAGCAGAAACTTTCCAAATATTCACCTTTTGGCTGAAACTAAGCCTGGAGAGTTTAAAGCCCACAAGGAGAATTTTTGAGAAAGTTATGAATGAATGGATACTAGTTTATTATGGAAATGCAATTGTAACCAAGCACTATAATGTGTCTAGACATAAGGGTCTTAGTTGCCAAATATGAAGTGTTCTAGTTTTACAAGAAATCCTCATGGAAAGTGCACAAGATGTTACATGGTGAGAATTCTACCTAAGGTCCATATGTGCTTCTGTCACCATTTGGAACTTGTTCCCTTCTTAGGAGGGGGTTCTTCTGAACAAGCAGGAAATTATGAAACCCTGTTCCTTGGACCTTACACATAGGTCTGGGAGAGAAAAATCAAGTATGAGAAGAAAGAGCCATCATAGTATCTGAATTATTATTTTTATTATTGGTGTTTTGTTTAAGGGTATTTGACAAAGCTGTTGTTGTGGGATGATTTCAGAACAAGGTCAATGAAGAATCTCACAGCTCATTCTCTTTCTGACACACTGATTGGAAGATTATATTGCCATTCTTTAGATTCTCAGAGGTCTTAGGTGAAATGCATATGGAAATTTGTTCTGAAGGCCATTGCTATGAGCGGTCATAAAGGAATTCTTTAAGGCTTAGAAATGAAACATTTGTAAGGATGGATGGAAAAGCAAATGCAGAAGACAATGTTCCCCTGAAAAACTTCTCGTGCCAGCTCATCAATTTCTGGTTAACTTTGAGGATACCCACAAGATTATATCTGGTGAGAGTTTGTTTTTCTGGCACCTCACCTCTAGGAGGTAGCAATTATTAATACTCTGTGCGTGTGTTGTGTGTGGATGTAAGATATCCAACCATCCAATTCTCTTCCAGGCACTTATTTTTACAAATGACTTTATAAGGCCTGAAAGAAGAATCATTCTCTGGCGTTTTTAGAACCACTTCCAGCAGCGCGTCTCCAGAGTCAAATAGAGCTGTCTTCATCACTTTTACATATAGACTTCCTCAAACACTAAAAAGAATGATAATCGGCTAATTATAAATTCACTGTTAATACAGCCTTAGAGCTGAGAACATTTCACTCCGGCAGTTAATTTAGTCTGTGGTAAATTCTCACTGTTATTTAATGTCATTTATCACCTGCTGTTTTGTCTTACTGAGAACATCCTGCCTGCCCTGTGCTGTCTACAGTACATGGACCTTCTGTGACTTTAATGTACTCGGAACAAAGGCTCCAAAGTGCTGCTATTGGGGGATTTTGGCAACTTGCCTTAGATATATTCAAACCATTTTGCTGCCTGTCACTCAGGGCTGCACAAATTGAACTCGGAGGAGAGGTAAAGAGGGTCTATCAGGCATTTTTTTTTCTGGGAAGAATATGCTAATAAAGCGTCCTCAGCAGGAAGCAGGCTGTGTCTGAGAGAGTTTGGTCAACTCTGAATTAATTTTGTGTGTTAAGAAACACGGGGTGCTTCTAGAGCCGGCCTGTGGTAATTAATCCTTCCTGTTTCTGGGAGAACAGAACTGTGATAAATGCAGCCCAGATTTAACAGATGTGTGCACACAATGTCTGCTTTATGAGGAGTAAAACAAAATGATGGGTACAGAACAAAAAAATGTTGATTTAAAAAACTAGAACAGTATGGAAAGCAAGAAGCTTGGAATTCCCAGAGTTTATGCAAATATAGTATTCCTTTAAATGTTCACAGACAACGTGGTTTTGAAAACATCTGTCTATGGGGTTGAATGCTGCGAAGAGACTGAAAAAGACAGATGTTTCTTGTTCTTCAGAAAATTGAGTAAAAAAAAAAAAAAGAAAAGAAATTGCATGCAGACATTAGGTAGGAGATGGAGTTTGCTGTATCTAGGTGTGGTTGGTATTGGACACACACAAAAAAATGGTGACAGTATTCTAGGATCTCTTGTTATCTTAGTTATTCAGTTTTTCTCCAAACTGCTTTATAGAGAAAAAGTGCAAGATACATTACTTGTATAGAAACAAGGGTCATGATGCTTGGTGATTGGAATACTGACCTTCTGAGCAGGGGAGCTTGACTTTCAAAGCAAGGCATGCATTTGAGCTGGGAAGGCTGACACTGAAAATATTTCAATACCATTTGCACATAAGGTAAATGAGAACAGGCAGAGTGTATAAAAACAAGCCCATACCCAAGGAGGCATTCTCAGGGTAGGGTGGCCAAACAGCCTCAGCCATTCCATTGTGCCTGCTCTCCGTCTTGCACTCTCTCTTCCTTTCTATCTTATTGAGCTAGCCCTGCCATCCTGGGGGCCAGGCAGGAGTCTGACATGGGTAAGGTAAAATAGAAGGAAAGCCCAGCTCGTGCAACCTGTTTGATAGGGCATGTTTCAAAGAGAGTTTAGCTCCCCCCCCCCTTTTTTTTGTCTCCAATAAAACTAAGTGATACCTTAAATATATAGTTAGATATCTGAAAATCAAAATTTTAGAGCCTAATGTGAAGAGAAGATAATAAAACCCAGCTTACTGCACATCACTGATAGCCTGTCACGCAGCACAAATACTAAGAACAATTTGACTCACTTTCAATGAAATGTGTGCCTGCCTCATGCAAAAGAGTAGTTTCTGGAGGCTTTGACAATATTACCCAGGAAAGAGTTGATTCAGAAATTCAGTCTTGGTTAACCCTTTACATTTCAGTCATTTTATGTAGGTACCTTCTGCTCCACAGAGTTTCATTGTCACTAGAGTGTTTTTTTTTTCAGATTATTTCCTATGTTGCATGAAAGATGTCTGACTAGCTATCTTCACATTGCTTAGGGTCTAGACCAAAATCAATCATTTAACGCTTGGTCAAAGCTTTTGGCTTGTTTCCGTGAAAAAAAATGTACTGGAAATGATCTGTGATCCTCATAAAACAAGCAAAGCAATTAAGCAAAACTGATCATTTTATATATTCTTTTAAAGTCTAGTTAATGAAAATATGCATAAAGATAGCATTTTCTCCACCATGTGGATTATCAACAGCTTATCATAGTCTCAGTAGAATATTAAACTACCTCCAGGTGAAACTCATGAACCAAGTCTTTTCTAATTGGATATTAGAGAACTAAAATACAATGATATTGCACAAGGTGTATTTAAAAATTATATAATGATAACTGCAAAAATTCTGGATTTATAAGAATCCAAGTTTTTCAATAAAATTTATTCACAAAAGCAAACTTTACACTTTTGAATCAATTGTAACTTATTTTTTTTAAATAATTCACTTAATAAGCATATTCAAAATGTACCTTTGGCTTAGGGAAAAAATATGGTATACAATTACTTATAAAAATTAAATAAGATTATCGCCTGCTCCTGAGGAACACATAGTCTATTTTGGCTTCTCCAGGTAGATTATATTTCATTTATCAAATGTAAGAAAGGGATTTCACGATGTAGGTAAAATGATTTTGGCTTTACTAACTGAAAAGCATTGGAATGGTAGAGAATTTTTCCAAATCAAAAAGCCAGCATATATGACCATCTGAAAGGTCGTGGTTTCTCAAAATAATTTTTAGAAGTAATTTTCCAAGATCTTAGAGCATATAAACACTCATTCCGATCTCAATGTTTATTTAGTGCAAATGAGTAAAAAAAAAGAGGAACTTCCTAGAATCTTTATCACACATAACAAAGATACTAACTCACAATGCCTGATTTGGATCAGTTGTGCAAGAAGTAGTATTGGGCCATCTCAGAAAATTTCCAAGGAACTTGGAAAATACAGACAAATGATGTAGAAGACTGAACATTCTCCTAGGAGCAGTAGAGGAGTACCAAAGCCTTCAAAACACAGTGGAGTCAGTCCAGGCTAACGCTGCTGCTGTTTAGGGGAAGATGGGCCAGGTTGTATCTGAGGCTTCTTACTCTTTGTTCACTAAGTAGCACTCATTCCTAGGGTCGGGAACATAGTATATGAATAGTGTCCTTTTTTCAGTTATTTTCAAGCCACATTATGAATTGAAATCATCTGGTCAGGGCCTTACCTCTAGAGATTCCGAATTTCTAGAGCATTTATATTCTTGAAAGGGATTTTGTTTCAAAATGGTTAGAAAGGTCCTTAGTGAATGTTTGGCACATAATGGTTATAATTATTATAATTACTTTCATCATTAGGGTTGATATACCCTGAGGGTTACTATCGTGTAACTAGTATCTAAGAATCATTCTCATGGAAAAATATAATACATCAAATTAGAAAGCTTCTGCATGGTATACGAAATAATCAACATAATGAAGAAACAACCTATTGAATAGAAGAAAATATTTTCAAACTGTCGTTCTCAAACCCGTATGAGGTTGAGGTTAATATCCAAAATACAAAAGGAACTTAACTTAATGGCAAGAAAAACAAATAGCTCAATTTTACATTTATATTTCATTTTATTTTTTAGGGGAAAAACCTGAATGAATGTTTTCCAAAAGAAGACATACAAATGCTTACCAGGTATATGAAGAGCTTCTCAAAAATGCTAAATATTAGAGAAATTCAAATTAAAATCACAATGAGGTAGAACTTCGTTTCTCAGAATTTCCGTCCTCACACCAACAGAAGGTAAGTGTTAGTAAAGATGTAGAGAAAGGAGTGCCCTTATGGACCACTGTGGGAATGCAATTAGTATGGTCAGCTGGAAAAGCAGTGTGGAGGTTCTAAAGTGCTAAAAGTAGAATCCACATAGGATCCAGCAGCACCAGGACTGGGTCTATATCTTAAGGAAATAGAATTAGGGTGTTGAAGAAGATCTGCATTCCCATGCTCTTTGAAACACTGTTCACAATAGCCAAGATAAGGAATCCACCTACGTACCCATCAGTGGATAAGTGGAAAAAGTATGGGACAGATACACAGTGGAATACCATACAGTCATATAAAAAACAGAACATTCTGTAATTTGTAACAACAGAGATAAACCTGCAGATAACCATTTTTGTTCACTGCAAGATAAGTATCTCCTATAATAGTCATATCTTTCTCAAAGACTAATATTTAAAACCAGACAACATATATGAAAAAATGAACTTGTGTATCTTAACAGCAACACTGGTATTGATGAGCATACTAATTCTTTCTTGCTAAATATAAGTCAGCCTAAATGATATAAGCCTGGCACAAAAAGACAAATATCTTATGATCTAACTTCTATAGAGAATCAAAAAAAGTTCATCTCATAGACATAAAGAGTAAAATGGTAGTTGTCAGGTATGAGGGAATTTGGAGTTAAAAATTTCAATTGGATACGAAGAATGAATTCAAGAGATCTGCTGGGCAACTTGGCAACTATCGTTGTTAACAATATATTATATTCTTTTAAAATACTGTGAGAGTAGATTTTAACTGTTTTCCCCACAAACAATTATTAGAGGAAATGAATATGTTAATTAGCTAAATTTAGACATTTCACAATGTATATATACTTCAAAACATCACATTTTGTACAGCAAATACATATAATTTTATCTGTCAATTTAACAAAATAACTTTAAATGAAATGAATCGCTGTGTCAGGATATAGGACTTGCATGCTGTCATCCAGCATCCTGACAGTTGGTGCCCGTGTCAGTCTGGGAAGTCATGACTGCCTATGTTTTGCTTCCTTTTAATTGTTGTATGTATATTAGAGCCCAAAAAATCCATTTCATGATCCCCAAACTCGATGATCTTGCATTTCAATAGTCAAAATATGACTGCTGTTCTCCAGTGTCAGCTCTCTCTCAGGTTAGCAGTTACTGAGTAGAATTTCTAGTTCAAGATGGCCAAGTGTTGCCACAGCTCAGAGGACATGCCTTACCTGCTTCTCAGGTGACCTGATGGCATTGCTGTGCAATTCAAGACACCCGTCTCCTGGATGGTGGTGCCTTTCTCAAACACTAATGTTCCAATCAGGAGTCTGTGTCTGAAGAACGAATGGTTGGGACTCATGGCGACCCGAGTGTCGATGCACACGGTGCCACCTCTGGTTGTACTGTACCAAGACCTTCTGAATGACACTGGGAGTTGGGTTCATTTACGAAAGTTAATGGTAGGAAATACCATGGAATCCATGAGTGGTGTCAAGGAATATTAGGAACATTTTAGAACACTGCAAAACAAGATTACAAGTTTACATTTTCGAAAATGTCTGGGGATGAACAGATCCGAACAACAAGATATGTGCTTGACAGCCCCTCAGTGTATCTGAGCCCTGCTCCGGGGATTTTGGCCTTTTTCCCATGGCTTCAGAGACCACGCTCAGTTTAACATCCCCCTTTGTCTGAGCATCTTTGGACATCAAACATGGTGGGACACTGTAGAAATGAGAGGCCCTGCAAAGACTGGAACTGCAACCTTGGGCCTGTGACTTTTAAAGTGGGATCGCCTGGAACATGACACTGGAATTTCTATTTTTTTTCCAAAATGGGTAGTAGAAATCTGTTGCTAAGGTTCTGTTAATTCTTTCTCCATCATCAGCTAATAATGATAAACAATGTCACGTGAAATCCTCCAAATGTTTACTTATGGAGGTGGAAATTATTCCTTCCTAGTTGTTACCAGCAAAAATATTAATGATTATTTCATTAAAGTCATACAGTACATGAGGGAGTGAGAGGAAAAGAGCTAGTAAATCTGTTAAATGTTCATTTTCTGGTTCCCACTTAGGAATGTTCTCAGGTCCCAAAGCGGCCATGCGGTGTGCAATGTCTCAGGGAAATGGCAGAGCACCACGGTGGTAAATGAGCCTGTGGAAATGTAATGACCTCTTTCCACCCATCATACCGAATCTTGGTTAACAGGCAGTAAATGAAAAAGCAATCTTTAGAAGGCTAAGAATTCCCAAATATCAAGTTAGTGAGGGTTTGGAAGGGTTTATTTGAAGAATTATCCAAAATTTGATTCCACGTAGGAACACATTTTCCACTGTACCCATCTGCCTTTCCCAGTCTCCAAACATGGGCTCCAGCCCACTCTCTTCGGGATAAATCAATTTGTCAGGGCAATTGGGCACCTATGTGGTGGGATGTTCCTGGTAATTAAGGTTTATAACTGCAGCTGTTATGATATCTTGGCTTCTAACCTTGTGCTGGTGGGGAAAGCTGTCCTTAAAACATCTGGGGGCCTTGCTGAAACAATAGCGTGGTTGCTGCAGTCATCTTGTGTAATTTCTGTGAATAGTAGGGTATGTTTAAACATTCCTAATGGAGCGAACAATACTGTTTTAAAGGGCTCTGATCATTACTTATCTCTCAGCTGATTATAGGAATCTTGTTGGAAGCGTTCAAAGGGTTTTTAATTTTGAGTCTCTTTATGTCTTCAACCTAGTGATGACACTAATTTCCCCGACTGCCTGTGAAAGGAAGCCTAGTTTTGTCCTCAGACGTTTTTGTTCCCCGTGTCATGTCTTTTGTGTATGCAGATGGAGCTGATTAATTCCAAGGACTTCGCCACATTAAAAAATAATTTAAATACCTGGGCACGGTAAAGAAAACTAAGTGTTTCTCTTTAAGGAGGAAACAACCAACAACATACACACGCGTGCGTGCACACACACACACACACACACACAGATAAGTACTCAATTTTTATTTCTTCTAAACAGAAATGATGTTACTGTTTCATCTTTATGTATATATGGTATTTCCAAATCCTAGAGATTATTAGATTTTTTTCTCAATTAACCATATTTCTTTGTATGTAATATTCACCAAAAAGGGTTATTCCCTTGTTTATTATAGTGTCACTTCAACAAATGCAAAGTAAGTAGTAAGAGCTATGTAAGCAGACAGGTCACTGTGTACCTCAGAGCCATGCTTCACTGGGCAAGGTCATTGTGAAGGAGAAAAACTCTCTGAAGAACATGTAGCATTTGCTTGTTCTGTAATTGTCACCCAAAACACAAAACAAAACTACTAAAATGCCTTACATATGACAGATTTTTTTTCTAAACAAGAAAATTAAATCCTGTAACATTTGGGCAGGTGTCTATATTTGACATTTTTTTTTATGTTATGTCTTCGAAGTTTTTGTTTATGACACTCACATAACAACCCATGTGCCCTTAAAGAATACTTGATTACCTGTGTGGAGATCATTCGATACTTTTTGACTGGGTTCCCAAACTCACCCACCTTACCTGGCAGCACCTCCTCCTGTGAGGGGTTCCTGTGCTGTTTAGTCTCAGCAGAAGCTCAGCCTGCGGCCCAGCTGCCATGGGACCTCCACTGAGAGCCAGGTGTGCATCCTATCTTGGCCTTGCCAATCAGATGCTTTTGCTCAGAATGCTGGTGAGATAATGGAACCCACATCAAGCATGGTGAGACACTGTAGAAATCAGAGGCCCTGCAAAGACGGGAGATGCTACCTTGGGCCTGTCTGGAACCTCACCTGGGCTTCCTCCTATCTGACCCAGGATCACACTTACCTCCTCCCCACCATCCACTCTTCATGCTGATTATTTGATTTCCTGGTTTCTTTCCAATGCTTTGATTCATTTTCTTGGAATACCTAGACTAAGTTATTGGTTTTTATTGTTTCAAGAAAGGCCACTCTGCAGTTGATGTACTCTGGTAAAAATATAGAGTAAATGAGCAATCTTCATTATCTTCTATTAGATGGTTAATTTTTAAGGGTATTTTGAAGTTATTTGTGTTTTCAATCAGTAAAAAATAGTAAAATGGGGCAAATGAAAATGTAGGAAAATTAAAAATAAAACTCTTCAGACATTCTATGAACCTTAGGCAAATTCAAAGAGGAGTTTTATAATTCAGCATGTTGATGTTATATGACAATCCTACAGGAGCTCAGAGCTGAGTAAGGACCCAGGAGAAGTCCTTAGGTAAGCACAGATCCATGAGTTAGAAACTTCTTGAGAGCTGTGGAGGTCTTTGGTCCATGCCAACTGGTCCATACTCCTCAGGATCAGTCTTATCCTGGAAGGTTGTTATAACTGAAGAATCTTGAGTCCTAACCCAAACTTGTAGATTCACTAGCTTTAGTTAAACTATATGCCCACTCAATTTGCATGCACACTGTAGGCTGACATGATGGCGTGGATTACGTACTGTGTACAAGATGTTCTGTTTCTTCTGGTGATGCTTGAATAAAACTGGAGCTCCAAGGCCAGGGTGTACAAGAAGGTTTGTTAAAAAGAATGTTAAAAACAATACTGAAATCAAAATAGAGTCTATGGTTTATGATTTTATTGTTCCTGACTACCCAGGAGTGTTCATATCCCTTAATGTCTAAATTCTACTTTGTCTATGTAAGAAAAGAGGATCAAAAAGGAAAATAAATGCAGGAAATTGAGCTATTTTCTGCACATTGGATCAAATATTCCATTCAAAGCTTCCCTGTTTATTCTCTCTCTGCTGATTATGTCCTCAAGCAAAGATTCTTAGTGAAAATCTGAAAGATCGCTTGAAAGTGCCTTCCACCATTTGTGGTGCTGTCAGAGGTCGAAGTCAATTGACCAGAAATGACCCCAGGAAATTGATGGATATTTTTATTCTGTGGTAAAGACAAAAACACAATATTAAGGTTTTCATGTGGTGGATGTTTTCTTTCTCTGTGGGTGCTGGAATATGTGGTGGGGAGCAGTGAGGAATAATTTGAAAGGAGTTGTTGGGATTTGTGTTAAATAAAGTATAATGCTTTCTGGAGTTTATATTAAAATTTTAAAAATCATCAGCTAAGAAGCTGTAACACACTATAGTGAACATTTAATAAATAATATGCTTTATTTCTTAGGACCTCTCTGCATCAAAGGGAAAGAACTGCTTCTAGATGGCTCCCTTTCCCAATCCTCTATTGCTATGGAATACTGGCTCTTCTTTAAATTTGAAATGATTGATATTAATCTAGTTATCTGAATATTTCAATTATTTGTATATGCCCAATGTTTCAGGATTTTCAAACACATTCACATATAATAAGACAGTCTTTGTTTTTAGCAGCACACACAATGATATAAAATTGCTCAGTAAGGTATTATTTCCACCCTGAGAAATGAATAGGGTGATTGTTTAAATTCTGGAGTCAGATAAACACTGACTTGTGTTGGAATATTGACTCTGATATCTTTTCATGAATAAGCTCCGGTGCAAACACATTGTCCATTAAATCACTCAAAAATATTTCATGGGTCCTTGCTAGGTGCTGGTCCTTTTCTGAGCAGTGGAGTAGACTGGAGATTCAAATTTGGCCCTTAAGCTCACAGAACCTGCATACATGCAAGACCCAGAGTCATAATTACTTTAAAGCCTGGTCCTTTCTGTTATATCATGCTACCTGCATCACCAAGAAGAGTGTTAGTATAGAAGACAGGGGCAAGTATCTTCTCATAATCATATTTTCATAATCACATTTCAGGTTTGTATTTTACCTAATTTTTAGCTTAACTATATCTTAAAAATATGTTGATTTCAAATTTAGTTTCTGAAGTAAAATACTAATACTGAAAATCAAATTTCCTAATTCAGTATCACATGCTATCTCTTGACAGAGGAATTGAAAGAAGCAAAGCGCTGCCGGGAATCCTTGGTGGAACCCACTTCCCCGCGGCTGAACTTATCTCAGACCCGGGGCTGAATTCAGTGTGTGCCGAGGGCCATCCCAGAGCTCCTGGCCCTGCTCACTGAAGCTCTGAGAGAGGACTCTGACTTTGCCCTGCATCACCACCTTGAACCAGACTCAAGTTAATAGGAGAAAGTCCTCACTCATAGTGGCTCTCAAAGCTCTCCAGCTTCTGCAGTGCATCATTCAGCACAGGTGTGACTTCAGCTGTGTTGAGCAAGGTAAGCACTACAGTCTCTCCACCAGTTTATTTTCCATGATAACAGAAAAATTGGTTTTTACTATTATTGACTTTTAAAGAACCTAGCATACAAAACTTGCTACCTGTTTGTCCACAAGATTAATGAGTGATTGATGGCATATCTGTGATTTCCTCTCCTGTCTGGAGAAGATTGTACTGTCTCTGTCTTACACATTTCATTTTTGAGCATAATCACATTACAGGTTATTTAGAGATGGCTTTACAAAAAAAAAAATATCAACTGATACCCAAAACTAGTCTTCAACTAAAGGGTTAAAATTATACTTGATAATCTATTTCAAGGACAGAAATGCACAAAAGAGGGAGTTACTAGTTTTCTAAATACTCTTAAATATATAAACGAGGCCATTGGCCAAAGTTGTTTTTCTACAAACATTTAAACACATATATATTAGAGTCGAATGGTTATAGTTTAATAAAAGGGCTGGTAAATTTTTAATTCTCAGAACCAAATAATAAAGGATCTAGGATTATGGCTTCATCGTCTTTGTTGCAATTTTTTTTAACTTTGTCACTATGGTACAGAGGACAAATAATACATAAATGACCGTGACGATGTTTCAATTAAATTTTATTTACAAATAGTTGATAGGCAGGGTTTGGCTCTTAGTTTCCAGTTTGCAGCTCTGGTTGAAAAAATTGCAGGTTCTCCCTAGGAACACCACTTATGTTCCCTGGAACCCTTAAGATGGGGAAGCATGGGTGTGTTCCCGCTGTGGGGATGTAATACAGGCCAACTCCACCCGGTTGCTCTGGGTCCTCTACAGAATCCTCAGGTGGGAGCCCCTATGATTGTCAATTCTCACATGATTCTTAACTATTTTTCTCCCTTCAGACTAAGCACCAAAATGCCCCAGTCCCATAAATGTTATCTCTTAGCAGTGAGGAGGGGACACAGAGGCATCAAGAACTGTCTGAATCATGTCATCAGCAAATAATGATAGTTTGAGTGCTTCTTTACCTATGCGTATCCTTTTAATTTCTTTTGTCTGTCTAATTGCTCTGGCTAGAGTTTCTGGCTATGTTGAATAGAGGACCCAGAGCAGCCGGATGGAGTTGGCCTGTAGGACATCCCCACAGCGCGAACACACCCACGATTTCCTATGGTGAAAGAGGGCATCCCTGTCTTGTTCCCATTTTTAGAGGGAATGCTTCCATTTTTTACCACTTATGTTTACCATTTACTAAATAGATAGCTACGTTCCTACTATCCCTAGTTTTCTAGTGTTTTGAACAAGAAAGGGTGCTGTATTTTGTCAAATGCTTTCACTGCATCAATTGATAGAATCATATAATTCTTATCTTTAAGTCTATTGATGTGATGAATTATATTTATTGATTTCTATATATTGAACCAACCTTGCATCCCTCGAATGAACCCCACTTGATCATGGTGCACTATTTATAAATATGTTTTTGTATATCACTTGCCAGAAATTTATTGAGAATTTTTGCATCAATGTTTATCAGAGATATTGGTCTGAAATTTTCTTTCCTTGATGTGTCTCTGCCTGGTTTTGGTATCAGGATGATACTAGCTTTGTAGAATGAGTTTTAAAGGGTTCCTTCCTTTACTATTTCATAGAATAATTTTAGGAGTAATAATATTAGTTCTTCTTTGAAGGCCTTGTAGAACTCAGCTGTGAATCTGTCTGATCCTGGGATGTTTTGATTGGTAGGCTTTTGATGGCAGCTTTTGTTTCCTTGCTTGAAATTGATCTGTTTAAACTGTGTATGTCCACTTGAATCAGTTTGGGTTGATCTTATGTCTCTAGAAATTTGACAGTGTCTTTGAGGTTTTCTATTTTACTGGAGTATAAACTTTCAAAATAGTTTCTAATTGTCTTCTGTATTTCAATAGTGTCTGTCATGATATTCCCTTTTTGATCACAAATGTTAGTAATTTGAGTTTTCTCCCTCCTTCTTTTCATTAGAGTGGCTAAGGGTTTGTCAATTTTATTTATTTTTTAAAAGAACCCGCTTTTTGTTTTGTCAATTTTTGAATTGTTTCTTTTGTATGCTGATGACATAATTCTATACTTAGAGGATCTAAAAAACTCAGCCAGAAAACTCCTAGAATTAATTAATGAATTTAGCAAAGTAGCAGAATATGAAATCAATACCCATAAATCAAATGCATGTCTTTATATCAGTGATGAATCCTCTGAAAGAGAAATTAGAAAAATCTACCCCACTCACAATTGCTGCTAAAAAAATAAAATACTTGGGAATCAACTTAATAAAAGAGGTGAAAGACCTCTACAATGAAAACTACAGAATACTAAAGAAATAAATTGAATAAGACCTTAGAAGATGGAAAGATGTCCCATGCTCTTGGATAGGCAAAGTTAATATTTTCAACATGGCCATACAACCCAAAGCACTATACAGATTCAATGTGATTCCAATTAAAATCCTACTGTCATTCCTTATAGAAATAGAAAAAGCAATCATGAAATTCGTTTGGAAAAATAAGAGACCCAGAATAGCCAAAGTAATTCTTAACAAGAAGAATGAAGCAGGTGGCATCACTATACCTGAACTTAAATTGTACTACAAAGCTATAGTAACAAAATAATGTGGTATTGGCACCAAAATAGACAAAGACCATTGGTACAGAATAGAAGACACAGAGTCAAAAACCACATAAATAAAGTCATCTTACACTAGACAAGGTGCCAAAAACATACATCAGAGAAAAGAGAGCCTCTTTAACAAATGGTGCTGGGAAAACTGGAAATCCACATGCAACAAAATGAAATTAAATCCCTATCTCTCACCATGCACAAAACTCTACTCAAAGTGGATTAAGGACCTAGGAATTCAACCAGTGACCCTGCGCCTAAGAGAGGAAAAGGTAGGCCCAAGTCTTCATCACGTTGGATTAGGCCTTGATTTTCTTAACAAGACTCCTAAAAGCGTGAGAATAAAATCAAGAATTAAAAAAAAATGGGATGGACTCAAGCTAAAAAGCTTCTTCTCAACAAAAGGAATAATCAATGAGGTGAAGAGACAGCCTACATTTTGGGAGCAAATTTTTGCCACACACATGTCAGATAAAGCATTAATCTCCAGGATATATAAAGAATTCAAAAACTTAAAACTAAGGAAACAAACAACCCAATCAATAAATAGGCTAAGGAGCTGAACATAAACTTCTCAGAAGAAGGTATACATTCAATCAACAAATATAAGAAAAAATGCTCAACATCTCTAGTAATTAGAGAAAAGTAAATCAAAACTACTCTAAAATTTCATCTCATGCCAGTCAGAATGGCAGTAAATCAAGAATACAGACAACAATAAATGTTGGCAAGAATGCAGGGGAAAAGGCACACTCATATGTTGTTGGTGGGACTGCAAATTGGTGCAACCAATCTGGTAAACAGAATGGAGATTTCTTAGAAAATTGGAATGGAACCACCATCTCACTCCTCGATCCATAACTAAATGACTTAAAATCAGCATACTATAGTAACACAGCCACATCAATGTTTATAGCAGCTCACTTCACAATAGCTAAACTGTGGAAGGAACCTAGATGTCCTTCAATAGATGAGTAGATAAAGAAACTTTGGTATGTATGCAAAATGGAATATTACTCAGCATTAAAAGAGAATAAAATTATGGCATTTCAGGTAAATGGATAGATTTGGGGAACATCATGCTAATCGAAGTAAGCTAATCCTGAAAAAACAAAGGCCGAATGTTCTGTCTGATAAATGGAAGCTGATTCATAATCGGGAGCGGGACATGGGGAAAATGGAGGAACTTTAATGGGGCAAAGGGGAGGTAGGGGTGGGAAAGGGGTACGTGGTAGGAAAGATGGTGGAATGAGTTGGACATCATTACCCTAGGTACATGTATGACTGTACATATGGTGTGATGCTACATCTTGTACAACCAGAGAAATGAAAAGTTGTGCTGCACAATTGTGTATATGAATCAAAATGCATTCTGCTATCATATATACCTAATTAAAATTAAAAAAATAAAAGAACTATCTGAAAAGTACACTAGAAGAATCTCAGAAAATTATCATTTGTCTTTATTTAATATTCCCAGGGACCCAGTGTATATTTTCCTATTGCAGCTTATCCACTTTTCATTGCATCTATGTTAATTGGACAGCTATAAACAGCTTGGACTTTCATTTACTTTCCAGTAACTGACATTTAATCTTTTGACAAGAAAGAGATCTCTCACTCCTAACTGCTTAGGACCAACCCATGAGGTGACTAGGCAAAGGGACTGGCCTGAGCCAGTGTCCTAATGGATATCTGCAGGTTAGTTGATGCTCACACGTGACCTATGCATTACAGATAAGTTACTTACCTCCATCAGAGGCTGGGAGGCTCTGCTCATGGTGTCTCTCAGCATCACCTTGGGAACCAGGGCTAGCACAGCCATTCTGTTCTCAGAGTGATGGACAGAAGTTCAGAGGAAAGAGCTCACACATCCATTATGGGAGGACCTGCCATTTCTGCAAAAAGAAAGAAGAACCATTATGAAAAGAAAACTGAGAGAGGAAAACCAGAATAAAACTTATACTCATTCTCAGATGATCTGGTTCTCAGATGGTCTAGTTCTCAGATGTCTGGTTTGACAGGACATAGGATTTAAGAGTGTGGGATGGATTCATTAACCCACCATATTTGTGTGCCCTTAGAATGTCTATGCGTGCCCCAAGAATTTCTCAAAGCTAATCTAAACAATTTAGTACAAATTTCACCTTTATAGCTCATAATAAAAATCTTAAAATACTATTTTCCAGAGATAAAAATATATGCAACACGACCATATAATACTGACACATACATTTTTATTTGCTATTTACTGACAGCTTGGATTTATAGATTACAACCTCTTTGCTTACATTTATGAACATATGACAAAGCACACATCAATTCACTGAAAACCAGAGACAAAAAACTCTCTGAAGAAAACATCAGATGCATTTTCAGGTATTGATAGAAATACAGCATTGATATGTAATTTTTACTAAAAATTTGCACAGAGCACAGAATTATGAATTTCCAATGAGAAAACATATTGATGAATCGTATAATGTCATGTAATATCAATGAGTATTAATTAAGTTAATTTAACTTCTTTTTTTATATTTTATGACCACCTTGCAAAACTTTAATAGGGATTTTGTCAATATAAATCATTTAAATATTTTTTATACTGGCCATGAATAGGCATGATTGAACTATCAAAGAGAAATAACAGCACTAGACCTTGTATTGATAGAAATACAGCATTGATATGTAATTTTTACTAAAAATTTGCACAGAGCACAGAATTATGAATTTCCAATGAGACAACATATTGATGAATCGTATAATGTCATGTAATATCAATGAGTATTTATTAAGTTAATTTAACTTCTTTTTTTATATTTTATGACCATCTTGCAAAACTTTAATAGGGATTTTGTCAATATAAATCATTTAAATATTTTTTATACTCGCCATGAATAGGCATGATTGAACTATCAAAGAGAAATAACAGCACTAGACCTTGAACTGCTAAACTACAACTCATTATATTTTGAGGCACTCACTTTGTGAGGGACAATTCATAGTCTGACCTGATTATATTTTATTATTCAATGTATAATTTATTAGCATGATTAATACAAATATATAGTCTATGTCTTTTTTATGTCTTGATTTCTAAATGAAACAAATGCGTTATCATTTTTAGGCACAGAAGGAATATTTTGTCATAATTCATATATCTGGTTCCTATTTGATAAGAGGTAGAGTTTTCACAATGTTCAACAGAAAAAGCAGATATGAAAATTAAGATTTCAAAAAGTTGAACTTTTTGTTACTATTAATGCTCTTTGATTAATAATTAATTTTCATTTGTATGCATTTTCATTCTTGAGAGATCTTTTGGTTTCTTTCTTATTTTCCTGGTATTCATTCTTAAATATTTAAATAATCTTATTGACATAATCTTGTTTTTAATTGGCATAGATAAAATACAATTTTGTGGTCCACATGTGCTCTTTGTTTGAAAATTTACTTTAGGGCTGGGGATATAGCTCAGTTGGTAGAGTGCCTGCCTCTCATGCACAAAGCCCCCAGCACAAAAAAAAAGAAAGAAAAATAAAATTCACTTGAAATATTTTAACACTAAAACTCCCAACATTAATATTTTTATTTCTTTAAAGTGCTTACTAATTTTCAGGTTAATAATGAATTGCTGTATATTGTATAGTGAATAGAAAAATGCAGAATTCCAGAGTACACATTGTTTTATGTATGGAAATTAATTACTGGACTTTTACCAGTATAATCATTACATACGTAAATGCCTCCGGAACCCTTCCCTCCGTTCAGAACACCAATCCCTGCCTAGGTTTTTACTCACAACTGACTGCACGCCTGTGTGACGCGTCTCAGAGACATCTCCATCCTCAGGACAGTGAAAGCCCAGCCCTGAGCTCCCTACACCACCCACTCGTGCCCTTTGAGGAGGCCCTGACTCTGGCTGGCACTTCCACTGAACTTTCTTGTCCTTTGTCTTCGACTCATTTCTGCCAGAAACCCGGGGTCATCCTGAATCTCCTGGCTTCCTCACCCTCCATGTCCGTCACCCAACTCTCCCTCTTCCTGATTCCTCCCTTATTCCTGTTCGGTCTGGGCTCCAGCCACTGGCGAATGATCCAGGAACACAGACATTGGTCAGGTCACCTGTTTACCTACAGCTTTCTGTGACTTCCAGTACATGTCAGATAAAACCTGGGGACTTTGCTATTGGCAGATACCCTGGATCCTTTCTGCCTCTGCCTGGACAGCCGTGCTGCCTCAGCTGGTCACCCCCTCTCTCCACACCACACGGGAGCCCAATCTGATCCTTCCACAGAATGGAGCCCTTTTCAGAACTAAGTTCTTCATTCTTATTATAAAGGCTGACTTGATCTTGCTGAACAGGCTTCCTTTAGACTTGAAGTTAAATCCAGCTGGACTTCACTGCACATCTTACAAATTATTACTGCATATTAATTCCTGCGCAATATCTTTACCAGCATTTCCACTGTATTATATCATTAATGAAGACAAGAGGCTCCTGGTCTTGGTTAGTTGGTAGAGTCCCTGGACCTAATAGCATCAGATATGTGGGCAAAATAAAAATTAGGTGAGTGAACTTTTGAATTGGCTTTGCTTGAAGATTTACAATTTTAGGTGTCTCTGACTGATGGGTTATTCTTAACAATCATTTTATCTGTTCGTTGCTAGAGACGACCACCATTTCAAATAGTCATACACAGCTAGAATTAATTATTCTCTCTGTATATGCACAACATGGCTTGGAATTTGTTCCTTCCAAACTCATAACACATTAAGGAGTAACTCTTTGGCATTCTCTCAGATCCCTGGTATAGCTAGGTAAGACAATTTTCATGGTGTAACAGAGTGACATACCAGTGAGACCTGCATCCTCTAGGGACTGGAGAGAATTTGTAAGCAGGAATTGTGGGGGGACATTTTTTCAGAAATGATAAAGCTGACTAAATGTTGATCTGTTCTTCATCATCACTATAGCCCTCCAAATTCTAAATAATGTGGGTGATGACATAGTCCTAGGGCAGAGGTTTGTGTTGGTCCAAATATGAAGGATGTTGTGAATAGAGTTGAGTTTTTATGCTGAACATGATTCTTTAAACTTTGCAGAATAATTTTGTTATTGTTTAGTAACACCATTCACTACTGGAAACTTAAGTTGACCACTTACATGGTTAGCTCCTAGCTCAGCAAGACCAGATTAAATTTTAACAGATTGGATCATGATGTTTTAAAGGTGGGCAGAGTTTATGTCTCAAAACAGTACTCTGCATTCCCATATTCAAACAATATTTTTCAAATAAATGCCATTGACTTGGTGGTTATAAAATCTAAATAATAGGATTTGACTTATTCTTTTCCATGACCACTTATAGCTTCTATTTGTAAATGGTAAAACAGACTTGATGTATCAAGATGTAATATTTTTGTTTGGAAAGTGTAAATTTCAGCTAATGTGTGAAGTACTTTCACAAAATTGAGTGTCTTAGAAAGTAAAACATGTCCTTCCTTTTAAATTTCATTATTATTTTATTTTAAAACTGAAGCATATTTAAGAAAATAAGAGTCACCGTATGTGGTGTGATTGAATAGTTGTTTTAATTGTAGCTTTTGTTAACATATTGGTTTTATTAAAATCCACTTACTATCTATTGGGTATTTTTTTCCTAACATTAATACATTATGGTTGCATCCAAAAATCAAGCTTCAATAAGCTAGTGAGATACAAAAACTATTAAAGAAAGAGTTGTATTTCTTTCCTCTTTTTTGCTATAGTTAAATAAATGAGTACATTTGCTATTTTTTACTGGTGTAATAATTACATCTCTATAAAATACTACAAAATTCCTTTTTTATTCCTTTTGTATTCCTTTCCTGGTCATGATTTTGCAGTGTGGGTCATTTCCTGGTAACCATAGAAGTTGTATGGCATGGGGCAGGATGTGCTGAGGAGACATCTACCCTGTGTCATGGCATAGGACGTAGATCACTGGTGCTGTGTGCTGAGTGCCAGGACAGCAATCTAGAACCTTCCTTTGTTCCCAGGCACACACTCTCTCCTCGTTCCTGTGCAGTTCCAGGAGCCACGAAGCAGGACACTCTTGGTATAAATCGTGGCAGAAGCACTGGTGTCCCGTCCAGGCCTGAGTGCCCCTCACGCTCTTTTAGTTCATGGCTGGATGAAAGCAGAAGACCACCAGAGGACTCTCTGTGGCCCTGGGGTCAGTGAAGACGATGTGCACCTGGGCTTGGGCCAGCTGGATGGCCTCAGAACCTTAGTGAGAAACATCTTCCCTGGAGAAGCCCCAGGAGGTTTCTGGGCTACGGTGCTGCTGCACTTCCTCATGTCTCACCTGTCCAAGACGTCTGTCTGCCTGCCTCCCATAAGGAGGAGTGCACAGACAGATAGCTGGGCGGGAGCGTGGAGTCCAAGAAGAGCTCCTGGTGAAGTGGGTTTGCTGGGAGCTGGGAGGAAGGGACCGCAGATCCCCGGCTCCTGAAATTCCCCAGCACACACTTCAGACTTGCATACCTGAAAATGTGGCTTGAATTTTTTCTGAAGTCTGGCAAGACTGAGTGGATGGCCAACACCCAGAAATTCAATGCCACCTTCTTGAGATGCTGCTTCTGAACACCCAGGAGTGCTTGCATATTGTAGACCAGCCTCACATTTCACCTTCATCAAGAAAAACAGCTCATGTAATTTGAAAATGAGTCTTTCACAATATCGTCTCCCCATCTAGCTTGAGATTTGCCTGAGGTTAAATATCACATCCTTTGCAGCTGTCTGTGCCCAACAGCACTTAAGAAAACATTTGTATATGGCTATTTCATCATTTATTTACAAACACAAATGTGTACTACCTCTGTGTCACTATCCATAATGGGCCTGTGGATCAATACTTTGAGTGTCTAATTGAATTGAGATTTGTTAGCAGATACAGAAAGACGTCACAGGGTGGTGAAAGCATGAGTCCAGGTGGGGCACTGCGCAAGGACAAGCATGTCCCTCAGCTGGAGGTTCAGCTACACTTGCTGTGATGGGGGGCCAAGCAGTTTGTTGGAAGAGTAAAACGCCAAGCTAAGAAGAGAATTCCTTACTCCATGAGGAGAAGCCAACCAAGTGCAATAGCTTAACATTTGGCCAGAGAAGATCTACAGCAATGAAGCATGTAAATCAAGAGATTTGATCTTTATTATGGACTCTATACAAATACATGGTGTCTAATCTCAAATCATTATCCAATGTCAAAGCAGCAAGTACAATAAACATCCAGTCAGATGCTAATTTGTTTTATTTAATTATTAATCCTGTGGTGCTGGGGGTTGAACTCAGGACCTCGTTCATGCCAAGCAAGCACTTTACTATTGAGCTACACCTGCAGCCCTCAGATGTTAACCTGTTAGCATTTCCAAAAGCTTCCTTGCTTCCCAGGTTGGGCAAAATGGTATCTGCAGAGATTTTAGAATACTGGGATTAGAGTCACATTGATTTTCAACCCATCCGGGCTATATGTGTGCCCTGTAGTTGGACTAGAAGGGAATCCCTGGCTTGGTGCCTGATGGCTTCACCTCACTGAGAATCCATTTAGCACCCTGCCACCACCCTCTGCAGGTAAGGCTGCTGCCTTATTCTGGGTATGTTTCTGCTGTGTGGCTTCGGAGTCCCAGAGGCTCCACAGGAAGCATAATGCCTTCATTGTAGAGAGCTGTGTCATTTACGTTGGTACTGATTCCAAGCTAACTGTTGTTTTCACTAACAGACAAGTGTGATTCTAACTGACCATGCCAACATCATGACCATTATGAAATGATGTTCAAGGATAAATATTTGGAAGAAAAATGTTTCTTAAGGCAATGTGAGTAGTTTAAATTAGATGACATGCATTTTATGTAAACATAAAATTGATAGAATGAGATATAAAAAAAATTAAAATGTTCATGAAAAATTTTAGATTGTTCTTTGGAATTTTGTTGAGAGAATAGGACATGATGTGTAGAAATATTGATCAACTGGATCTATGAATTTAAAAATGTGTAAGATTTCATATGCCTGACTGAATAAAAGTCTACTACTAAACTTATTCTCCAAATGTATTCAAGCTCCTAATTGCCATGGTCTGACAAATTACAAGTAAGTTCTGGGGTCTAATAATTTTTTCAAATATAAAATACATACAATAAGGTATTTTTCCTACCAGAAAGCCCTGTAGAAATGAGTAAGGAATCACATGTGTCCTGCCACGTCAGCATTTTCCTCTTCTGAGATAAGGAACTATCTGTTCCATTCAGAGCACTCAGTAGTTATGGCAAGTATTAAGATTAACCCACGGGCTGGGCTGTGGCTCAAGCAGTAACGTGCTCACCTGGCATGCGCGGGGCGCTGGGTTCGATCCTCAGCACCACATAAAAATAAAATAAAGGTGTCGTGTCCACTGAAAACTGAAAAATAAATATTAAAAAAAGATTAACTCAGATTTATCTCTGCATGTCTTTCTTCTAGAGAAACTAAAGCATTTACTATTTATTTATTGTCATAATGCTCCTTTAAAATAAATGAAAGACTAGATTTACTATATATTCTAGCTTGTAAAATTGAACCAAGCCAAGTTAATATGGCTTTCCCAAGTTAGGAGTCATGGGGCAGATACAATCTGATTGCTTTCCTTCAGTGAAATCCACCAATGACAAGCTGCAAGTTGTAAGCACACATGTATTTAAATGTTGCCACCTATCATAATGTAGCTAGACCCTTTCAAAGCCCAGGAGACCATCACCTGTAGCAGCGAGTGCAGAATCATCACTCTGTTTCTTCATTACTGCATTATTCCCCAAGGAACGTTCACCCTAATTGCCTTATTAGAAACTCTTCCTACTGAGCACTGGAGTAGAGAGGTCAAGAGCACCTCATGTGGTATTGTTGATACAATAAACCTGACAGCTCTTGGAGACTTTTCTATAACAGAGGATTTCTATATTTTTATTTTGATGGACCACATGACAGGTAGTGAGCTGTAAGACTCCATGTCTTAGAATATGAGTCAAACTCTTCCCATTGAAATACACATACTCTATAGCTATGTGTTAGGCAGCTATTCATTGCTGTGACCAAGGTAACTGACAAGAACAGCTTAGGGAAGGAAAAGTTTGTTTTCGTCTCATGGTTTCTGTGGTTCGGTCCGTGGTCATTCAAATTCATTAATCTGGGCCTCAGGGGGGCCTCATCATGACAGAAAGGCACGGATGAGGGAAGCTGCTCCATTCATGGTGGCCAGGAAGAAAAGAGAGACAGCAGGGATCCAGAGACAAAATAACGTCTAAGCATGCCCCTGGTGGCCTAATTCCTCGAGCCAGACCCTATCTGCCTACCCTATCCACCAAGTACAGCTGACCTTCAGATGTTCAAATGCATTAATCCACTGACTCAGTTATGACTCTCATAGTCTAACCATTGCACCTCAGAACATTCCTGATTGCCACGTGGGCTTTTTGAATGCTCTCTCATATCCAAGCCATGACCAGCTTCTTGCCATTTTAGGCAAATTTGGTTTTATTCAATAATATCTGTCTGTCTGTTTAGATTTTTGGATGGAAGTAGAATAACTGAATGTGCTTTTCTACAATTCCAACATCCTCTGGAGGAAATTTCATCAGTTGATCTCCTTTGCTCAGGGGCAGCAGTTTATTTAATTGTATAGTAATCAATAAGCAGAAAGTGGGTAATAACAAGCACTCCCTAGAAGTAGCTACATCTTCAGACCAGGAATGCTGTGTCTCCCAACCAGGTCTGCTTCTCTGGTGGAGGTCAATAAGGCCTTGACATTGAAACTCCTTAGTCCAAATCCATCCCACAATGATCCTGACTGTATTGTTCTCTCCCATTAATCTTGACCCAGGCTCTGCCTTTCACGTTAGCTCACTTGTAGTTTTATTTCTTTTCTTAGAGTAGCTGGCCCCTTGCCATCCCTCTCCAAATTAGCTCCCTACTGGGTTTTAGTATTCTGCTCTTGGCTATCCAGCATCATTCCTGACCAGTTCCATTTGATCTGTTTCTTTTGGCACCTGCTCCATTGAGGAAAAAAAATAGTTATTTTCCCCACAAAGTAAAGAGATTTACAAAAAAATGGTTTACACTAATCGGTGTGAAAAAAAAAATTGTTGTTATCTAAGATTTAGTTGAGATGAGTTGAGATGAAACACTCCAATAATTTCATTCAAGGTGTCAAATATTTCTATCTTAGAGCACCTAAAATCTGAATTTAGGATTTCTGATTCCAGATCCTTGTCTAGTAATCAGTAATGGATATAACCACATAGATTAAATTCTTTCAGTTTAAGGACATTTACTAAGCACCTATTTCATGCAAGATGAAAATTGACATCCGAGTGTCTCATTTGAGATGAAAATTCAAATGTAATGATCTCACTCTTGGAGTGGGGATGATATTATGCTGCATAAAAAGACCTTAAAGATATAAAGAGCCAATAATTTTTATTATGAATTATCTGTGAACACTTCAAGAATGTAGAATTAATTGCTAAATCACAAGAGACACTCTTTCAATGTCCATAGAGTCACAGGGTACCCAGGATGAACCAGAAAGGACTGTTCCTCCCGCTTGGCAGGGCCCACATCTTAGGGGCAGGTCCACGGAGCTGGGCATGGTGCACTGAGAACCCAAGCTGAGTGCACTGACAGGCAGGCGGTGATGGAGTAGACCTGCGAATGCCTTCTGAGAATCAAGCATGTCTAACATCCCTGCATGTGGGGCTGTAGGCACCATGCCAAAGCCTACCCATTGGGGAGCTTTCTCCATGAGTTCATCTACATTCTTTATTCTAAAAACATCATGACTGTGAAAGTTCCCCATAGAAGGAGATCACAAGAGCTGAGAGAGGATTGTATGGGACAAAGGAACAGGATGATCACCAGTGACCTGTGTTTCCCAAACCAAACCCACCTTTGGGGTGAGCACTGATGGCATCAAAGAGTTTTTCCAGCCCTACACTTCTCTGTTCTTCTGGAATTATGGGTCCCCACAAAAATCCCTGGAAACAATTTTGGAACATCCTGAGGAGCTGTATCTTTGAAACATCCTTTAATTCTCCTCAAACTCGTTTTCTGGTTTGCATTTACTTTCTTCCTTCTTTCCTCTGAGTCACAGCTGTCATGTCTGCTCTTGATCCTGAAGTTGGAATCCGCTGCTATGCCATTCATCCCAACCACACACGCCCTTGTCCCTGTCTGAAGAAGTAGGCACCTTGGCCAATACCCAGGCTACTTGTGGCTGCTGCTGTCCCGGCGGCTGTTGGTAATGCCAGCTGAGCACTGTTCTGAGCTTATTTTTGTCTGATGTCAATCTGAAATCTCTCCTGCCAATGCCAAAATGGTTGCTGCCAAAGTCACAGGCACTGTCTCTACTGTCGCAATCACCTGCAGCAGGAAAGCATCCAGCGCTTCAATGTGGATGTGCAGGATGTGGTTGTGCCTCTTTTGATTCTCTCTCTCTCCTTTATGTTTTTCACTTCCTTGGTAGACACAATAATGTTCTCCAAGGTCCTAATCTCTTGAGCTTGTAAATCTTTCCTTGTTTTGAAAACAGTCTTTGCCGATGTGTAAGTTAAGGATCTCGAGATGTAGAGATGATTCTGGATTTCCCAGGTGGGCCTAAATGCTGTCACAAGTCCTTTGAGAAGACAGGCAGAGAGAGGTTTGACAGAGGTGATGGAAAGACACAGGCAGAGGTGCAGGCAACCAACAGGATCCTGAAGAGGCAAGCAACAGAATTTCCCGAGAGCCTCCAAGAGGGTCAGGATCCTCCAAATCCATGATGTCATGCTAGTGTGCTGATTTTGGACTTCTGGTTTCCAGATCAACCAAAAAAAATTTATTTTGTTATAGTTACCAATGTGCCAGTGATTTGGCACTGGTAGCTACAGGAAACTAGTGCAACCACCGTGCACTGTGATCTGATCCTGAATTCACAGGGAACATTTGATTAGTGGTGGGATCTCTGATGAACTCAGCTTTTATAGCAAGCTATAAAAGAAGAGGTGCATTTCCTGATTCTGTTGGGAACTGGAAGTCATCTTAAGATTAAAATAAGAGTAATGGTTGCAAGAAGATACCAACTTGGAAGAATTTTAGTGTATTATCAAATGTAAATAAATAATAGGCATCAAGTTTGAGTAGATACAATCTTATTTTTCATTGCATCTCGAAAATAATCACTGGTAATTCAGACACAAACAATAAGAAAAGTAAATAAGTAATGTTTATGTGTTCATGTTGTTTGAAAATGATCTGTGGGAATTATGATTATCACTGTTCACCTGGGAATGTTTATTGGAAAGCTTAGGAATGATCTGTAGTTTAAAAAAAATGCTGAGAAAAGACAAACCCTGAAAATCCTTCTCAGTTCCACCTGAGGAGTGTCCCTGTCATCAATGTGGTAATTCACTGCCAAGTGCAGGGCACAGAGGTGGGACTCGGAACACAAGGCCTGTCCTCTAGGACTTTGTCTAAATGAGTATAATTCTGGAATATATTAATGTATTTTAAAAGGGCAGAAATTTAATAACAGAATGATAAAAGAAAGGGAAAAAATAGATGAAGTGTCCCCGTGAGGAATAAGTGGTGGTCCTCAGGAGGCAGAGCTGCCCAGGCAGACTCAGAGCTCACCTTCAAGTGTCCATCATCCCGCTGGAGTCCAGAGAGGTCGCTGTTATTCTTGTAAGGTAGTCCTCTGTAAGTGTAGTCTGGGGAAATTTCCCTGGCAGTTAGTGGTGCCCAGGAGACATGCCTGTACTGGGAGTCCCATCCAGAACGGGTGGAGATTAAATGGAAGACATTTTGGCATGTAAACAAGCTCTGGATAAAGTGGTGGGTCACCTGGGTCTGGTGTGCCTGTCCCCATCTTTCAGGGCAGAGGCTGGGCTCCAGATGCAGGTCCTCTACTGGTGACCTAGGGCATAAATGGGCTCATAACCTGGTGCCAGGGACTGAACTGTGTCATGAAAGGACAAATCCTCACTAGCTACAGGATCTGATGGAAACTTGATATTGAATTTCCAACCTCCAGAACTGTGAGAAATAATTGTCTGCTTTTCAATCTATGTTGTCCACAGTGTTTTCATAGCAGCCTGACAACCACAACTGTGTGACATTGTCCAAGTGTCCAACTGTTTGACATTGTCCCAGGCATGGGAATGAAGGAGGAGTACCCCTGATCTCATAGGGCTTGTTCTAGTGCTTTTGTCTCTCTGTTTAGGAGTCAGATCCATTGAATGGAGAAGAAGCTTTGCAATTCCTATGCTAACAGAAGTAATGTGGGACTGAGGATGACATGAATAACCAGAAAGTGATGTGGCTGGCTGAAAACGATTGCCCCCAGACACTGACTGCATGTGTTACATTCACTATATAATGAACACCAGGATGTGCCTTGGGCTCCACAGTGCTCAGTAGGAAAGCATTCACCCTAAGAAAATATCATGGACTCTGTGTTCTCCCGGGCATTAGAAAAGTGCCACAGAGAGACCCAGGAGTGCTGAGATCTAGAGTTCCTAGAATTTGGCTGTTTGACATTGATGTTCTATGCTATGTCTTAGACATGCATCATGGTGTGCAGTGGAGCTGGTCACACTCTGAACAGGGCTGCCCTCAGATCCATGCTTGCAGCACATGCTTCGTGAGAAACTAACTGGAGTTTCGACATTGGTCCTTGACTTAGGAGAAGAGTGGCAGCTTCTAAAGCATCTGAGTTGTGTGGACCCCAGCTTACCCTTCCAGAGAGGTGACTTGTCCACATTGGTAATACCCCCAGGGAAATGGGTGAAAATACCCAAAGAAAAAATGCAATCATGAATATTCTGTAATCACCTGGGTCTACCCTGATGATAGGAAAGAATCCCCGGGAAGCTCACGAAGAAACTGGCAATTTCCTCCCCTTTCCACAGGGAATCCTCTACTTTTCAGCAGTTGGAATTGCAATGCTTTTAAATATATGAGCAACTTAGGCACCAAACTGCGGTTCTGAGAAAATCAAAAGTGGGAACTGTCCAGTTTAATTTCCTATTATGCATATGAAAGGCCCATTTTCCTACAGGCACAGCACTTCAAAAAAATCTAACTTTTTATGATAAAAAGCAAGCAGAGCTTCTCTTCAAAATTTTCATTAAGTTCATGAAACCTATGTAAAGGCTTGACATGGGGACCAGAGAATATCAGAGAGTTCATAGAGGTGAGGCTGCAAGTAATATATTGTCACAGTTGTATCTAGGTAAGTAAAAGATAAGTGTTTGGCATGTTCTCTACTTAAAATACACAGGGTTAACTTCACACTGTTTACAATGAATGTGCAGAATGCATCCTGGTCATACATTATACGGGAAAAATTTATGTGAATCTTAACACTTGAAAGATGTTGTTCCAGCAAAATGCCAGTTTGATCAGTTTGGGAATATTTTTTTTTCAAGTTTTTACTGTCTTCAAACAAACTTTTAGTAGTGCATTTTAGTTATACATAACATTGAGGTTCATTTTGGCAAAATCATACATGCAGAGAGTAAAATTTGCTACATATCAGTCCCGAGTACTTCCTCTTTCCCTCTGCTTCTGGTCTTCCTCCCATTACCATTTAATGCATTTTAATTCTCACTTCATAGATATACATAAAGGTGAAATCCGCTGTGTATGTATTCATGTATGTATCTAGCGTAATTTGCTCAATTTCTCTGTCTTTGGTTAGTTCCTGCTTAATGACTAAGCAGAAAGCAAGAACCAAAAGCTGTTTTTACACTGAGAATGATGTTTTTGGAAACACATTAATGGTTCATTTTTGAAATCTCAGTTTCCTCTTCTAATTTAGTCTTAGTTAAGTAGTTTTGGAAATGTCTCACTCACTATTATACTAAATATTTAACAGGCATTTACTGCATACCAGATGCTAAACAGATGCAGCAATTGGCAAAGGAATATTAAGGTGAAAAAGATGAAGGACCTGCTTTTGAGGGGGCCACTCTCTCTTACTCACAGGAGATACCACTGTGATGTGAAAGAATTAAGATTTCACAGAAAGGATAATGGCAATGGAGCTGGAAAGAACATAGACAGCATACATCTGTGCTTGGAGGTGCCAAGGAGAAACCGGCTTTATAGAGGAGTATTTCCAGGAGCATCTTCAACATTCCTTAGGAGCTGCCTGGGGACATTTTCAGCAGCAGGGATTATGTGCAGGAGAACACCAAAGGAAGAGGAGCCATCTGTCCCTACCACTGGATGGAGGGTGTGCCTGATCGCAGCTGGACCAGGGGAAAGACCAGGGGTGCTGGTAAGTGCCCATCTGCTGCACTGGCACCAGTGGGAGGGTATTGACAGACAAGGAAGGATACTGTGGGGTCCAAACCTTGGGGTTTGCTCTGGAGATGTAGAGGACTTGACAGACATTTACCCTCGCTGTCCCCAGGTCTTCATTCAGAAAAATTTAAACAGAAATACATTCTTTTATGAAGATTAAATGAACTGATGTACGTAACATGCAGAGATCTATATGTGGCACCTCCTAACTGTCCTCTTGTCTTTTAATTTCTCTAAATCTTCATCCTGAGCCACATTTTCCTCTAAAAACCTGCTGGGATTTGTTTCTTTCCAGTCTTGTGCCACAAAAGTTGACGATAGGTTGAATATTCATTACTCTAGACCTTAGCTGAATATTGGTCAAAGATGGTTAGTACAACAAAAACTTATTTTCAAAACTTGAAAATGAAACAAGTAACATGTGTAGATACCTATCAATAGGGAAATGAGGTCAAGAAAACTTAAGTTATGAGATATCAACAGTAACTTTATGTAGATTTTTTTAAAGGTATTGCAGAAAATAAAACTGCTTTTCACAGGGAGAATTGTGTAAAATCCCATGGGATTTCCTTGACACCTAATACTTGAAATTTATTTCTATCTGTACATTTTTGACAATCTCTTCTTAAACAGAAGAAGAGCCAGGCCAAGCTGGTACTCAGGACCAGCTGTCTTTACCTTGACAAAGGACATTCTCTTGAGCAGTATGTTTGCTGTTAACATGATCGGGCTCTAATGACTAACACCTTTGCTGTTGCCGCATATGTTTGCTTATTTATCACTCACACATTATTTACCTGTTATAGTTCCTCCCATTCTGGTGACAAGTTTCATAAAGCTAGTAGATCATCTGATCTTAACAACTGTGGAACAAATAGAAACATTCCTTTAAAAACTCGTTAGGTAAGGAAAATAGAACCCAGCCCTCTGTTTAACCGCTGATGTTCCCGCAGTGGGCAGCAGCGATCCTTCAGGGGCCCTTAGCTGTTGACTCCCAGATTGAGATGCACATTTCCTTCCTAGCCCAATCCCAGGAGCCACAGATTCCTTTTTGCACTGCACCCTTACTTTTCCAGGCAGTCTGAGCTTTGGGACTGGTGCAGAGCCATCTCCACAAGCAACTCTCTGTTTGGAGCAGGCAGTAATAAGGGAGACCAAGAAGGTCCATATGCACCTTCATCCCCAACTGCAGGAAGGAGGAGTTCCCTACAGGAGGCAGGCACACCAGGTACTCACCCATTTCTTGGTGAAGCATGCCACACTCTCTGACTGATCTTAGAGGACAAGGGGGGATACCATCTACAATTCATAAAATTATCCCATTCACATGGGGTCAGGAGGACATTTGCTTAGGAGAGGAATTCTGTTTTCACAACCAGAGGAACTGGAAAGAATTGCATCAACTCCCACCCCCCACAGTGATCTCCAAAATGGCAGGACTCATTTTCAGTGAGCGCTCAACTGTTGTGCTGGGTGGAAAGATGACCACAGCTGACATCCACACATAGAGAAAGCTGGGCATGTGCAATTCTAGCCACAGAACCACAGAGCCAGGCTCCCAGGGGGTTTCAGAGCCACCAGCCCCCACACTAGGGAGATGGCTGGTACCTACAGAGAGGCTCTGTGACAGTGACCCTCTTTCTTCCATGAGGGCAGGCTGTCCTAGGCTGGCCAGGCTATCCAGGGCAAGGGTCCATGCAGGACCCAGTGCTCTGACCTTAGACCAGAAAGGTACTGTTAACATCAGGAGCTAGTGGTCTTTTCTTCTCTTAACAATTTTAAAAGTATGAAATTTGATAGAGATGGAGAAACATCACCGCAAATGATCCAAACAGGCACAGAAGAGTAGAAACAGGTTTAACAACTTTGACTCTATGGAGTTTTGATTGCTCTGAAACCTGCTTTTAAAAGTTCTGAGTCACTGAACCATGCAATAAATAAATACGCCATTCTCCTCATAAAATGATGTTCTTGGCCTTTATCCCATTCTTTTGTTGTAGAACATATTTTTAGCAATTTTTCTGGCAATGATGATTTTTCCTCCTACCAATCTATTCATATCTTTTCAGTATACTTCTGATCAATTTTAGGATACTTTGTCCATCTATATTTTGGGGAAAAAATTCTCTTTGTAATAATTTAGTGCATGATTTTAGGTTAAATTAAAGGAAACTTCAAGAAATCATGTTAAATTTGGTCATAAATAGTATGACATTCTGATTTATAGAACAAAGAATAAGTTTTATATGTGTACCCTGTTCCTGTAATATCTACATATACAGTTACGCTATTTGAAGTTAAGTGCAAAATTGAAAGAAGAATACAAAAAAGTAAAATTGGTTACAATAGTCATTTAGGAAACAATCCACTATACTGGGACAAAGTGATGTTTTCATTGAATTTTACCTTCTGTTTACCTGGATGATATAGCTGTAATTGATGTACTGGAGTCCAAAGGAAAGGAGAATTGAGCACATGTGTGTTCCCACATTTCTTCCTTCGTTCCTCTACATTATCAGTTCTAGTAACTAGATTATACTGCGTGGGCACATATGAAATGGAGAATAGTAATCAGCCTAACGGAAGCAAAGATTTACACCAGAAAGGTACTGTCTAATTTCCATCTTAATGGTGGATTAATCTGTTTAGAAACATTAACTCATTATTTTATTTAACATTTTTCCCTTTTATTTTTCCTTGTTGGTCAAAATTCTCTTCAAATGTTACTGATATATTTCCAAAACACTAAGCCTATAGTGCACTTGTATCATTTGTAAGATAAAGCAGAAAAAGACATTTGCTGGGGAAAAAGCAAATTGATGTGGGATAAGCAGATGGAAGAGAGAGGCATTCCCCTGGATGTGGAAGAGAAGAGCAGAGTAGAGCACTGTGGATGCAGGATTAGGTATTGTTGGTGATAGCTAAGGACAAAGTAGACAGAACCTCACAACAATCTGAGGTCCCAAATATCAGGCAGAAATAGACAAAAGCCATAAGATACAAAAGAACCAGTCTTTATCAGATCACTATCAGGACTGTAGGGGTCATTGAGCTGTTGTTGTGAATGGACACCAATGACCACGGTTATGAACCTGATGCTGGTGTCCATCCGGAGTTCACTAGGCCGAATTCTTACTGGCTCAGCACCATTGTACTGGGAGGTAATAGAGCCCCAGGGCAGAGCCGTCATGAATGGGATTCCTGCCTTTATAAGAAGAGCCTTGAGCTCTTGCTTGTCATCTGCCTCTGCTCTTTACCACAGGAGGCCATGGTGAGAAGACAGATATCTGCAAGCACAGGACCTGATCTATCAGCACCATGGTGCAGGGCATCCATCCCTCAGAACTGTCTGGAATCAGTTCCTACCATTCAAGTCCCCCCACCTGCGGTAATGTGTTAGAGTAAATGAAGTGAACAAAGCAATCACAGCACAGCCTCCCCCCATGTGGCCCAGAACACACACATACCCCCCCGACACACATGTACATGCACAAACATGCACAGAACACACACAACACATGCACACACGAACACGCACAAAACACACACCAGATACATATACATAACACAACACACACACACATACACATCCATAACACAAAACACACACAGAACACAGATGTACATAAACAACACACACCACACACACACAAACATGCACAGAACACACAACACGTGCACACACAAACATACACAAAACATACCACACACACATACACATACATAAACACACCATGCGCACATACATAACACACACAACCCACAGATGCACATATACAACACACAACACACACACACATGCACAAACATACGCAAAACACATGCACATAAAACATACACCACCTTACACATACACATACATAACACACACCACATGCACATACACATACATAACACACACAAGACACACAATACACACACATACATAATACAGAACACACGGATGCACATACACACATTCACAGACTCTGGCTTTTCATAAGATGCAATCAAGAACATTATTAACTTCACAATTAAGTTGACATGATAGAATACAGAGAAGTGGAATATTCTCACATGTCTGATTTTGGACTAAAATTCACAGCCTTCCCATGATATTTTAATACACCAGGTCTTTAGAGGTGATGAATGAGAGTAATTTAGCTATCATTTATCAGCATTTGGAGTATCTGGAGCAAGGCTTTAATTTTAGAGTAGTTACATAACCTACCATTGAATTCTGATCTGTCTAAAAGGTCTTAGGTATTTTCGTATTAGATCAAATGTAATTTAGCAGTTAAGAGTACTACAGTATAATTCCATGATGTATTCAAATGTGTCAATGTATCTGAATTAATTTCTTCTATTCCTGTTAATATGGGTTGATTGTAGACTTTTTTTTTTATGACTTGAGCCCTATTGAGAAAAGACTTCTCTTTTCTCGCAGGAGAACATCTTTAAAATAATGATAATAATTTTATGAAGCCATAAAACCTCTATAGACTCTATAGTCACTTTGCTATTATATTTAAAATAAGAAGTAAAATCACTCATCCACATTAAAAAAAAGAAAACTTGTTAGAGTCTGTAAACAAGTCTGGATGGCGCCTGGCATTTTGCCAGGGGGAGTGGTTTGTGAGGTGGAGCCAGCGAGCCATTAAGTGTGGAGATTTCTTATTGGTTGACTGCTGTATCTAGTTTATGCTAATTAAGATAAGCTGTGCGGAATGTATAAATACCTCTGTTGTCCTACAATAAATGGCTCCTACTCCTGCTGTATCAATCTACACAAGTTGTTGGTCACTCTCCGGTTAGTTTGCTGTAGCCGGACTGCTGCAAAAACTAAAACAACTGTTTCAATGGATGGTCACATGTCCAATCTTAAAAAATCGCAAATTTCAAAGACCTTAGGAAAGGAGCCCAGCAAGGGCCCTGAAATAGTGTGTGGTGTATTTAAGCAACTAATAAATATGCCACAAAAACTTTATTTAGCAGCACTAAACAGTACTTGAGCACAGTAAGTATGTAAAACCTATTTAATAAGAGTAAAGAGTATTTGGTGATAAGTGTGTACAGCAGCACTTATATTCAAAGTGAAATGAGAAGAGTCACTAGAAAACTTGGTTCCCATCACCCATTCCCCAGAGGAGATCTGAAGGTGAGTGAGTGTGTCCAGGTGAATATTCAAAGAAGCAAAGGGCAAAAGTCAAGGTGAGTGTCGGGAAGCCACAAACACACACACACATATCTACGCATGTGGAGTGAGGAAGGTGTGGGGGCAGTGGCCCCTGAGTATTGCTGACCACAGCTGCCCAGCTGTGCTTGCTCAGTCTTGGCAGAAGAGCAGGTGTTTCCCTGGGAGCTAAGGCCAGATGAGGCAGCATGGTCCACACCACAGAGTGCTACCCAGCCTCCATCCAATCCCTGGGGAAGACAGGGAGGTCCCAGTGGGCTCAGGACCTGGGAAGTGTCTGAGGGAGGTAGTGAGGAATGATGTTTCTGGACCCAGTGCTCCTCCCCCAGGATGACACAGAGCTCAAGGGCCCTGACGGGGAGCTCAGCGGGCCTCGAATCTCTGCTTGAGCTTTCCCCTGGGTTTCCGTCTGACTAGTGTAACCTAAGCCGTCAAAATGCAAAAGAAACAAACCTTTAGACCTCACACCGTGATGCACTACATTTACAGGAAATGACAATATCCCAAGCTTTAAAAGATGCTTTCTGTGCCTACCTTAGCAATCAGGGAAGAAGCACTTTCACTGAAAAGAGCAAAGCTATTCTGTCTACACTCTCGATGCAATCAACCACAGCACCACCACAACAGGAGCTTCTCTTTGTCTTTACGATTTCTTATTGTCTTCGAAACTCAAGTAAAATTAATGCATTGCCTGTATAGTCTGATGGGTTTACCTCCAATGGCTATGGAATTAATTAGACTCTTGTTGTCTAATCTTCTTTGGAGAGGCAAGACCCTGGTAATTATGATTCATGGAAAAAGTGAATATTCTCTATGTACACATCATAAAATAGTAATTTTGAGGTTAAGGCTATTTGTCTGCCAGTTACACTGGTGTGTGTGTGTGTGTGTGTGTGTGTGTGTGTACACATTTTTGTTTCCACTTCAGCTTGATTTTTATCAATTGAATTTGTGATCTTATTAGCACTTAGCACAATTTTTGAGAAAATAAAATGAGACTAGCTAACACTCTACAGCTGTTCAAGGAGAGGATATGGGGGGAGAAACTCAGCTCATTACTATTTAACGGAAATTCCTCTATGCAAGAATTTCCAAGTAGGTTACAGGCCACCTTCTAGATGCTGCTAGGATGCTTGAGTATGTCTCCTTCCAAAACATCATGAAAATTCTCAGAATCATTTCATTTTAAAGCCTGGCAACTGGATAGGAAACAGCAATGATTTAGGAAAGCAAGGAAATACTGTTTAAAGTGGGTGTTTGATTCCTAAACGGAGATAGATGGAGGTTCAGTGAGTGATCTAACTCAGTCTGCAGATGTCTAGCAGTATATGTGCTCCTACACTCCCATAAAATATACTGTAGGTTTTACTGTTTTTCCCCATAGATGAAGGCAGGTCCACATAAGGACCACAGAAGTGATTTTACAAAGCTACAAACACATTTTTTACTTTTCTCTTAAGCGATGTGGTTTATCTGTTAAAAAATCTAGATTAAAAGATTGAAAGTAGATTTAATTTAATATCAATTAAATGAAACTTTACTGTACTTGGACAAAATAATCCTGTGAACTACATGCTACAGGATCCCCTGTAATAATTTTTTTAAACCAGAAATTCAAGAGCTTGGAATTCCTTTTTTCCCCTCTTTTTCATTATTTTCTTAATGAGAAAACATAGGAAAAAATAAATCAAGGTAAGGACAAGAATGGAGGTGGTAAGTTTTATTTTAAAATAGTAAAGATGAGGAAAGTTTCGTGCCAACAGTATTTGAAATAATAATGCAAAATAATCTTAAAAGGTAAAATTGTTTACATGTATATGCATTTATTTCCTGTGCCTATGAGACTGTGACATATGTGTACACTTTTTACTTGTATGGAATATGAACAGATAATATAAGAGTTTTTGGTTGATGGAGAGAATGTGAGTATGAAATTGTTTAATGTGAGGTTCTTGAAGTTCTAAAAGTCATAGTAGCTCACATTACAAATTTAGCTTTTCAGCAAGAACATAATCAGGTGTAGTTAATAATGTGTTTTTATCATAGAAATGCATGTTCCCAGTTGACATTGGTACAGTCGTGAGAACATTAACAGAGAGCAAAAGTTACTTTCTTCTACATTCCACCTTATGTTCCTCTAAGTTTGCTCTGTTCCAGTAGCTCAAGTGCATAATCTAATCAGCTTTCTTCCAGCCAGTTGTTCTCCGTGCTTATCATATCGCTTAAATGTTACTGACGTGATGATCATTTCTCATTCCCATAACATGTGACCTAGGAATTTGACAAAAGGCAGAAGGACCCTGGTTCAGGAGAAAGCTTCTCTGCTCTTCTTATCTAACCTTCCTGAATCCCAAACCCACCCTCCTTCCCATTATCCCTGTCTCCAATGTCATGAGAGCATTTTTTTGAGAGAGAGAGAGAGAGAGAGAGAGAGAATTTTCTAATATTTATTTTTTAGTTGTTTCGGCAGACATAACATCTTTGTTTGTATGTGGTACTGAGGGTCGAACCCGGGCCGCACGCATGCCAGGCGAGCGCACTACCGCTTGAGTCACATCCCCAGCCCCAATGAGAGCATTTTTTTTAAGAGAGAGTGGGAGAGAGAGAGAGAGAGAGAGAGAGAATTTTTTAATATTTATTTTTTTTTTTAGTTCCTGGCGGACACAACATCTTTGTTTGTATGTGGGGCTGAGGATCGAACTCAGGCCGCACGCATGCCAGGCGAGCGCACTACCGCTTGAGCCACATCCCCAGCCCCCCAATGAGAGCATTTTTAAGAAGATTCATGTGTATTCGATCAGAACACATTGTTCTTTTCACCTAAGTATTCCTTGCTGGCTGTTTCCTTAGATCTTGATTCCCACTACCCATCGAGAGTAATGACACAGAAGCGCCCTGTTTGTTTAAAAGGTATCATGCAGTGAAGTAAGAGAGAGCTAACAATTTCTTTCTCAAATTGATTTCAGCAATCCCTATGAGAGACCTCAGCCTGCACTCTAGGAATTAGCTGCCATCGATATCTTTGTTTACTCTCCCATGTCAGCTCATGGAAGTACATTATTAATAGTGTATGTGACTCCTTCATGTTTGGTATTACTGTTTTCATACAATGAAAGATGATAAAGTGCTGCTGTTTTTATTGTGCAGTTTAATTGCTCATTGCTAGAAAAATGTATACTGTTCCCTTCAGGTTCAATTCTTCTGTGTCTCAATACTGTCTCTGGTCACCTTCCCACTAGGTCAAATTACTCTCAGACTATTTTATCTTTTACCTTTGTCTTTCCATCTTCTCTTTTAAAAGGAGATACATTTTTGTTCATTGATAACCTATCCTTTATTTTATATAGTTATCTCTGACATTTATTCTTTACAATGGCTTTAAAAAAGAAAATGTAAAGATGAAACTTGGTATTCAATTTCAGGTGATTTACTTCTAGACTTTCTTTACTAAACTGGTTTACAATTTCAGAGACTTGACTTTCAATCTTCCTCTATGAATTCAAGTGATGTGAGAAGTTAGGGAGAGGGACTAGGGCTTTCATTTGAGGAATAAATGAGATTTTAGCTCAAAAGTAAGTAATATTATCCTTCCTATATAACTTCTTAGAAAGTTCATTGCAATATTTGTTTGGTACAGATTTCGAAGACAGAAAATCAAACATTCTTTTCAGGTCTTTTTGTTGTTCATGTCATTAATTTAAAAGATCCTAAGCAACTAAACAGCTTCTGCTTAAATTGTTGGTGACCTCCAGGCAATCCTTCTCAATGGAACATTGTGAAAATTTGATTCCTTCAAAATTTAAAATTCAGAATTGCATGTAATTCAGTGGTTCTTATCTCATCTTCTCAAGGGCTATGGACTTGTGTGAGCAGGTTTAAATGCTCTCTAGAAACGGGGGTGCAGAGCCAGGACCCAAGGCTGGTCTTTAAACCTACAAATGTTACCAGTGACACAGAAACCCTGAAATGTGTGGAATCCTTACTTACTTCTCAACTGTAGACTGATTCCCAAGGTGTTTTAATTTCATAAAATGCCTGAGCAATTTTCAAACTACTGCTTCTCATAAACAGAAGCAATAATTATTCCAGCAGTAGAATTTAAGCCTTGAAATTAATTTAAGGTTATTCCTGTAATAATAAGAAACCAGTATTAGGTGTAAGCAGGCCTAGAATTTGCTTACACTTGAAACCCAATTTTCTCAGTTCACTAAGCTTCAAAATTCATAGTTTTTTTTATCAGTTTTGTTTTGACAAACAATGCCTAAAGAAAGTACTTTGATTAATTTAGGTTTGAAAATCCAATTCTGATTACTCTTCAAGAGATTTTCCAATATTTCCAAATGTAAAATTTACTGATTTGACTAGCACTTAGAAAGAAATGGCGTGAAAACTGAAACAAACTCTCATTTCTTGCATAACGGCTGGAGACACTACCCCATTTCCCTCCCTTTAGGAAGCATGGGAAATGCAGTGTCACTACCTTCTCTGTGACAGTGTTTGAAACAACTCTTGTCGTCATCAGTATTTGTGCTTCTTTTTTCCTCTCTAGTCCTTCTCCAGACTCTACCGTGGGATTCTGCACAAGTTGCAATCCTAGCGATTCTGATTCTTCTGCTTCAAATGTTTTTCCAGACTTCAGCCTGGGCTCCTCTGGTTGAGCAGCGTAAACTGGGAAGGAGCCATGGCAAGTCGCATATCGTCCCTCATGCTGACTGTTGTATCAACTTGCTTCGCAGCTTCAGAACCTCCTTCAATTAAAATGACCTAAGAAGTTGAAAGAACATTTTCAACTGTCAAAATGTTAAGGCCAAGAGATTTAACAACTGCTTAAAGCTGTTGTCATCAACATAAGATGGGAGTGATGGTCTGTCCTGTCTTCAATCCAAAGCGGCCTCTAATCCTTTCCCATCCTGGTGAGACCCGTTTGGAGCCCTCAGCAGTGTGCACAGGGGAAGTCTGTGTGCCACTCCCAGGGAGTCATCCTCGCGTGCAGTAGACCAGGCACGTGGCACTCTGCGCATACTCACCTGTACCTCTGCGGCATGTGCAGCCTGCGTAGGGCTGACCTGAAAACGGGACGCTGCCCAGTTCTGCCTTCGCTTATAAATGGCATATTTGCTAACAGAGACGGCAGTAGGAACTCTATTCTGAGGTGACAGGAAAACTGGTTAACCTGGAAGTGTTAAGTAGGACCCTGCTGGTGGTTATCAGCAATTAAATGAAGGTGCTATATTGTAATTTTGCTTTCAAAACAGAAAGAAAATGTTGTTTTTAGATATGAAATTTAAAAGATTATGAAACACTCTTGTACGTAACTGCCTAAATTGTCATCTCTCCAGTAACTTAAAAGTGTTTAGTTTTGTTTACATGAAAAAGAAAAAACTGTAGAAAAATTTCTTAAGGCCAAAAAATAAATTAATTAATTAAGGTTTAGGCATGGCTACAACGGATTTACTAAGTCAAATTATGTCTCTTTTTTTCTTGTTTGCAAACCACAAGAACAAAAATATCTTTCCCCCCCCTCCATATCAGCAAGAATCTGCTAGCATAAGACAGCTCCCAGAGATTCACTGCCATCCTGAATGAATAAAGGAGTACTATAGTCATCAGGTACATGCCCAGTGTAATCCACTTTTTGCTAGCTTGATCTGAAAATATAGAAGAGATTGAGCAGACTGTGAAACATATGAAGTGTCTATCAGACAGTGATTCTTACACTTGCCAAGTATTTAAATTAAATTTGGATATCTGTCTCTGTGTGTGCTTAGCACAGACATATTTTTTTTAGGCTATGAACTTTCAGTTGCTGATAAGTATAAATGGTCTCCTTTGTTTCAAGATAAGATATAATGTATATTATTTGGCTATTTCATCTTTATTATGGCAATCTAAAATGTAAAATGCTTAATAATAATTTTTAAAAAGAGAAAGATTAAAAGCAGTTTTTAGTGGAGTCTAGCTACATAACTGCCTAATTTTAACTACATTTATTAACTCATTGCTAGTATTTCATCAATGCTTAAAGAATATTTAAAGTTTTATCCCAACTGATGTTTCTAACCTGTTGCATGCTTAAAAGATAAATTATCACCAGGATGATGGAAAAACTTGCTTATCACTTGTTCATCTCATGTAATTCAGTCTAACAAGTTCTTAAAGAACAGTTGGCATCACTTGAACCAGTCCTGGGACTCACTGAGTATCGAGGAGCAGAGTGGGTAGGGACACTGCTGCAGCAGGCAGAGAACGGAAGTGGTGTGTGAGGATGTCAGGATGTTCCACAGATTCTGTGCCCCTTGACGTGGTTAAGTTAGGGTATCCATGCTAAAGAATCTGAGAAGGAAGATTTCACTGCATAACTCATGACAAACCTAAATTACCTTTGAAAAAATAATAGCGCTCAGAATGGGAAATTTAATGAATATTTAATTTATTTTTTTTTTTTGGATAAGTTTGCCTCTCCCAGTTAAATCAACCATGTTCTGTTGAATAAAATTAGATCACAAAAGCACTACTGACCCAAGAACAAAGCTATGCATTTCAAACATGGTAACATAATCTATATTTTAAACATTGTGTATTTGTGTACAGTGGTATGTGACTTCCCATCCTTCCTGTTTTTTATGTCATATTAAGATTCTACTTTTTATCAAGAATAAGTTTCCATCTATATGTTTAAAGGACCAGGGACCTGCTTTCTTAAATATATTGAAAGTAATATATTCTTTTAAAAATTTCACAGTTTTATTTGCATCTGAATTTATTGATTACTTAAAACTTTGTGCCTTATTTTTCAAATGCCACCAGATTTTACCCATTTATGCGGTGATATTCACTACCAACAGCAAAAGTCATTTTGAATATCCTCTATATGCATAGGGAAGCCCTTTGATATTCCCAAGAGTTGATTCTAGATCTCTTCACTGATACCCAACCCATCAGTTATACCCAAATGGTGTACTATTGGCATATACAAGATACATATCTTGCAGTATACCTAAAACCATCTTGGTGTAGTTATAATACCTAGTACACTGCATTACTCTTGGAACAGCTGTCACACTGGATGTTTAGGGAGGAATTATAAGAAAAATACTTCATACTATGTTTAACTATAGACACAACTTTCCAAATAAGTGTTTCAACTGGCAGTTGTTTGAAAGGGATGATGAGCGGCCTGCTGCACAGAGGGTTGGTTGTACAGGTTAGATCTAGGAAGATTGAAAAAAAAAGAGATAAGTCTGGTCATAAATAATGATTTCTAACTAACAGAACTTGATTCACTTTGGCCAGGAATGCTGAGAAAGAGAGCAACCTTTACCTTATTTTGTGTGGCTTTAATGGCAATAGGAGAAATAGCATCAGTGTGAAGTTCTGAAAGGAGAACAAGTCAGTCTAAGATGTTTTCATCCTCAGTATAAGATCTAGAAACCAGGTTGTAAGTTTTACTACAGACCCAATGTCCCTGTCTCTCTGAAATTCATATCTTGAAAACTAATGCATAATGTGATGATGTTTGAAGTTGGGGCCATTGTCCTTTATAGGTCATATGGGTGGAGGAATCCCCATGAAAGGGATCCCAGGGAACTACTCACCTTCCACTCTACAGACACATTCTTTGAACTAGAAAGTAGGCCCTCACCAGACACTGACTCAGCCACGCCTTGATCACAGACTGACAGCCTGTGGAACTGTGAGGAGTAGATATTTGTTGTTTACAAGCCACCTAGTGTGTGCCAATTTGTTATAGCAGCCTGACCTAAGACTGTTACAGGTTTCACTCTCCCCCTCACATGACCAACGTATTAAGTACTGTGGTGGTTCTCAGCTGGGGTGACCTGAAGTGCTACTGCCACCTAGTAGAGAACAGCTGGGGATGCTGCCAGCATCCTGAAACAAACATCCTGAATGCACAGAGCAGACCCTTACAACGGAGGCCTGCCTGGATCCATATGTCAATAATGCAGATCATCCTACATGTGATGTAACTCTTAGCAAGACACTCACTGAATTAGCAACAATTTATCTGATTTTTGTTCCCAAAATGAAATTAGTCAAAATGGCTATATGGATTTGTTGGTATTACTAATAAAACTGTATCAAACCATTTGGTAACCTGTCTAGCAATCATTCAATCATTATCCATGCAAATAATGGAAAGAAACAGAAATAATGTGAAGAGTACAGTTTTACTGGTGATGGTATGAAATCATTTTTTGAATACTTAGGCTGTAAAAGGAGAAACATAAAATTCAGACTAAAAAACTAAGAAAGGCAGCAAGTAACCCTTGAACTTGAGATTCTGGCCTTGAGTTTCTGAGCCTCAGTTACCTTTTTATTTTTCCTTAAACTGAAAGTTTCTCATGATCTTGCAGGGCTGCTGTGATTATGGGAAATGAAGGGCACGCATGGCGAGGACTGGAGGAGAGAGCTATTATCACAGGCAGCAGTACCAGAGCTGGGTTTCCACTAGTGCTACATTAACATTCACAGCACGCCCTCCTCACCATGGTTTATACAGGATTCAGTTGAATAGTGGAGAAGAAAGGTCTGTGATTAGGCTTCCTTGAGTCTTATCTCGTATTTCTTAGCTTTAGACTTTCAGCAATTTTCTTATTCTTTCTTGAAATCTCAGTTTCCTTATCTATAAAAATGACCTTAATAGATTTCACTTCACGGGCTGCATCCAGTTTTTGGAAGTGTGTTGATTCTTGTGTACAGGTGTACTAAGTGCCACTCCGAGGTTGCACTGTTATTCAGGCAAATACTGCTTTAAAAAAACAGTAAGGTAAAATGTATATTGGGAAGGATAGGCAATGTCAGGAAGAAATTTTGGACAGTTATGGAAAGTTTCTCTATCCTCTGAGAAAGTAGGTTCTAATGAAAGTCAATATATTCTTTGTTGATGGTGGTGGTTAATTATCATTGACTTATATTGATGATATTTTCTTATCATGACCTCATTATAAAAAGGTGGATCCAATTAAGACCTTATTTATATTATAATAATATGTAACTCAACCAGCACATTCCCCACCAACACTGAAGAGTGTAATTTCATTAAACCCATAAATGTTGCCAGAGGCCTATGCATATGATCATCATGTCTGATTTTCCCAACAGCTAAATTCCACATTTCCTGAAATGAACCTGGCAGGGTACATGTTCACTCATCGAGAAAATGCATTATTCTTATTATGCCTTGTTTCAAGTTTTGTTTATATCCGCTGTTGGAATTAAATCCCTAATTATTTTTTCTGTACTACAATTTATTTTTCTGTCCTTAGGGCATTTATATTAAAAATGTTTGTGACTTTAAGTTTATCAATGGAGAATTCGGTGTTGTCCTTGTCTTGTTTATATGAGCTAAAGCAAAGATTTCCTATTTTCAGCAGCAAGCACCATCACTGCAAATTAGGAGAATACTTAGGAATCTGTTAAAAACAACCTCTGTAAATGATTGTTTTTCTTTATCCCCAAAATGAGTTTTTATATAAATGCCACTGAATGAATTTCATACATTTCCAAATCGAATCATGAGCTTTTTTTTTTTTTTTCCTCTAAACGTAACAAATTATCCCAATGGTGAGTTTGTTAACTCCCTTTCTGTTAATAATTCCAGCTCTGGCTTTAACTAGCCCCCACCAGACCACCTCTTGCTTAGTTTAAAAAAAAAATGTCTGTCCTCTAGGGATTAACACTTGCCCCTCCTCCAGCTCTGCTCAGTGAGCTCCTTTTGATGGACTCACAAAAATATCAGGTTGCCTCATTTTTAAGACCACACCAGTCTCTTTACAGGCGACGCACTATTTTTTAAAACACCTTTTGAGTCGAACTGACAGCTTATGTACGGTGAGAGTAGATTCCATTTGTAACTAAAAATGACTGTTAAGACAAATCAACCCCAGGAAATTGAGTCTATAACAAAAACTTGTATAAGCCTCAGCGGTAGCAGTGTTTTCCCAATGCAGCGGGAGAAGTCAGGGAAGATTGTTGATGTTAAGCTACAGCAGTGCTTTTAAGAGGGACTACCTAATTCTCAGATAGAATACCCCATGACTCAGCTCCCAGTGGCGGCTCCTGAATGACCACACTTCTATATTCAGTGGTAATAAAAGATGTCATTCAGATGACCGAGGTGTGCAATTTCATACTATGTAAAGAAAAAATTGTCTCCTTCCTCTGTAGGGTCCTTCTTCATGGCCAATTTGAATTTGGTGACTTGGTTGGGCTGCACGATGAAATAATCTGTTCTGAAAAGCATGGATCTTTAGGCAAAAAGGAGTCCTCAAAGTTGATTTATTTTATTCTGTATTACTCAATAATTCTGGAAATTCATTGCATAAGTGCTCATTCTAACATCTCACTCACCAATTGGAGCCTACTCTGGCTTCACATAGAACATTCTTGCTTTTGTATTGTAAATCAGCAAGCTGGATTTGCTGGTGTTTCAATACACATTCCCTTATTAATGGATCTGTTCAGATTTTTAGAAAATTCATGTGAAATTAATCTCTTTGTTGTCTCCTAAAGCAGCTACTATTGTTGTTTGAAATTATTTTTCTTTCATCTCAAAATAAGCTTTTTGCTCTGATGCATTCCTTGAAATTATGTGTATGTGAAGAGGATAGTTGTTCTTTAGATGGGCATCTCCTGGTAAATATACATATTAAGGGAGTAAACGATGAGAAATAAAACAGTTTGGAGGAAAAATGAGCACTTCTAATAGCTTGGTCAAAAAGGTTTGCAAATATTGAATCATCTATGGACCAGAGGAAAATATTAATTCAATCAATTCAGTAGCTTGAGGTACATTCTGAAGGGAAGTCCTGTCTGGGTAAAACAGTTGCAGCTACACAGTTTTGACAGTGGCTCAGAAATACATGAATTGATTTAAACTTGACTCAAATATAATGCTTAGTTTTATCCTGTTCAATATCTCATGGATACAATTTACTACTGATTGTGAAAATTAGCTTTTACTTGACCTTAATACTGGTAAATTAAACCTTAATACTGGTAATATCCATATCTTAACACTTATACTGTTATAATTCTTATTCTAATTCTTGGTTAATAAGTCTATCCTCATCCTGGCCACAGAGAAATTTATAGATCCCCCTTGCTTGAAGCTTTGATTGTTATGGTCTGAAGACTTAAATGCAGTAGTGTGAATTATTCTACCAAATCTATTCAATCATGATATTTCATCAATCAATATGAGTTCTAGTAATATTCGTTGTACAATATTTTTGTCGTATAGTATAGTATAGTATTTTTCCTAAAATTTACATATAAAAATGGAGAAATTCTCTCCTGCTTAAGCGTATTGTTAATAAATTTTTAAAGACATTTAATGGCCAAATTCCTTAGGAATTGCATTATACTTTATCTAATATAAATTATAAATGATTATATCTATCCATTCAATAATTTATATGCTGTTCTTAATAAGTATTTATTGAGTAGTTTCTGTACAGGATATTTCTTTTTGCTGAGATTCCACTGTAAAGAAAGCACAACCCCCTGCCCTCAGAGAGCCTACATATGAATGAGAGAAAAATAAAAGCAGAAATAACACTTACTGCAACACCCCATAAACCAAATGCTTCAAAATGAAGAACAGTGTTTCACTCTCTTAGTTTAAAATGTAAAATGCAAATATAGTTTTTGTTTTTCCCAGAACTAGAATGCAATGTGTCATCAATAATTTTTAAAGAGTAAGTGAATATAATAATAAAATACATTCGGGCAGGGGGGTAACCATTATCAAGATGGATTTAGGGAGGCCCATGCACAGCTCAGTTTGATTTATTGCAAAGATGGACAGACACAGGTATGTCTTGTATTTATTCATAAAGTAAAAAGTGTTTTAAAGAAGAATAATCGAGTGCAGTATAGATCTGAGTGTCTTTTACACTAGAGATGCTTGCAATTTCAAAGAAGAATACCAACAGAGAAAAGTTACATTCATCAAGCCCTGAACGGTTTTTTTCTTGTACCTTTGTGAGAGAAAACTGGCTTTGAGGCAGCAGTTACTCTTTCACACACAGATGGACATAATAGGCTCGGAAACATGTCTCTTGAATTGGAATAACACAGCCCTGCCAGCTCCCCTCCCAGGTCCCTCCCAGTCTTTGTGTTTCCATGATAAGGGGCATTTGAAAGCCATTTGCATAGTTTCCAGCCCTTGACAAGACGTTTTGTTTCCTTTTCTTCTCTTATTTTGATAAAATATTCTCATATTCATACAGCACTCTGGTCTCCAAGCTCAGCTCCTCTTGGTTTTGGTCTAGAGAGCAGAAGAAAGTGCAATTCAATTTTGAGACCTATCTACAGTTTTGCTTAATATTCCCATTGCACAAAGTCGGAAGATTTAGGAGAGAATTATAATTTCCCCATATTTAAAATATTATTGAGAATGCAATGAACTGAATTTAAAATGCACTTTGAGATTCAGTCAAATCATTTAAGAAAAAAGTAATGTTTTGTAAGTTCATTTGTAAAGTTCCAGTGAATCTTTTTTCTAGGTTCTACTTAGTTATTTTTGAAAAGTTAATAAGGCTCCTGTATTAATAAGGTTATCAATGGTATCTGCCACTATTTCTTTTAGCTTTAAAGGCACTTTATAGAATTAAAAAAAATGAAAGAAAGAAAAAAAAGAAAGAAAGAAGCAGGCATTATGGAGATATTGTGATTTTGCACAAATGGAGGAAATTAGGAATGAAATATCCACATCTTATGATGGTGAATTTTTTTTCTTTCACCTAATCTGGATTCATATTGCATTATTTACATGAAATTTATTTTAATTTTTTTTAAATAAAATGATGTTCAAACAGCACACACTGGCAAGTGATAAGGAATTCTGGAAGAGTTACCACCATTTTTTATTCCCAAGACTTCACAAATTTTTTTTCTGTACTACTAAGTGATATTTTTTCCAAAAATAATTATTGACTAGTGTATTTTGTTATGACACTTAACATCAAAAGCTTTTGCTTCTTTTGGTGGATATTTGTTTGCTTCCTGAAAAAAGAAAAAAAAAAGGATTGCCACTGTTCCCTCCACCTGTAATCCCTGTCCTCTGAGATCCTTCTGCTCTTCTGGCAAGGTTGTTGCTGGTGGTGCCCTAGTAGCTCCTGGCTCTCATCATCCAACATGTTATTCCTCAGGTAGGAACTCCTCCCACAGCAAGCATTGGAAACAGAGGCTGGGATACATCAAGGGGAGCAAACATAATTGCCCTTTACCACATACTGGGGCATGGCTCCAAGTTTCTGATAGCTTTTTCAAATTAATAGCCATAAATAGCTGTTTTCAGGGCTACATGTGTGTTTTAGTTGTAACAAAGTGGAGGGCCAAGTGTCGCCAGAACCATGGTGACACTGCACCCAAGTGGGGGACTTTACTCAAAGCACACTTGACTCTGGGGGGGGCGGTGGAGACACCACAACATTCATGTGTCACATAGCAAATCCTTTAATGCATCCTTCATCACTGCAGAACACAAAAAGACAGACCCCTACCAGAAACTGAAAATCTGTTTTCCTTCACCTTTCCCTTTGCCAAAACCGGTGGATAAAACCGTACTGCTGAAGACCTTGATCTGAAGCCATTATTTGTGTAGATCCTTCTTGTTAAAAATCAGAAAGTCATTTAAGATTTGGGTAGACAGCTGTGTGAAGTGTTGTCAAGTAAGTGACGTCTGAGAATTAGCAAGGCAGAAAAGTAAGCAGCTGGCAGTGTCATTTAAAATGCAACTGTGTTTGGAAACTCCTGGTAGCCAAAGAAGGGATGGAGAAAAAGAAAGAAAAGAAACAAAAATGTCTTCTAGGCAGGAAAAGTACAAGAGTGAAAATCATAAGTATATAATTATATATTATATTTATATATAAAATATATATTATATGTATGTCAATAGAATGATATATACTTATATCCATATGTGTATATATGTACACACATATACATACACATATGTCATTACAAAATGACATTTCTGTTTATTTGATTGTGCCAATAGGACAGGCCTAAGCTCATGAATTATGCCTGAAAATCAGTCATGAGCACTTGCAGGCTTCTTTAGAATCTAAGTAACATTAATTTTCTAGGGACTCAAGGTACAGGTCAGTAGTAGGTGTGTCCTAGCATTTGTGAGGCCTTTGGTTCAGTTCCTAGTATCAAATAAGCAAAGAAATAAATGAATTTTCTACATCAATAGACCAATGAAGGACTCGTTAGTGATTACCCTCCAACTATAATCCACCCTCCTATCCATTCTTCCTTTTAGTTTAAAATTTGAATCCTGTTACATGATCTTGTGAAATAATTCATTTAGTTTATTTAGTCAAAATAAACCAAATAATACCTGTAGAAACCAAGAAATTCCAGGTCAATGGTAAGTCTCGTCTTCAAAAGCAGTAGTCAATGGGCATTGGCTACAGCTCTCTAGTTACCTAGAGCTGTGTAATAGGTGATCACACAGAACAGTCTGAAAGCAACCATGGTTCTCTTGCCCACAAGTCTACAGTGTGATCAGGGCTGCAGTGCACAGCTCTCCTCCTCTGCATATGAATCCACTGGGCCAGTTTGAAGGCCAACTTATTTGACAGCTGGGCCTGGGGTCATTGATCTCTTGGCCTGAAGCAGAGGCTGGTTGCCAGCTGGGGCGGCCTGATGGACATATTCCCACCAAGGGGCACTTTGGCTTCCTGACAGCATGTCTGCCATATTCCCGAGTGAATGTCCCATGGAGATAACAGGGACAAGCATGACTTTCTCAGGGCCCAGCTTTGGAGATGGCATAGCACCCTCTGTCTACTCAGAGTTCCACCCAGGGTCAAGTAGCAAGGTCACCGAACTTCTGGAATTGAGGAATACCAATTGCATATTTTAAGAACATGTGAGATGAGACCTTGTGGGGGCCTCTGAAAAATTCCATTCAGCACAGTGTGTGGTGTGGACATGACAGTCCATTCCCACTCCTGTGCTCCTGTTAGAACAGAGGTACCAAAAGTCTCTCTTCAGTACCATGGGCCCCAGGCCCTCAGGATGCAATCCTTTCCCAGGGCTGACGTGACAAACAGGTTGTGTGGCTTAAGCATAGAAATGTATTTCCCAATAATATCCAATGCATGAAGTCAGAGAATAAGGTCTTCCTGGGGCTGGTTTCTTCTAATCTCTTCTAATTTCCCAGAGCATCTTTTCCCCATGCCTTCGCATGGTGCTCCCTCTGTGCCTGTATGAATGTTTTCTTGGAGGACACCAATCATGTTGGAATACAGCACAGTCTGCTGACCTCATTTTAATTTAATTTTGTTTTCAAAGTCATAATTTAATTATGTCATGTTTCCAAACATGGTCATATTGTGAGGTCCTGGCAGTTAGAACTTTAGAAGTAAATTCAGCAGGGACACAATCAATCTCATACCATGAGAGCAGTTCAAGTCTACGATGCTGTGGTTTAAGACATCACCAGGTGCAAGTGATTACCCAGGTGCACCTTGTAGGTTGAAGACCTGCAAACTGAAGAAGGAAGACATCTTGTCCTTCCCACCCCACAGTGACATGACATGGTACAGAAGAGAGGCATTTGGTGCCTGTGTTCTAAAAGGAGCAGCATGGGAGGCTCACAGTGACCACCTGGGCATAGCAGTTCTAAAGCCCTGTGGGATATATCTTCATCTTTACAAAGATAGTGAAAGAGAATGATCTTATTGTTCCTTTAAAAAGCATGAATGATCTCTTTTTTGTTGTTGTTCTTTTTGTATTATTTTTTATTTGTTTTAATTAGTACACATGACAGTACAATGATCTTGACATATCATACATTTGAATCATATGGGATATAATTTCTCATTTTTCTGAGTGTACAGGTTGCAGAATCATATTGGTCATGCAGTCACATATATACACACAGTAATAATAGACCCTCGTTGTTATACAAAATACATGTATGAAGATGTGAGGAAAAATAAGAGAATAGCGTTACCTTAGATTAGGTAGAGAGAAGTGATGGGAGGGGAGGGGAAGGGAGGGGGGGATAGGAAGGATAGTAGAATGAAACAGACATTATTTTATTACTGCATGAATGATCTCTATAAAAGAGAAGGTTCTTGTGTACTTGTCAGAATTTTTTTTCCTAGAAATTCCCTGGGTCTTGGGCTTGTCATTTCTTGCTATAGATGAAAGAGGACAAGGACAAGGTCAACTGTGGTAGATTGTGTTTTCCACCGTCGCCACCACAGCAGGCCCCATCCAGGCGTGACTCTTTTTGTGCAACACTACTTGGCTCCTGTGTGGCTATATCCCAGCCCTTTGGACCAGCCCTTTGGAACGTGGTGGACTTTAGGGGCTGCTCCAAATGGGAGAGAATGGTGGAATTGATACAGCCTGCATCCAAAAGCCAGACAATACAGTGCTTTATGATCCCAACATGCTCACAGACACTCATTTCAGAATTTAGTCACCATGGTGTGAGGAAAGCAGAGAAACGTGGGAAACCATCTGTGATGTTCTGGCTGATGGCCCCACCTGCAGCCTCAGTCAACATCAATCATCAGCACCAGCAAGCAACACCTTATGACTGCCATGGGCAGGGTCCCCAGCCCTCCAGATGCCCCTGCTGATACCTCATGGGGCAGACACAGGTAATCCTGCAAGCCTCGCCCCAAGAGTGTTTTAGTAGGACAATGAGATTGCTGATGTGCCAAGCCACCTAGGTTTGTGGTGAACAGGAACCTAGTTTTCTTCCCAGAAGCAGTTGCTGCTGTCACAACTCAGTCATGGGTGCTAACCCTGGGACAAGAAAGAGGGAGAGAGCAGGGACCCAGCTAAGAATCATGTTAACAAGAGATCCTTGAAGATTGTGACAACAGAGAAAAATATGAAAAATGATATTAAAAACTGACAAAAGGGAGGCCTTGGTTTACATTATTTAAAAAAAAATTGCAATACCATGGGCTGGAGTAACGCAAAAACCTAAAAAAAAATATATTCTTAATGAAGTTGATAGTGTAGGAAAGGATATTGAGGCAGAATGGTAAACTGAAGTACCACTTGGCTTGGACTGGTCATGTAATAAATGAAAGATGGGAGAAAATTGAGTGAAAGAACTATTACATATGAAGAAACCAAGATCTGCTGACCGTGAAAATAAAACTGTGCCTCATCCTAGTCTCACCAGAGGGCAAATTATGCTGAAATTAGACAATGATATTTGGGCAAAGGAAACTCCAGGAGGCAGTTAGGAAATTATTGCCTAAAGAGGAAGCCAAGCGTGTGAATGGAAAAACTTTCCACAATCTCATAGAACTTTAAGGGGGTGCTTCATAGAGGCTTTCAAATGGGTGTCACTAGTATGACCACTGGTGTTATTTTAATTGTGATATGTAACATTTAGTCCATGAAAAACATTCAGTTTAAAACTTTGACCCTGGGCCCTTTTGCTGTGAAATAATATTATTCTACATTTTCTGACCACCCTACATTTTCCATTTCTGCCACATGCATTATTTACTTGATCATTGTTTTAATCGATCCTATGGGGTTAGCAGGACAGATGCCAGTTCTTCACTTTCTGCAGGAACGTTAGTGTTTTGAGGTCAGCCTTCGGATCTCTGCATCTCGGCTTGCCCATCAGCCTGGTGTCTGAGATGTGGGCTCCAGAGCGTCTGCTGAAACCAGATGCGGTCCTCACCACCTGTGCAATCTCCTCAGTGCTCATCAGAACTGGGTCCAGGGAATGTGTTTATACCATTCTCTCCCATTTGGAGCAGCCCCTAAAGTCCATGTCAGATAATGAAAGTAAAAAGCCCCAAATCATTAAGCATGTTTTCTAATATTAGGAAGTTTTCCAAAATTGTGATTCTAATATGATATTTTTAACATAAAAATCAAACAAGTGATCTTTCCATTTTGCTTGACCATCTTGCGTATGATAAAGAGTATGCTCACATACATTTGATGTCTAAATTCATTGATAAAAAATATCAAGATTTATAGCTTCACTATCTCCCAACAAATCATCCAAAGGCAATTATATTTTTATATTAACTATACAAATAACTCTTTGCTATAATTTCTTAAACTTAAAATTACAGTAGGGAAAGATCACTCGTTTAACATTGATTGCTTAATATTTAAACTATTGGCAAACTATGAAGAAATATTTATATAAATATTTCTTGATGCTTCCATACTTTACTGCTTTTTATTAACAATGGTAATCAAAATTACTGTGGAATAAGATTGATCAAAATATGTGTATATACAAACATGGTACAATGAACCCACTATTATGTATAATAATAAAATCCTTTAAAGAATAATGATTGAGGATTGTATTTATAGTCATTCAAATGCATAATATATGTAAATAAAGTAGATGTTCAATATCCTGAAGTTAATATTTCATGTTTTTTCAAGCTCCACATGGATATACTTATATGCATTATAGTAATAGTTGAAACATTTTTGTTTGGAATACCTTACAAACCTGCTTGTCCTTGTTTGGGAAGTGTCTTTATACTCCTTGGTTTGGTGTACAAAGTCCAGCAATGCAGAGCAATGCAGAGAAGTGGGCTGCCTCACTCATTAGTCATTTGTTCATTCATTTTTCTTCCAACAAAATTTGCCAAGCTGAGCTACAGACCTTGTGGTGACCCTGGGTTTCTCTCCTATGCTGCATATACCGAGAAAGGGGAAAGCCGCTCACAAGGCAGTGTGCAAAATGTTGTGATAGGGCTGTGCACAGGTGCCAGCAGAGGTCAGAGTCGAGGGCCAAGAGACTTCATTGAAGAAGAAATCTCAGTTTAGAGCCTAGTAGGACTCGGCCAAATTGAGCAGTTAATTGACAAGTTTGGAAAAAGTAGTGGTCTGCCACATGGTCATGGATTAAAAACAAAAGGAATCTTTATTTTGGGAAGATAAAAGAAAATGCTGCCTTATCTATCATACAGAATTACAAAATAATACAAACCATACATAAATAATATTGTGTAGCAATATAAAAATAGAGAGTAGCATTTTATATCCACTTGATTTAGGTGCTGATTTTCCATTAATTGAATGGAGTTCTTTTTTTGTCTTTCTGAAAAACTTGGGTTTCCCCACCAAACAGAATGCATTATTCAGATTTATTAAAGCAAGAGTCATGAAAAATACAAAGTATAATGACAAAAACCAATTCGTTTCTACGGTATATATTAGCTAAATATTTTGTAAAGAATATGCCTTTGGCATTTATAGTAAACCATGCTAAGAAATAAATATTGTTATTATTCCCCTTTTGAGCCAGAGGAAATGAGACAGAAACAGGTCACATAGTAATCAAAAAATAGAAAATATTTAAGTAAACTTTAAGGTGGTCCCATTGCAAAACTGTTTCAACGAATAAAACAAAATTTAAAAGCATGATTTTATTATTTAGTATTAACATTCCAATTCTAGTTTCCACCCAGATTTTAGTGGTGTAAAACCACAGCCACTATAACTTGCTTATTTTATCATCCTGGATGCAATGAAAAAAGGAAGGTTACACAGTAACTTTAATAGAAAAGTATAAACTTATGTATGTAAATATATGTCTATGTAAAATTAACATATATATATATAATTAACATATATATATATATAATTTAATATATATATATATATATATATAAGAGAAAATTGAAATAAGATATAGAATGTAACAAATTGTAACAGGGTATTGCAATAACAAGGGAATGTGAAGAAGCAAAGAGAATGTTGAAGAAGGAGAAGATACAGTATAATGTATCTATAGAAATTTTTAGGAGGAATAGAAAACAATGTAAGGCAAGCAGTTCAATGTAAGATGATGTGGTGTGGAGCATACACTTGGCTGTGATGGATTGTAGATGGCTGTCTCCACAGCCCTCTGGAAGAGCACCCAGTCCTGCCTCAGCCCCAGGCCTCCTGGGTCAGGACATGTTCCTTGATCACTGTAATGCTGTGCTTGCTGATGGAATTAGCTAAAGACTTGGCCTCTGAATTTGCTAGACAATGACCCTCTATGGTGCTGGGGGAAGCTGCAGCCAGCTGACATTGGCTGCCATGTGTCATATGGGACTGATCCTAGAGAAGCCACTCATGCTGCAGGAGACTTCAAAGCAAGAACACCACAGTTAGGAAAGCAGAATCCTATCCGGCAGCCTCTCTCCCTCAACCTTATTTACCAAGTTTAGTATTATACTGTCCAACAGGGGAGAAAAGAAAGCAATGGGCAGCTCCTCGTTTACCAGAGAGCAAGCAGAGTGAATTTGTAGCTGAGAGGCAGGAAATTGATAAGTGGCATTCTCACAGGGTCTAAGAGAAAATGATTAAGGAAAAATGGGGATGCCTTTTTTTAATTTTTATTATATTTGAGGCTCAGCTAGGAAGCGTTGATGCTGGGAATTACTCAACTAGGGGGTTTGGAATTCCCCCCAAATTTGTCCATGTTTGTAGCCTGTGCTGGCAGAAGTCTGAGACTGGCATTGTTGATGGAGGAGTCCTCAGATCACCTCTTCACAGCCTGGTGTCCTCAGAAATTAAGACTTCTTGCTCAGGACTTCAAGAGTGAGTGATCAAGGAGAAAACACTATTGCTTTCTCCTACCCAGCAAGGGAAGTCACTCAGTGCCACCTCAGGTATGTTTCCTTGGTTAAAAGCACCTCACAGGATTCAAGAGGAGGGGACACAAAGAAGTGTTAAGGTCCCTTGTATAAGAGGACGAGCAATGAAAGATAATTTGCAGTCATATTTGGAACACGCGGTTGCTCACCATTAACAACTTAAAATCTAATTGGCTTCCTTATGTCTCATCTGTTTTTATTTTTGGCTGGCTTCAACCCAGTTTCTCAATTTAAATGATCTTTTTCATCTTCATAGGTGGAGTTCAGAGTATTTAATCAAAGGATTTTGTTGGAAGAATTTATATTCTCCCTGACAAAAGGAATGTGTCCAAGAACAGAGCATGCCTTCTTGTGACATTTTCAGGTCTTCCAGGAGGACAAGGAATTCAGAAAGTTATAGAGCAAGTCATTTTCGTTCTCATTTATATTTTTAGCATAATAGAAAGTTAATGGTGGAATATTCCCAAACTTTGCTAAGATAACCTGCTTTCTCCTTTATATACATAATTCTCTCTACAACCTTGGATGTCATTGGCCATTTAACACATATAATTCTGTTGGTTTTCCAGCTTTCTTGTTATTCTGCTGTTTATTCATCTCCTTCACTGAGTGATAATTCCACAACCACTTTTGAATCTCCACGTTCAATAATTAAATATAATTAATTAATACTTTACATTATCAAGTGTATATTCTTACACAATTTTATTGGACACTGTTCTTATTTGTAATAGTTGTATTATCAGCTATGCATCCTATTACTGGCACTGATAACTCAGAATCCCGGGAGCATATGCCCAATGTCCTCTGGACATCTCCATCTCATGCTCTTTCCCTTACCTCCACTCACTATGTCCAAATTTAAGACCTTCATCTTTTCTTCCAAATCAGTTTCTCTTTCACATCTCCTTTTCTCATACTGCACTGTCATGAACATGCAACTCCATGTAGGTAACCCAGGAAGGATATTCTCTTTCACTAGTAATCTGATCCATGCCTGGCTCTTTTCCCAGGGCTTCCATCATGTAGCAGATCTGCTGTGTGCTCAGCCTGCCCCCTCCACCTGGCCATCACTGACCTGTCAAATGCTCATCCTTTCCACCTGGATACCTGGCTCTTCATGGTGTTAGCTTCCAATTCACTTTCCAAAGACCGGACACAGATGTTTTCTTAAAGGTGATTATATCACAACCCTGTTTAGAAGTTTTTAAATGACTCCCCATGGAGTTCAAACTGCCCTCTCTCTTTCTGTTTAGGTCCATGTTTCCAGGCATGCCTCATTTCTTGCACTGCTTTCAAGCCATTCTCTGACCAAGATTCTTACAGTATCCTTCTTCTGACAAAATGCCCTCACCTGCGGTGGCTCTTGTAGACACTTGCTACTTCTCTGGCAAGGTTGAAACATGACTTTTCCTCTCCCACCCCCCGAATTATTATTTTCAGCTTTATGCTCTAATTATTCTTGAACATACGTCTACTTAAAGTATGTACCATATTTAACTTGCAATTACTAGTTTGGAAGTTGTCTCTTAGTAGAGGTGACAGAGATATTATTCCCCTATTTATCTACAGAACAGAGTTCAGTATCTCTTACTTTGAACATGTAATTAATTACCTTTGATTGAATGATTTCCTGGATAGAGGCCTCTTGCTCAATATGGCTTTATCTTATCAAACTAGAAAACTATCCCCAACTTTTCATTCCATAAAACTATGTTACTAAATTTTGACCAAGGCATATATCTATCCACTATGTTTTTCTCCATGGGTTGTTTTAGCAGAAAATGTCAGATATAGAGCTCTGACAATCTGTTGAAATAATTGCATTTAAAGTGATTATTGAATAGTTGGATAAATATCTGCCATGTTTATAATCATTTCTATTTGTTGCATTTCTTCTTTTCCCCTGCATTCTCTGGTTTTAATTAAACATTTATCTTTGTTAAAATATCAATTATATTTCTTTTTAAGAATTATATGTTTCAAATATGTGTTATAAATTAATATAAACCTACTTTTAAATAAAATTTTACCACTTTTTATGAAGTACAAATAAAGTAGAGGATTTCAAATTCTTCCCTTTTGTCCCATATGATATTGCTGTGACTCATTTCACTCATCTATATTCAATAATCACTTAATACTTTATTTCTATAATTGGAAAATTAAAAATATCTATATTTCTTCTCCAATACTCTTTATTTAGATAGATATGTGTTTATAGCATAGCATTTTTCTTCTTGAAAATCATCTTTTACACATCTTCTATGTCAGGGTTGCTGGAGAAAAATCTTTGTGTTTTTCTGATACAGTCCTCGTTTTTCTTCCACTTTGTTATAATGAAACAGGAAATAAAATTTTAAATTCGCATTTTTCAAAATTTCAGTATTTTAAATATGTCACTCTGCTATCTTCTGGCATGGTTTATGTATGATAGGCACACTGAAATTTTTATTTTCTTTCTTTAGAGGGAAGGTGTCCCTCCGCCTCTCCCCAGTTTCTTTCAGGACTTGATCATTGTCCTTGGTATTATTAGGTTTGAATATGATATGTGTAGCTGTAGTTATTTTAATTTTGTCCTTGATGTTCTCTGAGTCTTTTGGGTTTGTTCTATGTCTATCAGTAACTCTATAAAGTTCACAGCTTTCGTTACTTTCAATGTTTCTTCTTCTGTATTCTCTCCTTAGGGTGTTTCAGTTATGCATGTGGTAGTGCCCAGGTGCTCCTACCTAGAGAAGGTCTGCGTCTTCCACATCTCATAGCTCAAACCCACTCTTGGTGTGACAGTAAGATACAGAGGCAGGTAGTGTTTTATGCCTCCATTTTTGAGCCCCAAGTTGTTACCAGTGGAGCCCCAAGTTGCATTGCTGATCTGAGCTTTGGAGCATCCCTCCCCCTCCCTCAGGTGAGTCAGGAAGACGGAGGCAGTGGGGGGGGGACCTATACTCAGACCAAGGATGCTCCTGAAGTAGATCAGGATTTCGCACAGTCTTCTTCCCTGATGTCAGGTCTTCATTTTGGAGAGTTTCTGGGCAATATTTTTACTCCCCTCTTTGGCTCAGAGACAATAGGGTATTTTTCTTAATTTTTCTCTGTGAGAGGTCAACCTCTTCTAGCAAAGTCTATAAAAGTAGAAGGCCATCCCCTAAAACTATGGTCTGTAAGAGTTTCTTGCTATCAGACCGATTGTCCGGTATATTCAGTAAACGTTAACTTAGTTTTTACTATATGCCACATTAAGCCCACCTGCATTCTTCCTCATTTTCCAGTTATTTCCTCCAGCAATTCATCAGAATCGCCAACTCATCAGTAAGTGTTGATTCCCAACAGGTGACACCTGGCACCTTCCATCTAAGTGAGCCAACCTCACCTGTCAGCTATGCCCTCCTCTCCAGGTTGCAGGGTTGTGATTTGCCCTATTATGTTGGTCATGGGTCCAAGAAAACATGCCTTTGTGTAGCTGTAATGCTTTTCCATGTTGTAAGCTTTGGAGCGATGATGCCCAAGCCCTTCACCTGACAGGCTACTACATGTCAGTACTGTTGATAATTTAATAAATACTTATTGGACAATTTTTGTATATCTGAATTGCATGCGTACTTCTCACCACTTGGATTTCAGAGTGCCTTTATTGTGACTAAGGCAAATCCCCACTTCCCCGAAGCTGCCTCAGCTAACCAGCTACTGAGCATTTGTTGAGTTGTGTTTTGCCCTGTTAGCTCTTGTACTCTCAGAGCAGGATGTGAATACTAACTCCACTGTGCATGGGGGTCACTGTAGCTGAGAGAAATAGACTGCAAAGCTCAAGGTTAGAAAGAGGCCACAGCATGATTGCCACTCAGATTTCTGACCTCAGTTCCACGAAGATCTTAAAATTGAGGAATTAATGTGGGGGCATTTGAAATAGTCACAGGCAAAAAAAGAAAAGAAAGAAAACAAAGACAAGATAGCATATGCTCAAATGCTAGGCTCTCTGTCAATCCTGCTGAGATGATTTTCCCTTTCTTTGCAATCCTACATCAATGCATGCAGGGGTCATTTCCCCTTCTCTATTGTCCCATTGGGCACCCAATGAATACTCCCCTATCTGCATTTTAGCTTCTCAAAGACAAGCAAGAGGGTATTTGTAAAGTACCACAGCTACTGACACAGTGTGGAAAATTTCTATGCACATTAAGCATTTCTCTCCTTCATGAAGGCAGATCCAAGTAAGAACTGACAACATTTTATGAGATTAACAAAATGAATCCCAATCAATTAATGCCAACTATGGTTTTATCTGTAAGAATTTAATTTCAAAAACTGCAATGCTTTCCATTCATTCTCTCTAGAAGCGGGATTGAAAGATTATTTTAATTTTGGTGGACCTGTGAAAACAGGCTGTATCTTGGACAGAAGTAATTATATAATTTTATATCATGTGTATTTGACTCTTGTTAATCTGCATAAATACACAGTACATTTTACAATAATGTGTAAATTGTTACCTAAAGGCTACAATGACTTTTCTTCATGAACCTAATTTGCCTCTTTAAGTATTTAAGAGTGTTGAGTTCTGTTTGGGTATTATGGAATATTTTAAAGTAACCTTTAACTTGGCCTGGGAAAATTGTATCAACAGTTTTCTTTTTTGGGAAAACTGTCCTCTTAATGCTTGATTATATTCTCCTTCTATTCCTTACATTTTATGGTTTAGAAATAAAATTTTATAGTATAAAAGTATTTAAGAGTGAATTTAATTTCTGAATTAGTTATACCAATTACTGACATTCGTCATCGGCAAATGGGCTTAAGTAGGTCTTTCAGATTATTCTGAGTTTGTATTTGAACATCAGATTTTGCATTCTGTATCCTGGGGATATTAAAAACATTAATAAGCTGCCCCAATCTGAGAACTGTGTGCTCTAGTATGGTCATTTGACAGAGTTCTTGCAACTTGTAATTAAGCTGTATACCAAGGTATCCCCCATACTGGGAGATGGAGATGCAGGTTTGTAGTAAAAGACAGAGGAGAGAGAGAGAGAGAGAGAGAGAGAGAGAGAGAGAGAGAGAGAGAGAGAGAGAGAGAGAGAGAGAAGAAGAAGAAGAAGAAGAAGAAGAAGAAGAAGAAGAAGAAGAAGAGGAGGAGGAGGAGGAGGAGGAGGAGGAGGAGGAGGGGAGGAGGAGGAGAAGGAGGAGGAGGAGGAGGAAAAGGAGGAGGAGGAGGGAGAGGAGGAGAAGTAGTGGGATGAGGAAGAGGAAGTTGTCTTCCTTGGCAGTCATTTTCAAGTGAGATCTTTTACATTCAGTCAGTAAACGTTAACTTAGTTTTTACTATATGCCACATTAAGCCCACTTGCATTCTTCCTCATTTTCCAGTTATTTTAGACACATTTTTTTCTACTTATTTCCAGTCACTTGCCAATTAGTTTGATCTATAACCACACATTATTTTATTATGAATTTAAAACAGCTGGTGTTCGGTTTACCAAATTCCCACCTATTCTTTTCATCTATTTCCACACAAATTTGCATATTTTTGCAAGAGTTCTAAAAAGAGATTCCTCTTCCCATATTTAATGTAATACCATCCATTTTTGTTCCCTACAGCCCATTATGCCCACACTGACATGGTACCTCTCCAAACCCTCCATGCCAATCTTCTCTTGTGTTTTTTTAAAAGTCCACTGATCTTTCCTTTTCCAATCGATGCCTTCCCTGGTCCAGCTTGCTGTCTTGGGTTCTTGCAGGGCTGTCCTCTGCCCTCAGCATGCTTCCTTTCTCCAACAGCTCCCATCTGCCCAAATGCAGCATTCCCCCCACTGGGCTGCATGGGTGACCAGAGGACCTACTTCTTTCCATATCTCATGGCTTTTAACTATTTTATCAATCCTTTAAACATCTTTCCTGATTTGAACATTACGAGAACAGCCTCCTTCAAGTTCTAGTCTTTTGAAACTTTCCTGGGTCTCTCTGACACCATATTTTCCTGACCTCTTCTGTATTTATTTTCTCCTTTTTCTTTGATTGTGCTTTCTCTGCTATGTTGTGTCTCTTCTCCACTCTCACACCTTGAAAGTCCTCCTGAGGAAATGACTATGGCTCCTGTAGGTTTTACTTATGTAGAGTTGACAGCTACCCACTGGAGGCAGCAGACAAGAAACTGTAACTAAAGCATTAAAAAAGCAGAAAAATCACTCTTACCTTCCCATGTACATGAACTTTATTTGCTTCTTGAGATTGGATCAGGCTGAATTCTGATGGTGAACAGCATCTGGTCCTGAGTCTACTGCCTGAGAGGATAAGTTCTGAGGAATTGATGGAGCTGCCAGATCCTCTTGTGTATTCATCCTGATCACGGATGGACTCCAAGAACTTCTCTTTCTTTCAATTTTCTTGTAGGTAGAAGACATGGTGTCATCCTCTGCAAGGGCAGGGAGCCATCCACCTGTCTTATGATCAGGGAGGGACATGGCACTCTCTGAAGACACATTTTGCATAGGTCCCCTTGGGAACTCATTTCCAGTTCTGAGCTATTTATCCCCCATGTCAACCCACTCGTCCCCAGTCCCCTCACCCAAATTATGCCTGCTATTAGAGATCAGGGCCATAGGTTTGAGATTCTGAACTTCTGTGTTTTCTTCAATTCTTTCTTTCTGTGTCTTATATCTATCCTGGGGTCTTCTCTCCAGCCTCCTTCAGGAGGCCTTCATCCAAGGTTGTCTTCCCAGGGACATCTCCCTTATGTATTGAAGTCAACAACCAAGGTTTAGCTTTCCACAGAGCAAAGGTAGAATGCTCCTCAATTTTTTTTTACTTTCTCTCCTTCTTTCCCTCTCTCTCTCTCTCCTTTTATCCTCCCTTCCTTCTTTCCCTATAGGATGGGGATAGGAAGGGAATATAGTGGCAGATTTTATCAGAAGGAAAATAATAAACTTTAAGTGAATGAAAACTTGGAGTTTAAAGTTCCTTTTTTCTTTCACATGATATTGGTTTTGTATTTAGCTAAAGCAGAACCAGACTCCATGCCTAGCAGGCCTGGCACTGAGAGGAGGGATGAAGCAAGTGTGTTCTCCTTGTGTGTGTTCCCTTTCTCCCTCTCATCCCTTTCCAGACAATCTGGTGAGATCAGAGTACACTGCTCTTCATGCCTAGGTCAACTTGCAGTGACGCTAGCATCACATGCAATTTATGACCTGTGCTTCTGAACTGCTTCTAGAGCGGAGTCATCCCAACCTCCCAACATGCGGAAATTGCCAGAGCCAATCTAGTATGGTCCTTACAATTATGACAGGCTCTGCCATCAGCTCCATCCCAGCTCTGTCAATCCAGCTGTATGCAATAGTGAGTTACTGGACATTTTTGAGCTTCTGTTTTCAGTAAGGGTTATTTATAGTCCTTTAAATATAAAGTTGTAAGAATTCACTGAATGGAACACTTAATGCAGAGGTTGGCACATAGTAAATATTCAATAACTGTTAATCATTTATGTTATGGAGACATTGGGTCTTAATAGAGCACTTGGCACAAATTAAATATTGAAAAGTCTTTGGAGTGTCACCACTTCAATTATTGGAATAACAAAGCTAGGGCACAATGGGTAATTCCTTATTAGTAAATCCAATTGTGTCTTTCAAAAAGAGTTTCTGGTTAGCAAGACAGTAGTAAAATTAATATTTATTTTATTTTTATTGGAAAAGGAAGAGTTCACCTTAATTAGATGACTGGCTCAGCTGTCCATAGACTCATAACAAACTACAAAGCGCCTCTGTTTATGGGAAGGCTTGTTCTCGCTCACATTTCTGTGCCTGGCTGGGCGGTTCTTCTGCTGCTCTTAGATTGGAGCTGGAGTCATCAGAGATGCTGCAGAGCAGGGACTTCCTTTCCAAGGAAACTCAAGGACTTTCCCTTACTGTGGTTTCTGGTCTTCAAGGAGGGCGTCCTGGGCTGCTTTCTTGGTGCCTGACTTCCAAGTGTGCATGCCTCTTGGAGTGAAAACTTATCAAATGTCTGCTGTGTCCTGCTTGTTAACATCCCATGGCTGAGGAAATCACATGGCAGCCAAACTCAAGGAAGGAAAGGACGGATGAGCAGGGGAATGCTGGGGAGTTAGACACTTTGGCAGATATCGATGTACCTGTCCACCTAGACCATGGTGGTTTATAAAATGTGAAATGGGTAAAGCTGGGAAGTATGCTTCCCAGAGTCAAGTTCCCTGCATGGCTACCAGTTAGAGTCTGGTGAGGAGGAAGTCCACGACTTTGGAAGTTGGCAGTGAAGTAATCATCATCTCTCGCGATGGTTGTTGCAATCAGACAAAGTGGTGAGGGAACATAGAAATCCCTGCTGGGTTCTGGCTGGCCCTTGCTCTCCTCTGGTACATGTCTAGCTCATTCCCCTGTCCACTGATCCCATTGAACTAAAGTGGTCCCATTGCCATGATCAGACACTTAGCACTAAACCCATCAAGTCTGGATTGCAAAGAGTCCTCATTTTCCCAGAGGTGACCCTCTCTTTGCTTTCTCTGTCTCATTATGTGTAGGACTGGCTTGTCTGATGTGCTCATCTCAGCTGCGTTCTGATCTGGATAGTTCCAGCTCTCTCTATGCTGGTGTTGACTCTAACTCTGGTTACACTTTCCCAAAACCCTTCTCAGAGCTCTGATGCCCTTTGTGTCTGTTGGCTGATGCAGTGATGAGCTCTGTGTTCATTCTATTCAGTTCTTGTTTTCCAATGTGAGCCATAAGGAAGGAGAAACAACTGTGATACAGATGTATCCAAGATCAGAATATTAACAGAAGCCTGTGGTGAACTACCTACAGAAGTAGTCAATACAAGTTTGCTATTATTCTTAATAAAATGCTACATATTTCCAATATTTGATTTCTCACTGGAATAACTTATCTTTAAGTCCCATTCTGTGATTTATAAATGTCCTTGGGTTGCATATCACATCCTGCCTTGTAAGGTTGAATGTGACAGTATGAGATCACCTTGTATATTATAAAAACAATGCTGAATCCCGTTAAGCTTTTACATAGTTATCTTCATTTTGTTCCCTTTCCAATTGATTTTATTAATTTTGTCCATGCTACCTGCTACCTCCTTACTATTGTGGTTTTCTTTGTGCCCTTGGATATTATTTGCCTTGTGATAGTAGTGAAATTGATCCACAATTGCTTAACCTAGAAAAAATAAGTTTAAAAAATGTGAGCAAAGAAAATAAATTCATCTTGAATTTTCATTAACCATGATATGAAGGATAAGGAAGCTCCCTTGCCATGCACCCTTGTTAAGTGCTACAAGATGAAGAGAGCTCGTCTTTATTTGATGGTTTTGACTGGTTAATATTATGCATGTAAAATTATTTATTATGTTCTAGTTAGAAAAATAATGCATTCTCAACATAAAATGGTTGAATAGAGAAATAACACAATATATGATGTCAACTTAACCATTTAATGCAAAGATCAATGTTATACTCTTTTAAAAATATTTCTGAGATGTTCTTTTCTTTGTGTTTAATAAAATGTAATATAATAATGCCCATATGTCATCTTACAACTCAAAAGCATTTATAAATTAAATATTATATAAGGGTACTTAATAATTATTTCAAGAACCTCTAGAAAATATGCAGCAATGTAGTCCTGATGGTCACAATTCCAGGAAAGGAAAGATTTTGATGTACACATTCCATCAACATTTATTTGGCTTACCATCAGCATTTATTTCACAATAAAGTCATATAAACTATTTTTATTTTCTAATTAAGAATTTCTATTATAGCCAGAAAATTACTTTCAAGATCTTCCCTGTAGCTCAGCGGTACTACCATCAGACTCACTCATGATGAGAGCTTCCCATCCAGGATTACTTTTGATTATCATGGGGCTGCATTACTGGCTTTGCCTTACCCCAGAAAAGAACCTTGAGTGTGTTTAATCAAAATGTAGCGATTGTGCTACAGGTAGTCTGTGATGTCCTTTGCCTGGACTGAACGGCTGTAAAAGCCACGGGAAGGTGGGATTTGGTGCTGCCTTTGCACGAAATAAATGACTGTCCTTTGCATGCTGGCTTTCATGAATTTAATGTATGTAGAGGTGATAATGCTGGGCGTGCACTTAGGACTTTTCAACCCAAAGTTTTCTGAAGCTCTGCATTTCAGGAAGTCAGTGGAGTCAATGAAAATAGCCTTGACCTTCAGCATGAACTGTCTAAATTGAAAGAGGTATATTCAGAGCACTGAGGCGCCACCACACACTCAACACCCTGCAGCTGCATTGTACCACAGAGGCAACCACTGGCTCAGCGGAGCTTGCCTCTGGGAGCCAGAGAGCAGATTTCCCTGGCGGACCTGGGTGTGCAGAGTGCCACTGCCAAGGAGCGTTTGTTTCTCTGCTTCTGGACTTCCCAAGGACAGCTTCCTCCCAAAGTGCACATCAGTATTTTTTAAATTCTGCAATACCCATATAATATAAAGTATCAAGACTGATAAGAGAAATGTCTTTCTTCAAGTTATCTAGAGTGAACTGTGGAAAATCAGCAGACAGTTGTGAATTGCTTTACTTTCTCTCATCTGCAGTTAGCCAAGAATAAAACCATTTTAAAAAATGCAGCCTTGAGGAAAGAAGGAGATAATGAAGGCAGCAGGAATCTAGTGCTCCCCCCTCTGCCAACCCACCCAGGGTGCCCACAGTGTGGGGAGACTGCAACAGTGTTGACTAGAGTTCCTGATAGGTGCCAGGCAAGATGTGGGGCCCAGGCTGGGGTGATTCCAAATTTAGAACATGATGAACTTCTTGCTCAGATATTTGCGTTTTATAAGTATAATAAATGGGATGAAAACAATATAAAAGTCAAAGTACAGGCCATCAGTTGACTTCAGAAAATTTCAGCTATCAAATATCCCAGTGAGTTTTCCAGGGTTACCTTTATTTAATACTAGCACTATGTCACTGTCAAAAGTCAGTTTACAGTTAATTACATAGAAATAAAATAGATATGTCAAAATCTTTCTGAGAATTCCATATCTTAGAAAGCAAGCCTTAATTGATAAATGTTGATTTTGTCCGAAGTTGCCATTTATTGCTAGTTTGTAGCAAATTCTCTTTAAAAGAGTTGAATTCTGTTTCTATGAAATGCCATACACACTCAGTCTTCATGCTCTGCTGTTCCCAATTGGTGCTTGTGCTAAAGACTTTGGCCCTAGCCAGGCACTATATTGAGGGAGTAGATTAGGTGAGGCCTAGTGGGAGGTCTGTAGGTGTTGGCTTTCTCTATTTCCCTTTGCTTCTGAACTTCAGAAGTTAGCAGTTTGGTCAGCTTGTATTCCTGCATGATGAGGGGCTCTTGCCAGAGGCCCAAAGCTTGGAGCCACCTGATCATTCACTGCAAGCTCTAGAATTATGACATAAGTAAACCCTTTCTCTTTTAAAATTAATGTCCTCAGGTATTTTGTTAGAGTAATTTTGTTAGAGTGAAGTTGAATAATATACTCTAAATTAGGAAAATTAAATAAAATGTGTAAACAGAATCTGCAATTACAAATATCATTGAAATATATCCCTTCCCCCTTTAATATTAAGGACAAGTTGAGAACTAAATGAAATTAAATGTTTTATGCCATCCTTGGTTTTCTATGCCCCTGTCAGAGTGAGGTCTGTCACTCACTCACCCATATCTCACCCTGAGAGGGTGCACAGTGTGAAGGAGGGCAGTGGGCAGTGCAAACATGGCAGTGCCCCTAGGCAAGGTCTCCCTGGTCATAGGTGCACAATGGCATCTCATAGAGCAAGCCTGTGCTGTTGCAGAAATTTCTTTTCTTTCTTGCTCTTTCCTGATTTGAGTAAAGATAGGGTAGTGGATGTTAGCTCAACTATTCCAGAACATGACTAATATTTATTTTCATAGGATGGTATTTTTTTTAAAAAAAAAATTCAGGTGAACAAAGCAAACTGTCTCTGTTTAAAATAAAAATAGTGACTACCACTTTTTTAGAGCGAACTCTGAATTACAAATTTGGTACTCAAAGGTAGCAGTCACATCATGGACTATTTGAGGTACTTATTATCACTCTTTTATAAGTGAGAACGCTGAGGCCCAGAGAGTGTAAGTCACTTGGCCTACATAGCGAAAGAAGAAAACACAATTGAACCGAATTCTTCAGATACCACTGTCCATAGCAGTATATCTCTCTTCTTTTCTTAGTAGTAGTGATTGGATTTTCGTTAGTATAGCATTTCTCCAGCATTAAGTGTATATAAATGTGTGTATATAAATATTCAACAGAGAATATAAGAATCATTATAAATATTTTCTTAAAAATGTTAGTTGAATTCAAACTAAAAAGCTTCTTCTCAGCAAAAGAAATAATTAATAATGTGAATAGAGAACATACAGATTGGGGAATTTTTTTTTTTTACTGCATACACATCAAATAGAGCATTAATTTTCAGGATATGTAAAGAACTAAACAAACTTAACACACACACACACACAAAAAAAAACAAACCCCAAAACCAAATAACCCAATCAATAAATGGGCTAAGGAACTGAACAGATACTTTTCAGAAGTAGATATACAATTAATCAACAAAAACATGGAAAAAAAATGTTCAACATCTCTAGCAAGTAGAGAAATGCAAATTAAAACTACCCTAAGATTTCATCTCACTCTAGTCAGAATGGCAATCATCATGAATACAGGTAATGAGAAATATTGGTGAGGATGTAGGGGAAAAGGTATACTCAAACATTGATGGTGAGACTACAAATTGGTGCAATCATGTGGAAGGCAGTATGGAGATTCCTCATAAAATTTGAAATGGAGCCATCATTTGACCCACCTATCCCACTCCTGGGTTTATACCCAAAGGACTTCAAATCAGCATACTACAGTGACACAGCCACATCAATGTTTATAGCAACTTAATTCACAATAGTTAAACTAGGAAACCAACCTAGACGCCCTTCAACAGATGAATGGATAAAGAAATATGTGGTATATATATTCAATGAAATATTACTCAGCTTTAGAGAATAATGAAATTATGCCATTTGCCAATAAATTGATGGAGTTGCAAAATACCTCGCTAAGCAAAATAAGCCAATACCCCCAAACTAAAGGCCCAATCTTTTCTCTTACATGTGAATGCTTATTCACAATGGTGGGGGGCACTAGGAAGGAATGGAGGGGAGTAAAGGGAGGGGAGGCTATTGGGATATGAAAGATAGTAGAATGAAGCAGACATTATTACCTTATATGTAACATATATGACTGCATGACTGATTATACATGTTGTGTTTCTATAACATGTACAATCCACAAAAGGAGAAATTATACTCCATTTATGTATGACATATCAAAATGCATAAATGAATTCTACTGTCATATATAACTAATTCAAACAAATTTAAAAAGAGTTTAAAAAGTAAAACAAAAGAAAGATGTTAGTTCTTGACCGTGGAATCTCTCCTGTTTCTATACTTGTTAGTTATACAAAGAAGCACCAGGCCATAAGAGCAGTCAAAATACAAAATACATTGAAACACTACGATGGTCTAGGTTCAGGGAAAGCAATGTTCATGAATTAACTAGTTTACTTACCTATTCCTATTAACATTATGGAGATGGACATTATTTCTTCACCACCATCACCTTATCTACTAGGAAACTCGAAAACAGAGAGCTAAATTTGGTCTCAGATTCCTCAGCAAGCTAGTGGCAAACCTGGAATTTAAATTTGCTATTCCTACAGAGTAGAAAATTTTAGAAATTCTGCCCAAATGCTTTTTTAAATTAAATTCCACACAATACAGTTGATCTGATTAAAAGATTCAAGAGTACATTTTCACCTAAAATAATGTAACTTCATACTTAAAAGATAGAAATATTGACTAAAATCACCTGATTCCAATGTATATTTAGATAGCTCATTCATAGCTGTATTTCCTACTTAGCTCATTAGACAGTTGTATATCACTTATTGGGCAATAATAACATATTCTCTTCTCTTTTTTTTGATACTGAGGGTTGAATTCAGGAGTGCTTAACCACTGATATATATCCCCAGCCCTTTTATATATTTTATTTAGAGACAGGGTTTCTCTGAGTTGCTCAGTGCCTCACTAAGTTTCTGAGGCTGGCTTTGAACTCACAATTCTCCTGCCTCAGCCTTTCGAGTCGCTGGGATTACAGGTGTATTATTCTAATAATAAAAAATGATGCCTTAATTTCACCATCATTATCTATCTGTCTATCTATCTATCTATCTATTTATTTTAGAATTTAAAGTGGGTAAGTTACCACTTTGACAAAGCTCACTCACTTGACAAATTGAAGCCAACAATTAGTGGGGTGAACAAAGAGGAAGAATATAAAACAGTTAGAATCCACCTCAATTGTTCTAGTAAGGGATGATCAAATACCTAAGAGAAAGTGGAAGAGATGGGTGTGGGAGGAATTGGAAGCTACTTTGAATGAGGAGGACTCTGGTGAGTTTGGGCTTGTTGCCTGCCTGGCAGAGGGTGCTCACCAGGCAGGGAGTACAGCAGGCTGAGGTTTGGGGCCAGGATACCAAGAGATTTTATTTGGACCTACTGAGTTTTAGGTTTGAAATATTCCTAGACGTTGGTAAAATTGCACTTTTCAAATTTTTGTCAGGCAGAGTGTCTCCATTACGTTAGGATTGTTCCAACATGAGACAGTGACACAGAGCAGGAGCTCAAAGGACTGCTGGGTGACAAGACTCAGGAGAAGGATTTGGAGCAGAGCCATCTGGATTCATGATGATGGAGGATGGAGAGAAGTGGGGCATGAATCCCAGAAAAAGTGGGACCGCGGAGAGGACCAACTAGGAGGATCTCTGGGGAAGCAGTAGCCCAGGGCCTGGCATTTAAAGAACTGGTTACAGGAAATCAAGGGGAAATGTCATGTTTTGTAATTGTGGGAGTGATCAGAAAATGTCACTGACGTAGAGAGCCTCCCTCAGACTTTGTGCAGAGGATGTAGAGGATTCCTTTGTTTCTTTAGATCAAAAAGAATTTCAAACCTAAATTCAAGAGTGAATGACAGTGTAGACATGGAAGCAAATCCGTGACAATCTAGAATACTTGTTGCCCAGGGAAAGACAGAAATATAATCAAAGCACTTTCAATTCCTAAAGTCTTGGGCAATATTTGTGCAGTAAAAATGCTTATGATATGATAAAACTGAAAATTCAGGATGATATGCCATTGGACCCACAAGATGTCAATGGTAAAATGATATGCACATATTCACCTATGCACATCTACATGAAACTATACAAATAATTATAAAAGAATATGTTATAATGTGAACAAAGAAAGGTGCCCTCTGAATGACAGGATTGTAGATCATTGAGGGTTAGTTCCTATAACTTGCTGGTGTTTCACTATAAGCTGCAACAGATGCCATACTCATAAAAAGCATAACAACAGGAAGAAAGGGGTATTGGGCTGTGCACCCTTAGCTACCAGCTCCAGGGACCTTTCACTTCCCAAGTGTCCCTGTTGTCACTCATGAAGGTCAATGTGAGGAGGAGCCCAGGGACTCATTGCCTACACAGGGATTCCATGAGGCAGCAGCCAGAGAGAAGCCTGAAACAGTGAAGGGGAGACTGATATTCTGTTCAAAGTCACTGTCAAGCCTGTGAGGTGAAGCTCCCGCCGAATGGTGTCAAGGTGGCACTGTGATCACGGTCACTGATGAAAGTGCCACCTACACGTGTGCCTGTCTTTTCTGTAATAGGAAGCATAATATGCCATGCATCATTTATTAAAGTTCACATGTAGAAACAGGCAGGGGTTTAGCCCTCAGTGTCATCTTTCATCTGTGAATGGGAAAGACAAAAGCAGAATTATGAGGTTGAAAGAGGCCTTGCGAGATCATGTAGTTCGTGGCTTGATCTCGGGGAGAACCTTATGAAGTATTGTATCTACTCATCAGCCAGTCAAGCAAGATCTATTGAATATTCACAGGTGCACAGCCCCCTGCATAGTACCTGGCTTCCCCGACATCCTTTTCTCAATACCATCAAAGTCATGTTTTCTCAAGGGCTTGAATCATTTTGAAGAAGAGTTAAGGAGGGTTAAGAAAACACTGTATATTCAGGATAAACAATAGCTTCACAATCTGCAGCATGCATAGTGTGCAATGGTAGGAATAAAAGATGGACAGGGCACAGTTCCGTCTTTAGGAAGTTCACAGAATCAGGCAGCCCAATCCCCAATCCTTCACATGAACACTTGTTACAGTTCCACTCCAGCAGCCCTGAACTCAGCCAGCCTTGATTGTGGCTGTGAGCATCTGAGGCTGATCACGTGTGCCTTGGAAAACTAGTGGCTTCTGTGGTCCCTGGTGTATACAAGCACATATTGCATATGGCGGCAGCACAGAGAAGGTTGTTGTGAGATGTGTTGTTTTTATGTGACAGTACACAAACATGACTTTGTGCAAAAGAAAGATACAGAAGGACTAATGCAGTGGATTCAAACTACAGCCCACATCCAAAGAGAGTCTCATTTGTGATTCTCAAGCTTGTTCCCCAAAGGTTCAGATCTCATCTCAACCTCAAAAGCTCACGTGCCAGTATGTCTTAGTATTAGCACTTCTGCAACGAAGTCAAGTCAACTGCTGTGTGTAAACTGGCCTGTGTTCCAGGTTTCTGGTTAGGAGGCCATTGGAATTCATGGCTTCCTCTTTCCAGCCAGAGGAGAAGAAAAACTAGCCTTGAAAATAGGTTTCTAGATACGGTATGCATTTTATGGTTGAGCAGGTGCTAGTCGCACCAGGGTGGATCACAAGTGAAATGTTTGAGAGGTTTATGAAGTAATGTGACCCACTCCAAATTCAGGATTATGGAGCATGACCTTCCTGTACATTCTACATAAGTCACTTTAGGTTTGAGTGTACAAGAAGACACAGGCTTGTGATTTATTGATGATCCAGAATAGAGAATCACATGTGAAAGATTGTTCATATGAGCCATAGAGGATTGAGCTATTTAAGAAAGAGTAGGTACACGTCAGCTTTTACAAGGCCATTAAAACCTTCAGGAAAGAACTTTTGTTTTCCATGCTATTGAGAACTAAACTTCATACTTGGCCTAGCAAGAATTTGTTTCCTGATCGGATTTAGTGGATTATGAACCTGTGGGGTAAAATTCAACTCTGCACATATTACCTTTTGATGACACCTTATTCAGATCCAAATGGACAATGCAGAGCTCTTCCCAGATCCCTTCTCGCCACCCCAACTCCCATCTGTAGGCAATTGATTTTGCCTACTTAGTGGCTGCAGATGTGCCTTTCCCCGGGATTGCCCTCAGCCTCAGGGCCCTGCCTCACCCAGTCCCAATGACGGTGGATGTTGTCCAGCCATGCTGCTGAAGTTGGGCATAAATGCCGAAGGGCATCATAGCTCCAGAGTTCCCTGTGGCTGCTGCTGCAGCCATACGTTGTGTCAAAGTCACTCTTGGTCCACTCTGGCCTTTCTCACTCTCATGCATATCTGTCTGCCAAATTCACTTAGCACTTTAAATCTACATGCAAATCTGCATTGAGTGTGTACCTGGGGGTGACCAGATAGCTGCAATGATTCCTCATGTTGGGAAGTAATCATAGCCCATTACATTTTAACATTTCTTTTCATTCTTTTATTTTCTTAGCAGAATGCACTGAATAGTAAGTTCAATTTCAATAAAATATTCTTAAAATTACCTTCAGTTCAAATTTAAACCACTATTTCTTCAGATTGAAGTCTCATGCAATTGGTAGGAACTCTCATTGATATTGAAGTTGCATTGTTATCTGACAATAGGTTTTAATCAGAAGTTGTTAAATATTTGTTTGTCCTTAACCTTATATTGGATAAATTGTACCTTATATGTCAGCTCATAGAAAAAAATAAAACAATTAAGCAGCCCAGTGGCAGACTGACATCTAACAGACTATTTTCACTGTGAGTTTAAATGACAACTATGGCTTAATACAATTTGTGTTTGCAGCAGCCTATGGAAGCATCAAAGTGCCTGCCGAGCTTGTGAATGGGCTGCCAGTGTGATGCACTGGTTCTAAAATGCTTTCTACCCAGATATCAATTTTGTACACTTTTGCCAGATCAAATCAAGCTATTAAAGAATGCATTTTCTCGAGAATTAACAGCAAGAGTCATTCTGTGAAGCTCAGCTTCTATATGACTTTTAGAGAAAAGAATTGATGGGAAGATTACTCTTTGAAGGTCCCTATTGTACTTAGACATGTTCATACAGACCATTTTATAAGACCGTTTGCAGGCTTCTGTTGGAGGAGCTAAGAGGTATAGCTGGTGAAGGTGGAAAAAATAAAGGTTGTGATTCTAAGATATTTGTGGTATTGGTTGGAAACAAAAACATAGCAATTGAGTTGTTAAGATCAGCTTCTCCATGCACCACTAATGTGTAGTGGTTTGTAGAGTCAGAGAAGTCATACTACTTTATTGTAGGATGGATTTGTTCTATTTTAATATTGGAATATTAATATTAAATTTAAATACAATATCTCCCCAATCCAATAGCCTTATGAAAGTAGATATTATAGTAAATGCAAAACTATTTAAGATATTATAGTAAATGCAAAACTATATTAAGAAAACCAAAGCTGTTGTCTGTTAAAAAAAAACATGGTGTTTTTATATTAATACCCTGTTGAGCTTATAAATAAATACACTCACTTGATATAATAGAAATAATCTGTTTAAAAGAATGTTTCCTGCTTACAGAGGTCGGGGAGGCATAGATGCTTATTGGTTTAAAAGTCATTGGAGAGTTCACAATTGTCTAAAGATTTTCTTTTCTTGACTCATTTACCACTTCACTTTTATGAGGAAGAATAAAAGAATAAAAAGAAAAAAGAAACATAAAGGCTGACTTCAAGGACATCATAACCCTCCAAGGTTGGAACAGGGAGCTCTGGCCAGTATGACTGGCATTCTGCCCTGAACTCTGTTATTACTATTTAAAAACAGGATCTTCATTACAATTACAAATCAAAGTTCTTTCATCTATTAAATGACAGCATTCATGCCTTCTAGCTATAACATCCTATAATTATATCTTTTGCCAAACTAAAATTTTGAAACCAATAAAATCACTGTATCTCTCAGATTTCTTTTTGCTTGACTAAATTACTCAACTTTGAGTCAATATAAATTTCAAACACATGCTAACATTCAAAAATTTTTGCAATAATAATAAAAATTATGCTGATGTCATTCGCTTATGTATCAATTTTAAAAATCATTACATGGAAGGAGCAATTTTGAGATCTTGGTAAATTAAATAACAGAACAAACTCCTTGATATATTTGTTGATTTCTTAATCATGTTTTAAAGTGTCTACTCTGAAGCAAGCACTTGTCTGGGATTATAAATTGTCAAGAGATTAACTGATGATAGAGGATAGATTGTAGATAGATAGATGATGGATAGATATGTGTAGGGGTTTGACAGCCTCATATACTACATAATTAAAACATATGCAAAGCAACTGCATTTACTGCCCTTTACATGCACATAAAATATTTCCAAGTGTCCATCAACATCAGAGCATCATAAAACCATAGCAAAATTCAGACTTAGATACTCTATTATATTTGATCTCCCTCCTTCACACTCCCTTCCCTGGGGGTGGAACTTAGGGGTAATTATGGATAATTCAGAATCTTCCTCCAATGTGAGTCCCATTAGGAAATTTTGTATAGTCATCACTCATGTCTTAATTTTTGTGTCTGTAAAAGGATCATGAAAATAACAGTATCTGTCCTATATCAATGATATTTGGATTAAATCATTTAATACATTGCAGGAACCTAAAACACTGGTTAGCAGTTACCAGGTTGTGTTCAAATCCTGGCCACTTTCCCCTGACCTCCTCTGCAGTAGAACTGTCCGAGGTCATGGCCAGCAATACTCAAGGAAGATGTCAGATGTTCAAGGTGCCTGACAGTCTCCTGTGTGTCACTGGGTTTGCACTGAGCACTTTCCGTGTTACTGAGGAACATTCTGAAATTCTTTGTCTTCTGGGATTTCCCCAAGGCTTAGCCAAAGTTTCCATCTCTACATCATCCCTCCACAAATGTTTCAATCCTACTAGAAGCCAGAATAAATCTCCCCTTTGCTTCTTCTGTATCAGCCATGACCACTTTGAGTCTTATTAAATGATGCTGTCTATCTTGGTGAGACGCATTGGGGGTGGGGAGGAGCCTGCTGGGTGAAGCGGAGCCTAGCACTGCTTCTGATTCTTGCTCTTTCCAATCTCTTGTTAGTGCCTAAGTCCTATGTCCTATTTAGCCAGACTTTCATTGCTGATATTTGAAACTTATATCTTTTGAATGTCAAATATTTTTATCTCCAGTGTCTGTCTTTAGCATCTGAAATGTTCGGCTTAAGTAGAAAAAAAAAAATTAAAGAATTAGTAACTCTGTTTTCTTCTTTATTCCAGGCTACATATGTACTTGTAAAGCAATGAACAGAGGGAGCCCTGGGCAAAAAAAGAAAGGATGGTATACAGAAATCAACATTTTTGTTAACTAAAATAAAACCCAATGGTATCTATTTAAATCATCTCAATCCCTATTTAAAAAGGTGTATCCATTTCTAGGTATGCACTGAAAGGAAATGAAAGCAGATACTCCAATATATGCACAAGCTAGCACCGAGCAATAGCCAACGTGGAAACAACTCAAATTTCCATCAATAGACTCATGGATAAAGAAAATGTGATGTGTATTCAGCCACAAAAATAAAGGAACCACTGATGCGTGGTACCTGATTGAATTTTGATAATATGAAATAAGCCATAGACCAGAGACCAGGTGTTGTATGACTTCATTTATATGAAATGCCAGGAACAAGCAAACCTGTGAAGACCTAAAGTTTACTGGGGGTCGTCAGGGTTGGGGGCAGGCAGGATGAGTGGAGACTGCTTAATGAGCATGAGGGTTCCATTTGGAGTGGTGAAAAGGTTCTGAAACTAGAAGTCACGATGGGTTCACAACACCATGAAGGTACTTAATGCCACTGAATCAACAGTGTACTATAAAATTGTTCAAGTGGCTTATTTGATCTGCATTGTGTCACAGTAAAAATAGATGACAATCTAAATACAATTAGTTTTAAGTGCTTATTAAGAACTTTATATAAAAGGTGAGGACAATTTTTTCTCATAATCTTACTTACAATTACCCCTACTGTGATTCCTTCTGTGTCCTATCTGACATTTTTCAACAGATACGTTGAAGGTCTCCCTAGTATTGTGCTCAACCTGAGCAAAGAGTTGGAACTTTGTTCTTCCAAAATATAATATTTTTTTTGAAATCCAAGAGGTACACACTGGTACGACAGTTTGTCTGCTGTAGTCAGCAATATGACTAGTTTCTGATAATTTTGCCTTGGTACCCTGCCCTGCTGAAGGAATGTACTCTCTGTCATAAATTTTAGGTTGGCTCATGCTTCTAGCTTTGGCTAGAGATGGGAGTAGATAAAAATGTTTGCTACCTCTTAGCAGAAATTGCGAGAGACAGGAAGTGTCACCTCACCCACTTCATTCTGCTACCTGTTTCCTCCTTTCCCTGGAGTCTAAACTGGAGTAGAACCTAACAGTTCTTTTCCCCCAGGTTCTCATGTGACCTTGAACAAGAACAAGTTGTAAGAACTTCAGATTTGGGTGTTATTTGTTGTCACTACAAATGCTAACAAATACCCATGCCAGGCATAAAAAAAATAGAATAATGAGATGAAGTTCTTATTGGACTCACAAAACCAAAGTCCTGGAACATCCCTGTGTTCTTCCAGGGCCAGGACAGACCAGTGAACAAAGCTAACAAGGGTGTCAGTTGTGAGGAGGCCACATGATAATCAAGGAGGCTAGAGTAAGTATGCTACATATTCTCCATTTTGTAAGAGGACAGTGACATGGAGCAAAATACAACAGGGGAGGGCAAGCAGCCCATATAGATGGGGAAGACGAAATTTAACATAGGACTTTTGAGGAACCTCCTCTGGAAGTTAACATTGGATTCAATAAACTTAAAGGCAAGGGATAAAGACTTGTTAAGTGGGGGAATTGTTTGAAATGGGAAAGGGAGTGCAGATGCCCTGGGCTAAGGCAGGTCTGGGCGTCTTGATGAGAATCAGGAGCTCTGAGTTTGCAATAAGGCTGCGAAGCAGGCAGCATTGCCTGGGTGCTGGCTGATGTCTGGGCTCCCAGGGGTTCCAATGGCCCGTGTCTGAGTGGGGCCCAAGAAAGGGCACTGTGAGTAAGTTCTGTGGGATGCTGAGGAGCCGAAAGAGTACCTCTTGTGATCTATAAAGCCAGGACTAGGGAGGTTGCAAGGAAGCCTTGGCATGTGGTCTGACAGGAAGAGGTGCCCAAGGCTTTTAACAGAAGAGAGGCACCACCTAACTATAAAGAGGATTTTGATTGTGTTCAGATGGAGCAACAAGGTGAGCCATGTGGAAGTGGGAGATGAAGCAGGATTGAGACATGTGTTGTTGGGCTTGCCTTACACATAAAGAAAAAAGATGCCTTTACTTCAATACAGCAGAAGGAAGTTATGGTCTGGGTTTCTACACAGCCAGAGACATTACATCCAGTGACCTCTGTTTTCTCTGGCAAGGTCATCTGACTATGAATGGGAAAGTGAGGAGAGATGTGATTACTTTTATGGGGAGAACAGAATGACCATTGCAGAGTATGAGAGACTTAATCGAGTGCAGAAATATTTTATTATTACAAAACTTCCACTGAATAAACAAATGAGGCTGTGAGTCCACATTTACAGTTCAGGGATATAAAATGCTACATCATTTTAATGCATGATAGATGAAAACCAGAATCATTCCTAGCAATTATATATCCCAAGTCCCAAACCCACTGTGGCTTCCTTGCCTCCAAAGCAAAGCATCCTAGAGACTGAGGCCACGGAACCCCCTGATTTTGGTATTTCCTGAATGAATACAATGCTTCCTACATACTACCCTTCCTCTGTTCTCTTCTTCCAAATATTTTTTTATAATTGTTCCACAAGAGATTAACCAAAATAGCATTCCAATGTGTTGGTAGGGCTTGTAATAATAATACAGAACCAGAGTTTGCTAAAATCAACAATATAATGGTGAAGATGAACAGGGTGGTGATGAAGTCAGGAACTGACACAGGAACTATGCTACATTCTCTTCCTGTTTCAACTTAATCTGTCCTTTTCAACATGTTCCATGATTATACTAACGGTTTCCCCATTTCACAGAGCAGGACACTGCAGCCCCTCAGCATACTCTGTGTGGCCGGGCATCCCGTGACACTGAGCTAGCCCTGCTGAAGTGTTTTTCTGCAGCTGTCCCTCAGATGCTGGTGGCAATAAGAGAATGATGAATTTGCCCCCACCCCTATCCAAAGTGGACTAAGGGGAATGACCTCTATCAACTAATGTGCACAGGAGTTATGTCCAGAAGCCTTTCTGTCCCTGGGCTGTACACACAGAAGAGAGGTGCCTGGGCCTGGTGTGAGGGGAGGGAGGAGATGGGACACTAAAGGCTTCCCGCTGGAGCTCCGGGACTTTCTTTGAAAGAGACTGAGCCAAGCACCCAGGCACAGAGTCCCTGCAGCAATGCACACTCAAGCACTCTTGCTAGGGACAGATACTTGGCTCTTTTTCCTTTAAATGAGAAACAAAAAAAGAAGATGAAGATGTTGAAGGTGTTTCCTTCTTTTCCCAACTTGCAACAAATCCCATGAACATGTTGCTGTTCTCTTCACCCTGCCTTATAGTATGTTCCTCTGCATTTATTTTTTAATATACAATGTTAAGTCAAGTTTAATTTTTGGATGACTTAAGGGCAGTGCATAAAGATAATTATTCAGATTCTCTTAAGGAATAATTGCTCAAGTTTTAGGGTTTTTGCAAGGAAGGAGACATTAAAACGGCTGCTCTAAACACTTTTATCTCCTAGTAAATGAATTACATTCATGAGGAACATGTAGAAGGTCACTCAAGTTAAGAGAGCTCTATTCCCCACAGGATTTAAATCACTGATACTTTTGGCCACATTTATCACTAATAGAAAGTATTCTACTGAGCAGGAATAAATATATTTACTGTGTCTAAGTAATGTCAGAGTGTGATTTTCATTTACATGATAGCCACCCTTTCCACTGTTTTCTTACAGTTTTCCCTTCCACTGCATGATGTTTATTGGTTCATTATTTGTAAAATAGTAAAACCTCAGCTGAAAAAAAAAAAGGGGGCATTGTGTCTTTAATTTAAAAACCACCTAAGGGCCCTATGGGGTATATTAAATCTGTCTCTTTGCCGTATATCTTGATGTACGTTTTACTTGAAACCAGGTGTTTTGTATATTGGACTTTTTAACACTGCGGGGAGGTAAGTATTCACAGCTGGAGTTTTATGCTTCGCACATTTTCATGTTTGAGAACAAGAAGCAACCCCGAGGGAACCCCCTCCAGACCGAGGAGAGGCCCAGCAACGGGCTTCTGTCTCCGGTGGCAGGACATGGATATGATGAAGTCACAGATATGGGCCCTGCATGCCAACGAGATGCCAGCGCTACCAAGACAAAAGTGTCAAGGAATCCAAGGGTACAGGTTCTCAGATCAATCAGCAGCCACGAGGTTGTCACTGCTCACAGGGGCTGAAAAGCAGTATCAAAGCCGCTGGAGAGAGGGGAGAAGCTTTTGTGGGGCTGGCTTTTGTCTTCACGTCCAACCCTGGAAGCCAGCTTAGGGTGACTGAAAGGCCGAGTTAATCTATTTCTAGTGAACGTTGTTCTACTGTGTGTAGTTAGCCCCAAATCATTAAAGAAAAATAACTCGGTTGGCATGACCAAAAAAGCCTTGATTTTCCTGTGGGGTACGTTGGTAGGAGCTGAAGTTTTGCATTTGTTATTGTGTGAGGGAGAGAGAAGAGGGGCCTGACCCCACATCAAGAGTGCAGCAGCAGCACTTCCTAGCCCCAACAATGAACTTGGAGACAGGAGATGGTGTACTAAATGAAAAAATGCAGCGTTTCTAATGTATTCTTTTCTGGATTCAGTTTCCTGGCCCAAAGGCTTCTTAAAAATCCAACAGCACAAAAGGACTTTCCCCGCTATTTGGTTAGCCATCCCAGAGAAATTTGTCATGGTATTGCAGTGAGATTTCAGTCTTTGTGGTGGGCAGGGAGAGATTTGGTGGGGAGTGTCTGAGTGGGTTAGGATCAGGAAAAGTGCCATGCTGACTGTCCTCATCACTTAAGATGTGGCTTTGACGTCCCAGGGCCCCAGTGAAGTTTCATTTTAGTTCAGAGGGTTAGAGATCAATTACCCCTCTGTGCAAATACGGCAAGCACACTGCATCCAGTAACATGCTGTTGGTTCAGGATTTCATCGCTTGAGAACAGGCACCTCTAGACAGCATGACTTAGGCCCTGTCATCTCCGGCTCCAGCTGAATGACAGTCCCCCTCTTTGCTCTAAGACCTTGAAGACTCCCTCTCTTGTTCAGATGTCAGCACTTTGATGCACACGGTGACAGAGCATTGGATTCTTGGTGATTCCAACAGTAGGCAGCACAACATTTCATGCCAAGAAAAATAAAAATGAAACTCTTTAAAAATTAAAAAAAAAGAACACCAAGAATATCAAGTAAAGAGAGATTATGGCTAAATGTCACCAATGAATAGTAATACCATAGCTACCACATGGGACAAGGGAAAGGAAAATCTAAAGGCAGTCGATTAATGTTTTAAAAATCATTTTGGCAATCTATGGTTGAAGTGGATTGAAATATGTTCCTTACACTTGGGTCTAAAACCATTATGGTTTGCTAATAATTCTCAGAATATGCCTTTCCGTTAACCGTTTCTAGTGACCTACCTAAGTTGTTTTCATGGGTCACACTTTCATGTCAGAAAATTGAGTATGGTGTTTTATTTAGACATAAAAGGAAAAATCTCCCGTTGTCTGGGTTTGGAGCACAGCATTGCTCTGTGGATGTGATAGGATGTCTGTTTTGTTTCTGAGGAAGCAGGTTGGGGAGTTAGAATGGAAGGAGGCAGTGTGGAAGCTTCCAAATGCATGGTGAGGCAGGTACAAGGGCTCCACTCGCTTGTCAGTGTTAGAGCTGGTGGAGCTCACAGTGACAACCTACATTGAAGGCAATCACAATCTTTCACTGCAGGTAGCTGGAAAATCCTCGCCTGATGCACGCAGAGGTATCACCCTGTGCGGAGCAGCACACATGCATCTTTTCATTTAGGCTTATGACAATTGTTTGGGCCTGTTTCTACTACCATCTACATAGAGGCCAAATTACCTGCATCAGAAATAAAGACCATCAATCTTCCATGCTCGAATGCGCCTGTCTGGTTTAAAGCCATAATTTCTACTCATTCCATGTGAACCAAAATTGGCAAATCTGAAATTCTATGAGATTGGGGAAAATTCAGGAATCTTTTATAATTTTTAGCATTCTTGCCAAATTAAAGCACATTAATTTTGACATAGAGACTGAAATTTAATGAAAGGACAGAATCATTACTCAAAACATTAATTAATAAATATTTCAAATAAACATTTAGAGTCTATTATGGTCTAGATAAAAGGTGTTCCCAAGTAAACACATGTGCAGGGATGTTAGAAGCAAGAGGATTAAATTATGATAGCTTCATCGGTGAGTTAATCCATTTGATGCATTAATGATTTGAATGGATTACGGTGTGATGAGTGGAGGTGGGTAGAATGTGACTGGAAGAAGTCGATCATTAGAGCCATACCTTTGAAAACTATGTCTTGATGCCTGGTTTCTTGATCTCTCTTTCTCTCTGTCTCCTGGATGCCATGAGGTGACAGCTTTCTTTTGTCATGTCCTTCTGCCGTGATGTTCTAACTCACCTCAGGCTGAGAGCAATGGCATCAGTGAACCATGATCTGAACTTGAAAATCATGACCCCAAAATAAATTTTTCTATTCTGAGTTCTTCTTGTCAGGAGTATTGGTCAAGTGATAGAAAGGTGACTAAAACAAATATTTACTATGTGATACCCTTGGGCTAGATCCCAATGATACAGTAATGAATAAAATCAGTTTCTTTATGCACCATGTAGAATGATGACTACTTCAAATATAATTTTGATAGCTTAATTCTATTTTGTCTCCATTTTCCTCCTTGTTTACATTGATTTTTGCTTTAATGTTCTTAGAAGTGTTAGTTTTAGCTCATGGTATGTTTTAGAATAAGTGGTGTCTGTATGTAACACGACCTATGGGGAGGCTGGTGTGGGAGGATGACAAGCTCAAGGCCTTCGTGGGCAATATAATAAGACCCTGTCTCAAAAGAAAATGAGAAAGGAGAGAAGTTGGGGATGTGGTTCAGTTATAGAGTGCTTGCTTAGTATGTGTAGGACCTGAATTCAATCCCTGTATCTGAAAGAAAAAAAAAACAAACAGTAACTTCTAGTGACTGCAAATAACAGCTAGTTACTCTGTAGGATCTGAAGAAACACAAGGAAAAAATCAAGGTTATTTCTTTGCAAGGATCTTACAGACCAATGGGAAAAAATTTGGATAAAATACATCCATCAATAGGAATCTGATTGCCACTTTATAAAAAATAAATGCAGTAATGAAGCATGTTAGTGCAAGTTTGTATAAGGTGTTTAATTCTGCTTTATTGTATGAAAAAATGTTTATATTAATGTAGGAAAATGTAGTCAATGTAGAAAAAAAAACAATCTTTTTTGGAACTAGTTGATTTTAGTCTGTGCCTTATGATAACAGCCTGGATTAGCCGACGGTTATCACAGGAGCTTTGATTTCATCAGGATTTCCTCAGGCCCCCCACTTTTGATTAGTTCATTCATTACACCATTTATACATGCCTCAAACCATTTATTGATGAACCACTATACGTTTATGTTGCTAGTTATTATATTTTAAAAAGGGACTTTAGATTTTGATCTGAAAGACAAAACTGCTCTCTTCAGACAATTTGTTAAAGACAGGAAGGAAGGCACAGAGAGTGAAACTGATGAGTGGATTGGAATAGTAACTTCTTGTAAGGATTTCTTAGATACACAAGAGCTTAGATATTAAGAGCTATATGAATGTTTGATGAAGGTGTGTGGACGCCATTCAATGAAGAGGACTCTTTCCAGAACAGTGAGGCCCGTGCTCTCAACTTCCCTTGCCCTTCTCCCCTCTCCCATGATCCCATTCAGTATGCAATTTAAACCGAAGCTTTTATCGTGATGTGATTAAGTGGAGATATCACAAGAGAATGCGAGTTTTCAGGGAAAGTTTGGATTAACAGGAAGGAGGTGACTGATGTATCCAATGCACCAGGTCTTAAAATTCCCCTGCTTAGGGAGGCACCAGCCTCTTCCCCAGTGTGGCCAGGAACAAGGACACAATGGCAGGAGGACAGGGCAGAACCACATCTCCAGTCCCACATTACCAGCTGTGCATTCCCGTTAGAGGTAACTGCAGCCCCTCCAACAGCCTGATCCACCTCAGGGCACTAAGTCTTGCTGCTGCAGGTGAAAGATGCAGCAGTTGCTCACGGGATTTGCCCAATCAGTATTCATGGTTTAGAAAACACTTGCCTCCTTCGGAGACCACAGGAGGCAGGTGACACTGGGAATTAAAATTTGCAAGAGAGCAAGTTAATGATGTTCACTAACACATGGTCAAAACCAGTCTCCAGAGGGTTAGAGGTGGCCAGTTCTGCTAGGCTTGCCTGCAGTGAGTGGATCTTCATCTTTCATCCTGCAAACTTATACTGAAATCATGACAGCTGTACGGGATCATGGGATCATGATATGTCTAACCTGTTCATCTGGTTTGTTGTCCTGTTTCCTCCTTTCCCTGATACCAGAGACTATTTAGAATTATACTAATGGGATGTTAGAGAGGAAGAGTGGGTATTGTGATTTGCCTCATACTTAGATCCACATTTGGTGGCTTTTTTTATTTCCTGGAGAAATATGTGGGTTCATTTGGTGCTTTTATATTTATATATACACCCACCTGCCTTCAGGTGCCATGTAGTAATCCATCAGCTAACAATGGATTTATCCATTTTCTGGATTTTCACTAATTTACTCTCCCCAGGAGACAGTGAAGGAAATGGATTAATCCACTGTTGACATCAGGACCCAGAACATATCCTCAAAGCCCCACCTCTGAACTCTGCTGTGTTGGGAATTGTGCTCTCAACACAAGAAATTTCAGGGGACTTTCCAGGTCCAAACCATAACACAGAAGTTCAGTAACAAGTTCAAAAATTTAAAAATTTTGCATATTTTTAAAAAGATTTGCTCTTTTTAAGATACACATGACAATGGAGTATATTTAAATCTTTAACTAATTAGTTCTTCACTCAATCACAAATAATTAGCTGGGACAAGTCAAAGAGAGGATTAATAATGATCATATTTTTGATTAGCTCCTTATGCTACAAAATTTCGACTTTTTAGAATGAATTCTAAAATTAAATATTTTAATTAAATCAAATTTACATTATTTCGAATCTCCTCTCAATCCTCCTTTACTTACAATGAAGTGGGAAATGAGGTGTTTGAATAACTCACTGTCTGAATATATTTAGATTTTTAAATGTTCTTCTTAATAGAAAAACTTGAACAAAGGCATACAAATAACAAAAATCTGTCAGGTAACACTTTGTCACTATAAAGGGAGTTCAGGTTCTACAGGCTACTGGGGAATTATTCAACATAATCTATGCTAATTCATTAAAAACAAGAAGCAATGCCTTGTATGTGCAGAGAACTAGAACACGCATGGAAGGATAGGTAGGGCCAGGTAAGACAGGAGCGCTGAGAGGTCTGCAAGGATATGTATCCTGTATAGCCAGGACATGGACAACAACCATATCCTAGAAGCATGTCCCCTGCTGCAGTGTCCTGAGTGACACTCACAACATAGGTGTTCCTGACGGTCATCATGCCCAGCAAGACTTTCTTCCTGAGCTGATGTCTCTGTTGCTGAAATCTTTTTTCTGTGTTTTTCACATGTATGATTCTAGTAGGTTACCAATTACCAAACTAACAAAAATGGTCTCAATGAAATCTAGGTTTTATTTATAGAGATTTATACAATTTTTGATATATAGCATATATTATAATGTATGTTAGGGATGATAAGTAATATATATGATAAGGCAGATAACCACACTTAAAATGGGTTTCCATTTTTTTATTTACATATCCAATCTTTTTTCAAAAAATGTTTTTGAAGTTTTCATCATAGATTGAAAACTGACTTTTTCATACTCACTTAATATCTGAAAGCTCAGTTTTAATTCACTGGGTATATATGAACCTTTAGTCTCATTGGGTTCCTTGGAATTTAGGATTTCCATTTTTGAATAAGGCATGCATCACCTATGGTGAAATCATTATAACTGAATGTCAAAAATATCCAACAAGACAGAATTTTAATACATACCAAATGGCATCCCTTGAGGGGGAAAAAGAGCTGACCAAGGACTTAGATGTACATATGTTTACAATGATGATTACCCAGCACGGAACCCCAGAACAAGGCTGCTGTTTACAGTGGATGTAATGATCTTTCTGTGCCCGAGCTCAACTTCTTTTAGAACCCCAAATAAAGAAAGTGTGTACTGGAAGAGCTCTTCAACTGACGCCATAAATGGACTCTCTGCCAAAATCAAGAGGAATCTAAGGCCTTGACTGGGGTAAGTGGTTCTTAGCAGAGTTCATGACAAAATAAGGAAAGCCAGAGTGTTTTACAAACAACATATGTTATATGCTGAGTTTTCTTTATACTTGCAGGAGGCCTGCAGTTATTTTTAGCATTGTATGCAAACATCTTTAATGACTAGGGGAAAGACAACATTTTATACTTTATTTGATAAAGAATTTGCCTCTTTGATGATGTTATCATCCGATAAATGCACTTAAAGCAGCAAGATGACAAATTTTGCCAGAAATGGTTTCTACAGTGGGAAGAAATGGCACCAAAGTGGAAAAATTTCTGGAGATAAATATAAACATGCTCTTACTTCATCACTTTAAAAAGCCTTTCTTAAAACACCAATATAAAAATCAAAACTTCATTGGAAGCCCATAAGTTCATGGAAAGAAATATTGGATATGTTCAATGATAGTCATAAAATAAAGAAATAGATATAAATTGCAGTACAGATAATTCAGGGAGAAAGTTTATTCTCATGTGAAAGTGACCAGTTGTGGAAGCAGACTTTGTTGTTCCATTTAGTTGGTTTATGAAGAACTAGATAGTTTTCTCATGTTGGCCAGAGCTACAAAAGAAAAGGAAGAGGCTAAAAGGGGTGGCCTCTTGAAAATGGCTTTTACATGGGAGAGGATCTGTCGATTTGGGATGTCAGTGCTATGAAAGAGGAACAGTCTCAGGCTGGTCTCCACAACCCCAGCTCCTGGTGTCACCCCTCTGTGTGATGCCTTTATCTCAACCTATGATTCTCTTCAAACCAACAAAATACAGCTGGGTGATAAAGGTGCTGAGAATGTGATTACTTGATTACTTATCATGCTAGGTCCTTCCTCACATCTGCACATCCAGGTTACAGAACTCCAGCCCTGGCTGGCCACTGATTTGACTATGCTTGACTGCAGAGGACCTGACCATGCTGCACTGAGACTCTAGCCCTTTAGAAACAGTAATATAGCACATGTGTGTTTTTTTCTGTTCCGGAGTTTGTGATATGATTTTTCTGCAGTAGTAGCCATCCAAACCACTAGAAACAACATAAAATGGTTCTGTCCAGTTCCATTTTGTTTCTTTTTCCTTGAATGTTAGCCCATATTGCAGACACCTGTCATGATACTGTTATTAGGTCACCGGTTGACTGTAGACAAGAAGCCACTACCTGCTACTACTGGGAAAGACTTCTAAGAATCCCCAACACCTTTCTCCTTCTTTCATTTTGTAATGATGGAAGTTTTTAGAAGTTTATTTTCATTTTTGTAATTGTACAAATTATAGTTTATAACTTTCACATATTTTCCAGTGTATATTAAAAAAACACATTACTTAAAATTCACCATCTGAACTATTTTTAAATACACAGTTCAGTGACATTAAATACTCTCATATTGATAGGCCACTGTCACCATTGTCTAGCCCCAGAATTCTTCATTCTTTAAAACTCAGTACCTATTAAACACGAGTTTCTTATCCACTGTTCCTCACCTCCTGGGAGCCACCATTTCACTTAAATTTGAATACTCTAGGTATTTAAAAAGTGGCTTACACATGATTTCTCATTTTGTGGCTGGCTTATTTCACTTAGCATGATGTCCTCAAGATTCACTCATGTTTATCAACTGTGGAAGAATTTCCTTCCGTTTTAGAGTCAATATTCCATAGTATGCATCACTATCTTTTGCTTACCCATTTATAAACTGAGGGACACTTGGGGTGCTGCCACATTATATATACTCCAAGTAATTTATTACTATGAACATGGATCTCTAATTTTTTTTCTTGAAGACCACATTTTCTTTTTTTTTCATGAGTTGAACTTTATTTTTCTTTTCCACTATAATTATGCATTCATTTTACATTTTAGCTTTTTTGTAACTTTTCACTGTTACAAAAATTATAAAATCAGTCTTTTTATGCACTTCTTCTTGTGTATGTGAGTACATTTCTTCTAGATTTCATAACTAGAAATGAAATTGCTTTATCAAAGCCCATTTTTATCAGGTCAACTTTACTGGCTCATGAAACTTCCAGTACATTCTCCTCTGAAAGTCTGAGAGCCCACTTTGCACTTTTAGGTTTATCATCCATCTAAAATTAATTTTTTTGTACTGTGTGAGAAAAAATCATGATTTTGTTAAACCACGGATCATTAAATTTATTAACTGAACTATCATTTCCACACTGATATTATTCTACTTTGGTAGTTACTAAATCTCCACATTTCGAGTTCTCTATTTTGTACCATTATTTATCTACATCTGTGCCAATACCACATGGTTTTAATTACTCCAGTTGTATGATTAGATTTGATATTTCATAGGTACCGTTTTTCTTGAAAATTATCTGAGTTTTTCATGGCTCTTTCTTCTTCCATATGAATTTTATCACCATCTTTTGAAGTTTTACACAAATTCCTAGGATTTCATTGGAATTTCAAAGAATTATAGATTAGTTTTAGAATACTTAATGCCTTCGGTTTGTGGAATTTCTTATATTTATAGGAATTTTGTTATGTCTTGCAATATTATTCATTTCCCAACTCTTGCCCAGTTGTCTTTGGATATATTCCCATGTACCTCAGGCTTATTTTGTTATTGTCATTGTTTTTTTCCTCATCACTAGAATTTATTTTACTGCTAATAATTCAGTGAACCCTCCCAGTCCAAACCCTGTGCCTTTCTTCAACTTTAAAGAAATTTTCATTGTTCCTTTTTTTACCTTAATTCTTTTTTTCAGTAGAAGTGGGGTTTCTTATGCTAATTCTTCATGTGAAGACCACATTTTCAATTCTTTTAAATATACTAACTGAAGTAGAATTGCTGGATCATTAGGTAATTTCATTTGTAATTTTTCTGAGAAAACATCACATTGCTTTTCATACTGCCTGCTCCATTTGATATCACCAACAGCAATTTCTAAGGGTTACAATTTCTCCATATCCTCACCAACAATTATTTTGTAAAATTTACTAGTAGCCATTCTTATAGATATGAATTGGTAGCTTATTGCAGTTTTGATTTGCATTTCCTTAATGGTTTGTGGTGTTGTTTTTTGTTTTCAGGTTCTTATTGGCTATTTGTAATACCTTCTTTTGGGGAAAAATCTCTATTTAAATCCTTTTATCATTTTTGAAATGGTGTGTTTGTTTTTTCTTGAGCTTTAGGAGTTCTTTCTATATTATAGATATTAATCCACTATCAGATTTTAAATTACCTTTTCTCATTGTGTGAGATTTCTTTTTTTAGACTGTTTGGGTCTTTTAATACACTTTTGTAGTGCATTTGAGTCTTATATTTAGATAATGGGATAATTTTGACTTAATTTTTGTTTATGGTATTAGGTTAGGGTTAAAATTCACTTTTTTTGTCATTGGGATGTACAGTTCTCTCAGCACCTTTTCCTGGAAAAATTATCTTTCCTCTATTGAATTCAAAATAATTTGACCATGTATGAGGCTTTATGAACTCTGCATTCTAATTCTTTGGTTTCTATGTTTATCTATATGCTAATATTATACTGGTTTGAATTTGTAGCATTTTATAGTAATTATTATAATATTTACTATGATAATATATTTTTAAATCAGGATGTGAATTTCCAAGCTCTGTTCTTCTTCAGAATTTTTTAGACCATGTTACTTGCACTTCCATGTGTATTTTAGCATAAATTTCTCTGTTTCTACAAAATATACCATTGAGGTTTTGATAGGAGTAGAATTAAATCAGTAGATTACTTTGGGTATTATTGACAACTATATAAGCTCTTTCAATGCACTTATATAGGATATTTGATAGGTGCTTGTTTTAAAGTAAAGAGTCAAAAAAGAACTTTAATAAAATCTATTTATTAATAGTCTGAAGCTCTGTACAAAGTTTTATTTAATATGGAATGCTCTGTGTGAAAAAAGATGTAAAATTTGAAAACTGAACTTTTACTAACAAACAAATATCGAAAAAATGTGAGACACTGACCACTGCCCATTTTGTAAGTTTTCACTTTAAAAAGTTCCATTTGTGGTCAAAATGCTTAGGGTCTGGAACTATTTATAAGCTCATACTACAAGTTTTATAATCATCACTTCAGATACAGCACTAATGTGGATATATATATATATATATATATATATATATATATATATATATATATATATTGTGTGTGTGTGTGTGTGTGTATACACCATATATTGAAAGACAGGCTTTCCTTTTCAGAGCAGAGATAATCATATGTGTTTCTGGTTTAGAAATATGGAAATAAGTATAGCACCTGTTCAGGTGTGTTTTGTAGGCATGTATGTGTGTGGGAACCATTAACAGTCACAGTTTGATTACACCACACATACTCACATATAATGGGAGATCTTGAAACTGTAATGAGAGAGCAGACAGAACAATTTCAGTCATGGCTTTACTAAAAAAAAATTGTAATGTATGTATACTTATATGAGATATATGATGTATATGTTCATGAAATATAGATAAAACTTATTTGCTTAGATGTACAAAATAAAAATCCAAGAATACTGTTTCAATTTGGAAAAGTAGACCAAATAAAATTCTAGTGACTCTTAAAAATTTTATAGTAATATATAAAACATTTTTTTTAGTTTTTTTTTCAACAAAAGAATGGGACTTTAACAACCACAATAAAGAAATTTAGAAAAAAGTAAAAGGAAATCAATAAAAATTTCATTTAAAATGATCACTATTATCTTTACAAATTAACTGGGTATTCTGAAACATATAGAACTCCCCTTAGCACCTTTCCTTAAATCATTCATGACCAAATTTGTGAGACAAGTCAGACACAAGCTAAATGCAATAGTAAAAAGAAACAGAGTAGTGGCCCCAGTGCCCACCAGCTGTGGTGCAGCAGGTCCACTGGAGAAGTTCAGAGTGGGTCTTGGAGTAACATGCCAGCAGCCTCCTGCTGTTCGTCACCTCTGTGGTGAGGACAAGCCCTCCACCATGCTTGTCAAGATACCCACCTCCATAAAATAGAGCTTTCTGGCGTCCTGCAGACCAAAGGGCAACTCTGATGGTTTCTAATCCTAGTTTGGTCAATTATCAGCTGTCTTATAAGCTTCTGAACCGTAGTCTTCCTATTATTTCATTTGCTATATTCTCATGGTTGATAAGTGTTGTAGAAACCCAGTACTATACAATTCTTATTTTCTTGAGAAATAATGAGGACCCAGGGTTGACTCGTATGACTCTTTTATATACCCCCACCCTATATCTTACACCATTTCAGTTTGTGAGCTTTCTATTTTAGTGTGATATTAATTTTAAAAAGACTTAAAATTAGACATCACAGGTTGGTTTTCCACATTAAGGGATGAATCAGAAAACATAAACACTTTAGCTAAGGGAAGACATTCCTTTTATAAAGCCAAGATTAAACATTCAAAGGACCATATTGCTATTATTTGGAACATGTATTACTATCTGAAGTATTCTCTCAAAATACAAACAAAAACCAATGTTCAAGAGGAAAGCACATGTATATTAGAGGGTGAGAAGCAGAACCTCATTCTGGCAAGAAGAGTGCTTTAGGAAGAAGTCTCTAAGGTCAGGTTTATTTAGTCTTACTTGCTTCCTGCCTCCATATTCACCCCTCAGTATTTTGAATACAGCTTAGTAGACAGTTTCTTGCTTGGATGGTATAGCTTCCTTGGTCTCATCATATAGCTAAACTAGGATGATTGAAGAAACACAGACGAGAAGAAAATGTTAGAGGAAAATATATAATGGATGTCATCACTATGTTGTATATATTCTAATCTACAAACTCTGCTTTTATTTTATTAGCAGAAATGGCATAAGACTATAGACTGCAGATTAGTGCGGTCTTCCTTTGCATGGCTCCCTTCTTTTTGATACTTTGCAAATTCCAGCTTCGTTGGCTTCTCTGACCACCTCTCTGCCTCCTGAACACAGAGAGATGTGGCTCCTGGTCTGTCTTGCTCACATTCAGCACCGTCTTGATGACGCCTCCAGGCAAGTAGTACAGCTAAGGAATCCCCCCTTGGCTTTCCTTCTTTTGAGATTCTCTCTGTTGTGTTCCTGTTGTCCAGCCCCTGAATAATGGTGTTTTGTTTGCATGTCTCATCTTTTTTAGTTTTTTACTACAGAAAAGCAATTCTCAGATGGATTACATTTTGAAGGGAGAGAGTGAATGAATGTCCAGGGATTCATTTTGCTTTAATGTTGTATAAACTTTTAAACATAATGCGATTTTTTTTCTTTAACACATTTTCTTAAGAAGTGATTACAGTGCTTATTTTCCTGCTCTCCAGGTTTTTTCTAGAACATTTTTACATTTTGCTGTCCCTAACCCTCCTCTTTATCACTCATGAGTCTTGGCCTACCCTCAAACAGGAGCATGACACCTCTGGTTCCTATAATCCCTGCATTTTTTCAGACACCTATTTTCTCTTGAGTTTTCACTGTTGTCCTCTTTCTGTCTCAGTATTTTTTAATTGGGGACTTCTTTTTCCCAGTGCTGTTCTGGAGAAATGAATCTCTGTTTATATTCTCTGTTCTCCAAATTTGCATAGGGATGTGGCATGGGACGATTCTGACAACCTACCTTCTTCTGTCCTTCTTGGGCTGGACCCCAGGGCAACAGACCTGGTTCCTCAGTCAGTTCTTGGTGTCCAGCAGGCTCCATGAGACGGAAGCTCCACTAGTTTCTAGGCTAGCTGATATTTGAAACCACGAAAGTTCAATTCCTAATAGCTATCATTTCTCTCTACATTTGCTAACACATTTACTAGAAAGAATTTCCACTTCCTGGATACAATATAATCCCTCACTCCACATCCTCTTATTTGATGTTATGAGTTACCATTTTTTACTAGGGAAGATGTACTGAAATTGGGGGACTGGAGAGATGGGATGCAGTCAGACGGCTATAATCTGTGGGAATACGTTAGAATGTAGATTCTCTAATTTCTAGATTTAGAATCTTTGAGTTTTTGATCCTGGGAGAGGACCCTAGAGAACTGTACAACTTGTGAAATGTTGTGAGCGACCCTCAAGTGTATTTCTCTAAATATCATCCCCTCATCTATGTACTAATGGAAACTCACAGTCAGTTACTACACAGCAACTCTTGCGGGCTGGTCAACATCTCATTATGGAAGGTAGGAACTCTGACATACCAACTGGGGATTTGAAGAAATTCCCAAGTATTTGTAGATTCCATGTCTGAAACTTAAATAAAAAAACATCATTAACTGGTTGTTTTAATTCTCACTAGCTGCCATCACACAATCGGGAGCTTGGAGCGTCCCCTGTGAATTCATCCTGCAGTTTCTTGGGAATACCTGAAAGTGTGTCTTCTCTCTTTGGTGCGATGGTATTTTAGTTATTATATAATTTCCTGTTAAATGTTACCTCGAACACCATCTGCCACTCTTTGGACAACTATCATGTTAATTAATTTCTGTATCACATTATCCCATGTTCCCCTGGAAGAGTGAATATTGTTTTGTTATTTAACTATTTCATGCTAACAAATATGAAAATTATTTTGAAAATTACTAGTACAATGTGTTAAAAATTATATTGCTCATATATAACAAGGAATAATGATATAGAGGGCACTATTCTCAAAATGAGAAATATCTAAATTCTGAATTATATTTGGTTCATGTAGGAATAATATTTGTGCAGAGTAAATATAAGCCAAGTAAACGTGTTTTGAAGAATAACCTAGCTTTATTCACTAAATTATATTCTGAAGGATGTCTTTAAGAAATCCAGTTAATATCTTCTGCATCATTCTATCCTATTTGAAAATGGAGGGTAAAATATTAAGCTTCATTTATCTGTATTTCTAAAATTACCTAGAATTGGATTTCATTTGGACTCAAATCATGTAATGCCAGACTCAATCAGACCTCATGTCCCTGTGCCAAGGATATCTGGTGTTCCACATGATGACGCATCACACTAACAGCATATATTTGACTTTCTAACAAATTGTGCTATGTAATTACTTTTTACTTAATTTTTTTTAGATAAGAATATAAAATAAGACAAATCTTGCAAAATTTTTATGCACTATTTTGCCCAGCTGACTTTTATGATAAGCCAGAATCTATATTGTAATTGATGATATAATTTATTTAAAAAGTTGTATCTATTAACTGTGAGCTCAAAAGTGCTAGAAGTGCCAGACTGCATGAAGCTGTGGCCCTGTGTGATTCTACCACTTCCTGTGTGGTCACAGACCTAACCTCACTAACAATAAATCCCCAGGCTAAGGATTGGATTTCTCATTATCCTGGGGGTTTAGCCTGATAGGGTGAATACATTGTCCGTATTGTGCTCTTAATACAAGATATAAGCGCTTTTTAAAAGAATCAGAATTCCAATTTGCCAGGCCCTTGCCCTTCCACTTACTAGTGTCCTTGTACTGAGAGAGGGAACAGCAGTGATTTGGTGTCAGGGACACCCTTAGACCACTAGGCTCATGAAGCCATGATTATAGGTCAGCTTCTCTATGAACTGCTGAGCTTTATGTAGCTTTATAAATTCTAGGCCAACTAACTACAGTGCCAAGTACCATTGGTCTAAAAGACAGGAGGACAAGAGTGTAGGGTCTAATGAGAGGGGATGGGTCCTGTTCACCAGGAGAGGGGGAATAAGTGTATGCCTTTATGACAAGGCTCAGCAACTTTATACATTAAGAACATCATCACCATGGAAACAAACCAAATGAGGATCATTCTGTTCATGCATAGAATGCTATTTAAGTCAGCTACAACTACTCCAGGATTCAACCCTCTCCATGCACCATAACAAAAGAGCATATGGCTTTAATTAACAACACAAAACCCCAAATACCAGGTAGCTGAAGTGGTTTCCAAGAGCAACTCTTTAGAAATCTTGAGCTGGTAGTAACATAACCTCTGTGATCTTCTATGAGTGACTGCAGAGACCTGATCATAGCTGCTTTTCCACCTAAAAAAGGCGAAGAAAATAAAGGATAGTTAGAACAGCAATAAGATGCTGCATCTCAAGCTTTCTCCATCATGATAGTAATATCATGAAATTGTGTCAAAAAATGAGAATTTACACGTCACCTGTTGCATTGAGTTTTCTTTGGTGAGGCCCTTTTAAAATATGTTAATTAATTTTAATTTATTAAAATTCTAGGTAACAGGTGTGTTTACCCATATTAATCAGTATGTGATTGGACTGTCTACCAGAGAAAATAAGCTTTTCTAACCTTGTACTAAGTTACTTTAGGTTCTTAAATATTTTTATGTTAAATCTTTTCAGGAAGACTGCTTGTTATTTCAAGACGCTTGATAGCTACCACATAGGTTAAAGTGAGAGTAAGGGGACTATCAAGGTTGGGGGTAAAAGTGGATGATTTCAAAACATGGACAACATCATAATGGTATATGGTGATGCTGCCCACCCCCTTGTCCCCTTTGGAGGTAGTGCTGGTATGCATACTCTGACTCAAAATAACTGTCAGGACAAGAATGTTAAAACATGGGGAATATTTCTCACTCTGTGTAGAAAATAGGATTTAAAGAAAAAAAATTGAGGTTTTTCTTCACACTCTGCCCCCAATAGACTCAGTTGAAAAATAACCAATATTAAGTCATTATACCAACATGATAGGGACATATCGAGTTAAATTTTTGAAATTTTTTAAGCTCAGTTAAAAAAATGAAGCTTACCAATCACATGACACATTTGAGCTGCCTCGGTATGTAATAATTCAAACAAATAGTAATAGTGGAAAATGAACTCGTCCAACTTGGCTATCACTGGATTCAATAGACACTGTCTATTCTTCTATGTGCAACATGGATCACCCATAGTCCACATTGCTTTGCATCGAAGAAATTGCAGCAAATTTCATTTAACACTGAGAAAAATAATGCTGACTGACCTGTCATCAATTATAAAATGCACCCCAACTTTATCATGAAATGTGAAAAAGTGGTATGATGTCATATTAAATAAGTTGTTCAAAATATATTTATTTTTCTTCATCTCCTTGAAAATGAACATGGTGCAAACTACCAGACTGTCACATGAACTATGTGTATCAAAAGGTCTTCTCAAACTGAGTCTCATCTCCTCTCTGACTCACGACACCCACACTTGTTCTTCTTCAGTAATCTTGGTGATATTTTCAAATTGTAAATGTGATTATGGTTCAATTAATTCTTTAACTGCTCATTTCTCTTAAGATAAATCTTTAAGGGCAGAATTATTTTATCTTTGGTACGGGGATTTGAACCCAAGGACACTTAACCTCTGAGCTACATCCTCAGTCTTTTTTAAAAAAAATTATTTATTATTTTGAGACTGAGTCTCCTTAAGTTATGTAGGGCCTCACTAAGTTGCTGAGACTCACTCAAACTTTCGATATTCCTGCCTCAGCCTCCTGAGCAGCTGGGATTAAGGTGTGTGCCATGACAACCAGCTAAATGCAGAATTTTAGAAACCAGAATCTCTTAGAGTACTAACTTTCCTAGGCTTCCTGAAGTACAAGATTTCATATCATAAAATAAAATACAAAATAAAATAAACTCTGCATTATTAATTTCATTTTTCCTCACTATCTCTTAAAATTTATTTGAGGAGATCTTTAAGAAAAGCCTGGGTGGTAGGTTTGGCTTCTGGACATGGCCACAGCAGTACTGATGAGGTCCATTATTTGTGGTCACCTTGAAACTCTGTCAAGGGGTAGAGTCCTTTTCATCTCTTTTTAACCTTACCTGAATTCTTCCTTAATTTGTACAATAATTTGTGGCCAATGAAAGGTTATATCACTTTCAAGGCTGGCTTTAGAAGATGAGCAGCTTCTACTTTTAATAATTAGAATAAACTTAATTCTCAACCATTTTTACTGGGTGAAATTAAAGAATTTTGGGATGTGCCTAAACTGTGATATTTTGATACAATTTTGTTTGTAGAAAATACATGACTGAAAAAGTTTTCCAAGAATTGTATTATGCTGTTGCCAAAAAATTAGCATGACTATTACATGTGCTTCTGTGCTAGACATATGGGCATGTGGAGAATAATTTTTTTTTTGCTTGATAGTTATTTTCTGTTTTATTTAATTTGGCAGTAAGGTGAATTGATAGTGGATCAAACTACATTCCTGTTTTATTCTCTTCCTTACTTGCTTACATAAAGCTTATAGAGTTTGATTATTGAAATATTTTTGGAACAGAGATGTAACAAATGTACTCTGATATTGCCATTGATAGTGGGGCAAATACAGTAAATGCCAGAAGTAACTTAAGGATTGAGAGCTAAAGGGACTGTGCATACACCTCACTTTTACTGTCTATTTTCAAGGAAATTACAATGATAATACTGTGATGGGCCTTTCTTATGTCTCTTAGTTGTGACTCAATGAGTTGCCCATTAAGAATGCATATAAACAGGTCCTTGTGAGTAAGAGAAGAAGAATTGGAACATCTAGAACAGGGGAGAGAATGAGAGAGAAGGGAAGGCAAGCTTTGGCAAGTATGTCCTTGACCTTTGGAATCCATCTGCTTGAAGTCACAGAGGCCACAGAAAAGAGAAAAGGCTGAGGAGCAACACATAGTTATTCTTACAAAGTTATATACACCTGACTTATGAAGCACATCTCAAAGTATGAAGTATGGGGGGAAAATAAGGGTGTGGTGTACCCAGTAGAAAGCAGTTGTCAGCAGCAGCCTGGGATCTGTTCAGGTGTCCTCTAGTGCCCTCCTCATCTATGGATCCAGGTCAAGCTATTAAGAGAATTAAACCGACTTCACAGGTGTCTGTGCGATTCTTCTCTTACATTGTCTGCCAACATCTGAAGGGTAGCACGGCCATACTGTCGGTACCCGGTGAGATCTCCTTAGGTAACTAGTCAATGCCTGCCCAAAGCTCTGGGAATCCTCGCCTTTTTAATGCTTTGGTCTCCTTAGCTTTTCCCATCTGTCTGTCTTCACTCATAACCTTTTTTGGTCTGTCCTGTGGTTCTGAGCTCATGAGCTAGGATTTTGCAAAGAATCAGTAACCAAACATCCATCTGCATGTTCCCTCAGCACCTGGCCCCCTTGGAGGATTTCTCCTTGATTCAACTCTGGAGGGCATTTCCTGGTTCACTGCACAGTGTGACGAGAAGGGAATCATATTGAATCGCTTTTAAATTTGCTTCAAGTGTAATAAGGAAATGTGATTTTTCAGGAATTATAAATTAAGCATATTATGAAAAGGAAAATTTAAAAGCTAGATTAAAAATGTTTATTTTTAGGAATTATACTCCAAGGTCTTAATCTTGATCAAAAGAACCAGGTCAGCAATGTAATAATACATTTTTAAAATATTGATGTTAACTAATCTCATTCTAGATGCCAGTGGGAACATATTAAAGATGGAGCTACCAATTATATAACACATCAGTGGTCTTGGAAGGTTAGAATGCCCTTGGTACCTGCTGAGATTAATCCTGATTGGTAACTGGAGAGAATTCCACATAGATTAATAGTTCACATTACACCTGTCATGACTATCACCACAAGTATTACGGTTCAGAAACTCATCCAGTGTAATTCTTATGTCATTTATCTCAAGAAAAACACAGTAATGGAGAATGACAGTTTTCCCCACTAAAGGTTGCTTAAATTGCTACCACATTCATCCATATTTTAGGTTTTTAAACATAATGAGCGGAAGGAAACTTAGAAGTCTTCAGTATTCTCATGTGTCCCCTGAATCATAACTATTTTGTGCATAGCACAAATAGACCATCTTCTCTTTAATTGTTTCAGCTCAAATAGACTTGAAAGTTTATCTTCAGCTTCTTTACTTTGCGGACCCCTATAATTCTTAAGTGTATTTGCGTGTACAACTTTTGTTATAAAACAATGTTTGCTTTATTCTTTTTGCTTTGTTCTTTTCCAAGACAACGTGTTTCACATGTGGAAATGGCTGCATTCACTTTGGCATTTGCTGATTAATCTCTGTCTCATGAGTTTTTCACCAACCCAAGATGTACTTGGATTAGCATCGTGTTCAGGAGTGTGGCTTCCTCGATATGGAAGCCATGCATGTCATTCACATAAGAGAGCAGTGCTTGCCAAGAGAAACAGCATCTTGCTAAGCAGATGGGATAGTAGGGCCTAGACTGGGATGGCCATTAGTGAGGTCAGCAATCCTGTTATTTGGCCAATGGTCCATTCACCATTACTGCATAGGCCTATATGGTTTTGCCTGTTTTGAATTCTTGTGGAATTTGATAATACTTCTTATCCTAAAATACACATCTTAGATACTCAGATTGATGGGTGTTAAGCTTCTCTGTCTGGATGATTTATTAAATTTCTCAGTGTTTTTAGTTGCTCTATTGATATGTTCTGTGGACTTTTGATTAAAAAATGATCCCATTTTACCATGTTACAATTCATTTTAAAAATAATCTCCTGTTTCTGTTCCACATAATGATTCTTACTGTTTTGTTATGGTGGAATATCAACTTTGAGCAAAGTAACTATCATCATCTTTGTTGGATGGCTCTATTACTAATTTAGTTTGATTTTGTGATTTTGTTTTACACATCATTTAACACAGAAATAGAAATATCCTATCTTGCGATTTCGTATTTCCTGAACTTCTCACCAAGCCAGCAAAGGAACAGAAAAAAAATATTCATGTGTATGTGTATATATATATATATAATATTTTTGTCAACAGTAAGGTCAAATTTTGTATGGAGACTTGCATATTTTTTTATATAAACCAAAAGTAGATTTAAAACTTCGGCTTTCATAGTTATCACTTTTTGGTAAAAAGCAAAATATTAAATATTTACCTGTTATATTTTTTTTTACCACAAAGTAAATAAAAGTTATCAGGTAGGATGAATGAATTTGCAGGCTGAGGTTTAAGGAGATGAAGAAGTTGAAGAACTGATTTAGGTCAATTTAAATGCTGTATCCATGGTATGTGGTTATGAAAACAAACACACACAAAACAAAAATCACAAATATGAAGCCACACAACAAAGCCATTTCTGAAAGGCAATAGTTTTAAAATAGAAAATAAAGTGAGTGAGTTACATGAGGAATCAGGGGGAGGATGTAATTCCCTCAATGAGGCCTGGAGGCACCAGTACATTCAGCTCTCCTCACCAGGTGCCTGGAGATCATCCACAGGTGCATGTCTCAGAAGGAGAGGATATTGAAGACTTTCTTACTGAAAATGCTTTGTGAAATCAATTTATTCTGTTTCAATATTCACTTATTTAAGTTTTGAATTACTAAGATTCTGCTTTTGTGTTCTCATTAATATTATATTGTTTTGTTTGTTTTTTACTACAACCAGTCTGGAGCATGTCAGTGAATGGGGGGAAAAGGCATTTTCAGGCCAGATCCAGACTGAACAGTTCACGGGACATGTGGAAGCAAATCTCACATAAATATTGAAAATAATCATATCACAACAAATGTGTATTCTCCAGGTGAGTTAATCTCTGTCTCTCTTACTAACCTGCACTCTAGTCTGACATGTTGATGACACATAGATAGAGAATGTGATGGACACATACAGAATGCCAATCCATTGTGCTTCCAAGCTACACATTTTATTATACTGTGTAAATAACAGAACATCAATCTATGAATCTATCTAGAAAGAAAGTCAACCATAAGTTGGCTTTGGTTTCTAATACACCTCATTATTCAGTTCATTTTGGACAATATAGTTAGTATTTATTTAGTAGTTAAGACATGCTAGACATCTTTGTAATAATGTAATTGCAAATAATGTGTTCTTTCCTACAGGTGGAGGCTGATCCAGTTAGAGTTCAAAGGGCTCTGGGAAGAACTAGGACCTGTTCCTTCTTTGCCTGGAAAACTCATTTCTCTGTCTAGAATGGTCTAGAATGCACAACTCTTGTGGTGACTCAGAACATGTTATTCATGTTGTAAAACTCATTAGTAACTTCAGTTTCTCAGAAGAGAGAACTGGATGTATTCTACATGGCTAAGAAAATTCTTCCTGACATTGCCCCTGCCTAGCTCCCTCCTGTGCCAGTTCTATGTCAGTCTTCATTCCATTTCCCCTAGATCCTTGTGATTCCAGGGTTTGTCCTGCTTCCTCGTCTGTGATCTTTGGGAAGAGCTCCCCCTTCTGTCTAGGAAGACCTCCCCCTTCTGTCTAGAAAGACCTCCCCCTGTCACCTTCTCCAGCTACTTGGCCAAATCACCTCCTACAGTGTCATCAGCTATCAGATCATTGCAGAGGACTGCTCTGCCACCCTGCTGCCACCCAAGGTGGTCTTCTTGCATATTTTCCTGACATCATTTTTCTATTCATTTATCCTTTTAGTCTCTTAAATTTGGGGTGACAGGAGGATCATTTCTGTTTACTTCTCATCTTTGGCAGAGATTGACACACTTAGTAGGTGCTTGATAGTTGATTGTGTGGTTGACTCAGACAGAATTCCATAAATAAAAATAATACAGCTCAATTCCTTCTCAAAATTAGAATGGAAATGGGAAAAAAACAGATAATATGTCGATGTCAGAAGCTAAATAAGTCTTGCCTCCTCGGTTTTGTTCAGTTTGGTGACATATTTAGCTCTGTGCTACTGTGATGGGACATTTCAGTTTTTTCTAACCATCCTATTTCACTCTACTGATCTCTGTAGGGATATGTACTTAGTATTTGGGATGTCCGGCAACGGCAATGATTTAAATTTCAGTCATTCACAGGCTGCTTAGACTTCTGATTCACAGTGGGAAAGCCGTTCCAATTGAGCAGGATGGCAGAATTGAATTGATGCTTTCAATTCTGATTTGATTTGATTTCCTAGAACAGAGAAGAAAAGATAATTATAGGAGCCAGAAAAGTATATCATGACAATAACACTTAATAACTGGCCCAAAGATACTGTTTTCTTTGGATGATTTCCACATGAGCAGGGGACAAAGGTCCTCCAGAGTACAGTTACCTTAGGCAGATGTAATATTTTCTCTCTTTGTTCATTCACATACATTTGACACTTTTATGTTTCCTTGTAGTTACATATTCTAGTTTAATTTATAATGTACCATCTCTGTGACAAAAAACCCATATACTATTTTTTTTCTTTTTTCTCATTTGCCTATAACTAACTATTTGCTTCCAAAAGAAATTTTCTCAAACTAATAAGACATAGTAAGCATGGGGCATTCTTCATATATGTTTTATGTTGTCTATGAAGTTACAATAATCAAGTGGTACAACTACACAGGTACAATGTTTCTTAAATGCCGTAAAAGGATTTAAACACTTAAAATAATAATCAGAATTATTAAATTTATCCTTAGCCTTTAGTACTTCACATGGTCTCCATATCTCCAACATCTCAAAGAATTCAAAGATTTAGTTTTGAAAATTCTACCTCCCCTTATGTTAAGTTCATATGAATAGGATTTCTTTAGTCTGGAATGTATTTCTAATCTGCTTGATATCTTTAGCAATGCTCTAGTCAAAGTAAGTCTACCTGATAATCTCAAGAGAAGAAAACAGAACAACTCATGTAAGCAAAAACCTAGTAAAATCTTTCTTTCTAAAAAATATAACAAGTGTTCTGAAACATAGCTAATGTGTAATAAGAGATTTATTGAAATATGATACTGATATGGTCTATTCAATCTTTTAACATAGAAACAGAAATAACCTGGTACCTCCAGGCCTCATTGAGTGGAACTACATCCTCACCCAGATTCCTGGTGGAACATATTCATTTTATTTTCTATTTTAATATTGGTAAATGGCTTTGTTTGTAGCTTTCCTTTTGTGTTTTTGCTTTGCACATTTTTTTTCATAACCACACCATGGATACACTATTTAATTTGAGCTAAATCAGGTTTTCAGCTTCATGCTACAGCTCCTTATACCTCAGATTGAAAACTCATTCATCTTCTCTGATAATTTTCTTCGTGGTAAAAAGAATCTATTCAATATTCTCACATATTTGAACTAAAATTTTATGTATAATTTACAATAAAAATTATTGATGTCTCCATAGAATTGTTATTGTAATTACTTTCTTATTCTGCTGTGAATACAAGAATTTGAGCACTAATAACATCAATCTGAAGATGATACAGAATAGTTTTAAAATTTTTGCATTCATCATCTCATTATAAACAACATAAAAAGATTTAATTAAAAATAAACACTGTGACTGATGCTTTCATCTCAGTTTCCTTATAGTTTTTTAGTGATCAAACTATGTGACATAATATCAAGTATGTTTTAAACATTTGCTAGTGTACACCTTAAAGTTTAAAATAGAGAACAAAGAATCAAAAATAAATACTAAATAGTGTTAAATTATCCCACTCCCAATAATTATGTGAAAGTTACTCAATTCATTTAATCTTACCCTAGTCATAAAATCTTTGTGCTTTAACTGATTGGGTTGGACCATTTATATTTAATGTGATTATGGATACTGCTAGATTAAGTTGTACCTTCTCCTTTCATGCTACAGTTTTCTATTTGTAACATTTGTTTATTATTTTTTGTCTTTATTCTGAATTTCCTGATCTTAAATAAAATTTTTTATTTCTCTTTTTTTATTTTTGGCTTATTTTTAATATTTCTTAATAATAACATTTTATACTTCTTTTAAAAATGTATTTGAGATTTTTCTAGGGTTTATAGAATCCATTTTACTTGTATTTATGCAAATAATTTTATATAGCTTCTCCTGTGTAGAAGAAATGTATAGCATTGTATACATTCCTTTCTCCATCATTTTTGCCTTGTACTTGTCTTATATTTGAGATTTATATATTCTATAATATAATATATAGTCTATGAAAGAAATAATACTTTGATTCAAAATTTGCTTTAAAAAACAGTTATTTTAGAAAAAAATAAAACAAAAATAAAACACTTTTTACTTTTATTTATCCCATTGTGAAGTTCTGTTTCTTTGAGGGAGGATGATTTCCTGATCCTTCAGCTACTGGAAGGATTTCATGGAGGTTGTCTGGCAATGAATTCCCTCAGTTAAGTTTGTTCTCTGAAAATTGACATTTTTCCTTTACTTTTGAAGCTTTAAATATTCAATTTAGTTTATTTTCAATGTTTATACAGAATTCTAGGTAAGGAGTCTTATTTTGCTTGTAACACTTTAAATATTTTTGTTCTTTGACTTTGCTTCTGTGACTGCTAACACAGAGTTTGCTTTATTCTCAACCTTGGTTATAATAGACAATATGACTTTTTTATCTGACCACCTCAGGATTTCCTCTGTCTTTGTTCATCTATCTCTTCTATTTGTAATTTTTATGTTGTTTTTATCTGTTTGATATTAACTTGTTTTTCCTTGTGATCCATGGGTTTGGGGTATGATATCTGCCAATAATTTGTAAAGTTTTCAGTCATTACATTGCTTAATATTTTTTTCATGCTGTGCTCACATTTTTCCGTTTACATATATATTAACAAATATATTAGAATGTTTGATATCGTACAACATCTCCGGAATTCTCTGTGATCCTTATTTAATGGTTTTTCTCCTTTAATTTCCATTTAGGTAATTTGTGCTTACTTATCTTCCGGCTCATTGACTGTCTTCTAGACTGTTTTAGGTCTAACCATGAACCAGCCAAAATGATTCTTTCTCTATTAATTTTTTTTTATTTAACATTTCTACCTGATTATCCCTAACTTTCCATTTCTTGGTTGAAATCACCTTGTCACACTTGAATATTGTTGCCTTTTCCATTCATTAGAGCCTATAACATTATTGGAGTAACTTGAAATCATGTTTTGACTGTTCCAATATCTATCATATGTAAATCTGGTTTGGGTGATCATTTTGTGTTTACAGACTGTATTTTTTTCTTACACTATTTTTGTTATGTCTCAGATACTTTTGTTGATAGATTGGTATGTTGAATAGAATTATAAATAGTGCTACATTTTTAATCTTATTTTGTTTTTATTTTCCATGGGTAGCACTCAATATGCATTTATTTCTCTTGGTCCTTTGGTGTTGGTGTTTGATCCATTCAGAAGCTTGACTGGTTTTACAGTAAGCCCGTTTGGATGTCCCTGTGTGTCAGTCAGCTTTCAGTCACTATAGTACCTGAGATAATCAACTTATAAAGATAAAAGTTTCCTTTTGAGTCACAATGTAGGTTCCAATTTATGATTTCTTGTCTATGTGGTTTATGGGTCTCTGGGAGGTGTCACATCATGGTGATAGTGCATGGTACAGCAAAGCTGCTCACTTCATGACTGAGAAGCATAAGAGTCAGAGGAAGAGGCTATATTACTACTACCTATCCCCTTCAAGGATATACCTGAAATGGCCTTAATGCTCTTCACCAAGCTCCTCTTGGTAGAGGTAGTACCACCTCCCAATATGGTTTCCTTAAACCAATTTAGAAAACACTTAGGTCAGAAACATTAGCACCCATCTTGGCCCTAAAATTTCCCTTTACTTGTCTCTTCAGTTCTTCCAGCTCTTTCCAGTGATATTTTCTCCAGTGCGTGTTAGTATGGGGATGGAGGGGAGACACAGTGTGCATGTCTTGATATTCTGAATAAGCTTCAGCTCTAGCAGACATCAATAATGTGGGCTGGGGGTTGTCCTTCCCAGGTACCTTGTCTTCTTCCTCACATAGTGCTATGAATGTTTGTTACATAGGAAAGGAGATGGAGGTTGTAGACAGTCTTAAGGTTGCAATCAATTGACCTTGAGAAGGGAGATTAGCCTAGTGTAATAGAATGGACCAGATCTACTCACAATGATCTCATAAGTGACTGAGGTTGGGAAGAAAGTCTGATCATTGATACCATATGATATGATACGTGATATGTGATGGTGTCAGCTTTGAAAAAAGAGGAAAAGGAACATGGTCCAAGGAACACTATCATTGTAGAAATGGGAAAAATATGAGACAGATTCCTCCCTACAATTGACAGAAGGAATATAGTTCTGCTGATCTCTTGATACAAGCTTAAAGAAACCAGTTTTAACTTTGAAGATCTAGAAGTATAATATGATGCATTCCTGTTGTTTTTAATTTGAGAAATTTGTGGTGATTTGCTGTAGCAGCGGTATGGAACTGATACACAACACTGTTTAAAACAATCTGAATCAATAATTACTGATAATGATATTACCATTTTTGCTATTCATTGTGTGGATACATATATCCATGTGTGTGTGTGTGTGTGTATGTATATATATATATATATGTGTGTGTGTGTGTGTGTGTGTGTGTGTGTGTATTGTTGTCCTATTTCCTCCCAGAATCTAGGAAAGCAAAAATCAAGGTTTATGGACAACCATCATGATTTTCTATAATCTTTACTTATTGCTATTAATTTTCTCTTTCCAGTATTTACTGTAAGGATAAATCTTTTATTCTGCATAATGGTTTATATATTTATTATAACCATAAGAATATTTTAGGCCATCTGTGAAGAAAAAGGAGAAAATAAATCTAAAACATAGTCCTATTCTAACTAATTATATATAGATAGTTTCTACATGGGAGGGAAGCAGAATCATCAGCCTTTTTCACATAGATTTAAATTCAAGTCAGTCAGATATTTAAATAAAAATAATAAAAAATTGAGAAAATAAATATAAATAAATGAGTTAATAAATATTTTCCAATTGTAGCTTTCTTTGTTTATACTTATAGAAAGGGTCAATATCTTAAATTAGGGGTCAGATAAAATGAGCTCAAACATAACTGTTGGTTAAATTAATCAGTCACAGTTTATTATTTTACCTCTGGTGTTTAATTAGAGTTGTATTCAGGGTAGAAAGAAAATATAAATAGGTCTTACTCAACAACTTCTTAGATTATCTTCTGTGTAAAGAATACTGAGTATAATATGTAGCCACTTACGAAGGTTTATAATATTTAGAAAAAAAATTTCCTTCAACCTACATAGAATTATTTTCAATTACTTAATACCATCTGTATGCTCACATATATATCATATTTAAATATATATATAACATAATTTATAGTGAAAAGAATCTCCATCTTCTAAGTGCGGATGGGTGTCTACCTGGAACAGATGGGCCAAATGTTGTATAGGCTGGTAGAAGATTTTGCTGTAAATCCTCAACCAATTCCTAAAAGCCAGTGTGGGCTAGGATAAGAAGGCCTCAGATCATAATAAACAGGTGCACACTTCTCTGCAAGCTTTGAATCCAGGATGCCAGCAGGGTTCATAACTGAAAAGACTCTTGGAAAAAAGTCCTCTTGTGAGGGAAACTGGAAGGGAAGATATGTCAGTCATGCTTAATTTATAAGTTAACTGTGTAATATATAATAGAAGCAAAACTATGCCATTTGTATTTAAAGAGTATCATTACATTGAGTATATATTTTTCAAAATATATATCTTTGCATGCATCTATTACTTTAGTGTGTGTGCACACACATGTGTGCATGTGTGTGTAAGTGTTCTTAACTGCTTTTTAATAAACAAAATAAATGAAGGGCTCTACGTTTCTTTGTTTTATTTATGGATATGTCAAAGCAGAATACATCATTCATTTATTTAGATCCAGAACCCGCCAAAAAATAGCTTAGAATACTGTAGGTGCTTAATAAAAGTTTCACAAAAAGACCTGGTTACTGTGTCCTATCATCTGCCTGATGATATTGACTTCAATATGTTTCACAGTGAATGTGTCCAAACTCAGTCCAAGTGGATCCCTCTCCAGGATGAGCATCCTAGTTCTGTTAATGATTCACCATAGGAAAAAGAATTTGTCACTGTCCTCGCTGCCTCATTCTCCTCTTGAAACTCTCAAAATCTTCTAAGAAACCAAGTACCTTTCAGTCTCTTAGAAGGCTTACAGCACTGCATTCCTTACTGTGGGGGGAAATTGGAAAAAAAATAGAAGCTATTCTATGCTATTTCTAACATATGCATAAACTATAATAATGAAGTCTTGAGACTTTAGCATGAACTGAAAATCATAGGGTCATATTAAACACCACGTCAGATTATTAGACTTTCAAATGTATTTGGGTCCTCATACAAAATATGACCTCAGTTTGTCAATTGTTCAGACAGATTATCTTTTTCACTGGCTTTTAGCCAAGAACTTCTATGTATTCCAGGGGACACTGAACTATGTCTACAGAAATATTTATCGTCCCAACTGATATTGTCTCAACTGGTATTTATTGTCCCAACTAATATTGTTATTCTTTAGTGGGAAGCTACTAAATATCCTACAATGTATATATTTAGACCTTTTACAACAAAGACTTACCAGCCTAAAATATAATCCTACCACATTTGATAAGTGTTAAAATATCTGCATTACAATACAACTTTCAAGCATATGTTTTATAACCATATCAACAAAAGAAAAGATTAAAAGAAAGTCTTCTGATGAACTCTTATCATCACTCAATTCCCATCATCATACTTAATGCAAAGCCAGGTGCTATGATTTACCTAATATCATAACTTTGTCAGCTTTTGAACTTCCACAAATTCATTCAAAATTTATAAGTCAGTGAGTCACTTGAATGTCAGAGTGGCTGGTTTTCTGTGTTTTCTAAGCAGAAGCTGCTCTCAGTAGCATGTGAGAGGTGGGGTCTTGTTCTTTTAAACAGTTGGGGTTCTGATGAATTTCATTTTGATCAGTGGCTCTGGAGCTCAGTGCTCAATCTCGGAGTCCACATGCTTCCCAGGACATGGAAAGTGGAGTCATTGAGACTGCAGTACAAATGGACTCATTTCTGCCTTCTCATTAATTATTTCTTATAAGTAAAGTTGAGTTACATAATTCCATAATTAGGTTTGTATTAGTGCTTTGTTGTGAAGTCTTTTGATGTCTGAAGGGACTAACAATAACAACTCTATTAATTAAAAGAATACCGGTAAATTATTCATTCATCAGTCTGTAAGGCAATCTTTGGCAGTCTCTTGTTTTTCTTTGTAATGTGTCATTGTTATTTTCTGATCAGCTCTGCCATCTGAAAGCCTTTCATGGCTTTTTCCATGTGTGTAATATAATACAATTTGAAGCAGCCTGAAATATTATATGCTTCTCCACTTTGGAAGACAAGAGGCAGAGTGAAGAGATCATGTCTTTGTCTGGATGTTGTAGGTGTTAATTTGCCAAGGTATTTCTCCATTACTGCTCAGACCCCGAGTATTGGACTCTCTTATTGGATAATTATTTATGAAGAGATTTAAAGAAAATATATCACGGGAAATGTTTACTCAGTGTTCCATGTTTGATCTTTTGGGTACAATCTTTTTGCTAAAGCTGGAATCTATTTCCAATGACTACATATGAATGCAGCACACGTTCTGCGGCCTAACAGATGCCATCTGTAAAAGCATTTACTTTAAATTAGTGGAATAATTAATCAAAAGGGCTTTGTACTTAATGCAAAACTTTTGGTGACTATTAAATGCTCATTAGAGGGTGTTTTTGCTCTATGACTGTCAAAATCAGCAGGACGCTTATGTTAGATTTCCTGAGTGGGTCAAGATTGAATATGATTTTACAACCTAAATAACATAAATGAATGCAGGTTATTTCAGCATCTCCAGATGTTTTTTAAACTCTTTGCCCCTAAATCCAAAACTTAATGCCACTTCAAATTCTTCAGTGGTATTTTACTGAAGACTTCAAAAATTAAATGTTTTGGCATCTCTAGATAAATAAGGAACGTTTTTACACTACCAACATTTATAAATGAATATCATGATACAATCAATAGTGTTAAATATACTCCAACCCATATATTATGGAACTATATCCCCCGGGGGAAACAGATAAAATCAGCTTAACTATGCTAATTATTACAATAGCCAGTTATTTAAAAAATTTTATTATGATGGTTTATTTGGTAGATTGTATATATGTTACAATTTGAATCTCTGGACACATGTCCTTATTATCACTTAATTTTAATTGAACATTCAATGTCTGTCTTGTTAAATCTAGAGAGATGCATCTATTCCTTTCAGTATTGTTGTTTATGTAGAACCATGCCCAGGAATGATATGGTACAACTAAATGCTTAACTTCTGTCATGGTCTTACACTGCGGGAATTAAGTTTTAGATGTACTAACTAAAGTCTATATTTGGTCTGATTTTTAGAAAAAGATAATTTTGAAGGTCTGTCTGCATCAGAGAACTGGCAAAAAGAAACCCAAGAGTCCATAGTGTCACACTTACAGGCCAAAATACACTAAAAATAATTGGGCCGGCATTGAAGGTTAAATACAGAGAAATAAAGCAAATCAGGCTCTAGTTAAAAAAAAAAAAAATTCAACCCGTTTAGAAAGAAATACTATAAGGGTTGCATGATGCCATTTTTATTTATTTTTTTTAATCGAGAAAAGTATAAATCGGCAGAATAAGCTGCTGCTCTACTCTCTTAGAAAATCCTTACCATGGGGTTGAATTGTTTTACTCCCCATGACGTGCAGAATTAGAACTGTTTTTCTGATTCAAAGCTCTAGTTTTCCACCAATGTTGTCTCTGGTCTGGAGGGGCTGAAGGCAGATACGCTTTCCCCCTGGCAGTCCCCACTCCTCTCCAGGCCAGGATGAGCAGCCATTCTACAACTGGCTGTTGTCCTTGTGACCGATCACAGCAGAAACGAGAATGATTTCAATCTTAAGCTGACCTAGACTCATTTTTTGAGAGCTTCCCCAAGAGTAAAACATTTGGGGGGATCCAGAATCTATAATAGAAAATATATTGCCATTTGTGACCTGGTGTGGGCTAGAGGGTAGCTACATCCACACAAGGAACCCAGGACAAAGGGATGAACCGTGTCCCGACTCAGTCAAACCACAATCATGGGTTGAAAATGGAAGTAGATGTGTCACCATTCAATTTATTCTTACTTATTATTTTTTTTCAAGTGCCTGTTCAATAAATGCTACATTCTTTGGCTACAACACTTCAAAATGAAAGCAGTCTTCATTCTAAGCCCCTTAGAGTATGTTGGTAAAGATGAGTTTGAGCATGTGTCATTATATGGCAGAGATATAATGAACTGAGCACTCTGCTGTGGGTGAGAGTAGGGTGCTCCCAAGAAATGGGGGGCTCAGGACAAACAAAAGACAAAGTCCCTTGGAAAAGGTAACAGATCAACTGGTTCTAGAGGAGCACTGGTAGTAAAGCAATTTAGGAAAGGGGTAAAGAAGAGCTTTTCTCAAAGAGACCTAGAGCTAAAGACATGGAGGTGAGATTTTCACTGACAGGGTGTCCTCAATATGAAAATGAAAATCATCTATGTGTTTCTGCGATTATCAAATAAACCATAAATTAGTAAACTGGATAAATTTTAGCCATGTTAATCCTAAGTAAATGATATGGCAGAATTTCAACCAAGTTATCTCAGTCACGTGATGAGTAGATTTTAGAATATCTCAACAAAACATTCTCAGTTTTCGTCTCAGTGAAGAACACATCTGTATTTAATCAGAGGAAATGGAAGGAAAGGCCATATTAGTGTGACCCTTTGTTCCTGATACTATACAAACATGTAAAATCTTAGGAAATAAACACATGGGAACGAACGAAAACATTTTAAAATGATCAGACTGTCTCAAATACTTCATGAGCAAATTGTGTTTTAGGGCCCCCTGATCTATGATGACAGTCATCAAAAGGTAGCAAACGTTAACTTCTTGAAACTTTTTATAAAATATTCAATGGAGAAAGAACATGGCTTAGGAGCACTCGTGTTTGTAGGTTTACAGCGTGTGCTTAACCTGTTATTATAATGTTCACCCTTTCTTCTTCTTTTCTCCACATAGATAGAATTGACCTCTGCTTCCACAGGAGATTCTGGGGTTTGATGAAGTTTGGATTCAAGGCTCAGTGAACATGACATCACATACATCTCCCTCCCTTTGACTCGGAGGCCAGTGAACCATCTCATTTCCTCCACCGAATCATTTAAAGGGAATGCAAATATTTTAACATAATCAGATGATGAACTGAAATTGTGTTAGTAAATATTCTCCAGGTTTTTCCCATTGGAAGAAATAAGCTGAACTGATTCTTTCAGTTGAACAGCAAAGATACATAGCTGTAGAATCTCTCATAAGATGAACACTCATGAATCTGAGGTAGAACAATGTCCGTTAGAGAGAGATGACTCCCTCCACTGTGAGCTTGCCTTCCCAGAAGACTCCAGGGGACAGCCCTGTGTCCCTAGGCCTCAAATCCTTTCAAGGAAACCTGTTTTATGACCCTGAAGTCAGAGCCAGGCTCACTGCCACATGTGTAGCCATTAGCCTTCAGGAAGCTCCGCATGCTTGTCCGGTGGGCAAAAGAGGCAGCAAGTGTTTTCATCCAGTGTCTGCTCAGTTCCAATCCATAGCAGTCTGTGCACATCAACCCCTATATATGTTTCTTTCTTTCTTTCTTTCTTTCTTTCTTTCTTTCTTTCTTTCTTTCTTTCTTTCTTTCTTTTTTTCTTCCCTCCCTCCCTCCCTCCCTCCCTTCCTTCCTTCCTTCCTTCCTTCCTTCCTTCCTTCCTTCCTTCCTTCCTTTCTTGTTCTGTAGGACCTGTCTTTCTTGTGCCAGCCCCATCTTTTGATCTAAAGTAGAAGATGATTCACATCCTTTCTTCTTCCTGAGAATTTCGACATTTTGTTGCAACCTCCTGTCACATTCAAATATTAAGTGGATCTCTCTCTTGCGCCCTCTCTCTCATGGGTTTTTATCATCAGTGATACACTCAGGCGTCTGCCATTTCCACACCAGCAGTCCCACACAGCTTGAAGATAAATGCAGGTGTGTGTCAGAGATATGTCAGATACCGATAAATGTCAGCTTTCTCAGGCCCTCGGCCTCCAGCTTTGTGAAGCCAACAACCCCAGGCCTGGAGCCAGCAGCTCTGTGTCCAAGAAGTGGAGTTAGAAAGGACCACATTGGTTCTCAAATACTTTACAAAACAGATTTTGTGGAATATTTATCAATGGTTGGGAAAGACTTTTATCCAGTTGCTGGGCATCTCCCAAACCAGAAAGCCATGTCGTATCATTTATACTTCCACATGCATTGCTTTTTTTTCCATTTCTCTTCTTGTCATCTTAGAAACAGTAAAAATATTAATATTATTACATTTGACACTTGAATAAATATTTTAAAAATATTCTCTGGAACAAACTGAGAACTGTACCAAGAGCACTTCTTCATCCCCATCTGCAGTGGCTATCTTGGGGATCAGCAGGGGCGTGGGTTGCACGCAAACCCAGCAGCATCCCTCATGGACCATGCTCACTGGAAAGAAGGCTGGACAAACACACTGTGCATCCAGGCCTGTCCGACATATTTTTGGGCTGAATGAGCTGAGTATGCCACCTCCAGGAGATCTGCTCAGGATATAAACCACCAGTTATAAAAATTGAGTTTCAAAACCAAATTAAAAATTTGGAAGAAATTGTACTGGACACCATGCACTTGATATTTTCCCAAACCTTAAATAGTTGAGAACTGATGTTAACATTTGAGTTTTTAAATTTTATCTAAGGAAATATGTCAACGTTTTGAAAATTAGCATAACTAAACAAACCAATATTTTCTGAGGGATTAATGCATGATGCTGCAAAATCCTGAATGTATAAAGGATCCATTTGAAGTGCAAGATGGGTTGAATAGACCCGTGGATTAAACAGAACAATGGATTTAATAGAAGAGTGGGGGGAGAAGTTTAGTGACAATGTTTCAGATTCTACTTTGTAACTAACCTTAAGACACTTCTCCTTAATGAGTTTGTGTGTAGCATCAAAGAAGAATATCCACAATTATCTGAAAAGACTATTAGGTGAATATTCTTTTTCTCCAACTTTATATCGGTGTGAGGCCATATTTTCTTAATGCACTTCACCCGGAACAACATATTGAAGCAGATTGAAAGCAGAAGCCGATATGAGAATCCAGCTGTCTTCTATTAAGCCAGACATTAAAGAGATTTGCAAAAATGTAAAAGAATGCCACTCTCTTGAATTTTTGTTTTTTTGGAAAAAAAAATAAGTATTTTAAAATACATTAGTTTTGTTAACATGCAGTGAGAAGACTACCACTTTAAATGAATTAATATTTTTAAAATGTAGCACATTTAATCTATGAAATAACATATACTGATAACTATAAAACATGAATACAAAAATGCTCTTTGGAGTTTTCAGTCATTTTTAAGAGCACAAAGAAGTTTGGGCATCAAAATTTCAATGACTTCTGTATATTTGTCTCCCAGTACTGCCCAATCCAAGTAGCAGAAACCAAGGTGGATTTTCACAATAGAGTTGGTTTTGGTTGTTGTGGTTGTTTTTTTGTTTCCCATGACTCCAAGGCCAGAGCACTCATCTCAGGTGTTGGGAGGACCCTGCTCTCATGGCAGACTCTGGGGAGAATCTGTCCCAGGACTTCTCCTGGCTGTTGGCGTTACATCCATCCTTGCCCCTCTGCCTGGCGCTGCTTAACCCCAGGCGCAGGCCTGGGTCCTCTCTGTGTGCCTGTCTGCATTCTTCATGGTGTGTTTCTCCATGGCTGCGTCTCTTTTAGGACATCCCCTTGGAATCATGGCCCCCTTACTCCAGTATGACTCCATCTTTGTTTCCATCTTTGTCACCTTTGCAAGGATCTTATAAGGTCACAATCACATGGACCCAGGAATTGGGACTTCTAGGGATCAAAGTATCTGTTAGAGGGGTAAAGTTCACCCCAAGATGCCAGACTTCCTAGGAATCCAGCTGCCACTGTCACTTATTGATGATCACCCCTCTTTATCTTTCTTTGTTGTGGTTTGCTCGTGGACACATTGAGGTTATTTTGACTTGTTCATTTTCCCATGGTTTTATTTGAAGTACTTCACACAGTTTAGAATCAATAAGTAATTGTCAACTGAATCAACTAGTGATAAATTAATTATTTAATATATTATAAGAGACACTGAATATTCCTTTTTTTTTTAAATCTTTTGAGATCCCATTAAAGGATGCTGGTTTTTCATTCATTGTCTAAAATAATTCCTTATCTGTTTTCCCTTGGAGGCAGTTTGGTATACAGAATGAGCTTGCATTTTAGTGATAGACTCACTTGCCTTATAATATGAATGAGCCAGTCTCTAAAGTACACAGCTTTGAAGAGACTTTTCCTATATATCTGTCATCCTGATTCTTATTCTACAAAAAAAAATTTTAAAAAAATAGGAGTACAAAAATGCTTGCCTAGAGGAATTTGGTAAGTGCTGTTAGATGATATATGGGCTATGTGAGAAAATGAGAGAGTCTAATACAGATTTTCAAGTTTGGTTGCTCAGAAGAATCTAGCCTGTATTTGATGAGCCTGGAGGGGAACCTAGGCGTCTGCATTTTAGAAGGTCATCACATGATGACTGCATTTAGACACACATGAGGCAGCAGGTGCAACATGTTAGCAGTACCAACAATTAAATCTTGGTTACAAAGAGTTCTGGGACAGAACCCCTTTATTAACCTGTTGTGTGTGTTAGAACCTTTAATGCAAATCTCAAGTAAAGCGAACACCTTGTTCAGGTCAAATTATATATAGCAATTTTTAACAATGTCTTGATAAGAAACATTTTAGTTGCTGTTATTATTTTTGAAAAGGGAGTTTGCTGATAATGACTCAACCTGTGCTCTGCTCTTCCCAGAGGAGGGCTGCTTCTTGAACAGAATTGGAAGTGAAATCATCCCGTGTCTCTGGGCTGTGACATTAGTCTGCACATGCAGCCTCCAAACCCTCCTTGGTAGAGATAGTATTCTCTTTGAATTTGAATTGTGGAATATTCTGCAGGTTATAAAAATATCTGGCACAGTGTTTGGTATATATTAGGTGCTGAACAATTATTAGCTTGTCTTCAATTCAATCCTGTTACAGAGGTAAAACAAAATGTGAAAAAAATTATTCTTTTATTTGTTATAATTAGTTATACATGACAGTAGGATGCATTTTGACCCATTGTACACAATTTTGTATTCCTCTGGCCTTACTGCAGAGTCCCAACATTAGTGTAATCATACATGTATAGTAAGTAATAATGTAATGTTTTGTATCATGGACTTGCTAAAGCATCCAGTGCAGAGCTTTCTTTCATTATTCATTTCCTGGTACTCCCAGGTAACAGTAGTGACTAGTGTGTCCATCACATTTTGAGCCTTTTGGAGGTCATCAGAAGGATGCTAAAGCTGGACATCGAGGCCAATTATTTGTGACTTCAATTATTGTTCAGGAGAATCTGAACTCAGGGCTTGTGCAAATTTAAAATGTTGGCACATTTTGCAGTACTTTCTAGTGTCTTTGTCTACACATTTCAGGAACTGTTTCTGGTTTAAAAGTTCAAAACAGCCAAAAACTTCAAACAGCAGCATCGTTCTCTGACTTTAATGGCAGCAGAATGGCACAGAACATCTGAGCTCATGCTGCATAATGACGTCTTTTGGCCTTTCCATACAGGCCTGCTTGTCTCGTGTTCTTAAATAAAATGTGAGATCTTGGAATGTTTTTCTATCTGACAGGATAAAATTGAGGCCTTTCTGTAAGATATAATGGGAGTTTAAAGGCAGACTGAACCCTGAAGCAAAGAACCACTCACATTTTCGAATCACAACTGGTGAGCAATGGTGGTTTGATCACAGGTGATGCCTCTTGCCTATAGTAACCGTGGGAAACCGGCTGTCGTTCGACGGCTCAGCTGCCTGGTCTTTTTAAAGTTGCCTGAGAGAGCGCTGCTATAAACTTACTTATTTATCCTATTTATTGGATGAGCCCATCACATAATGGTCTTTGGGTGCATTTACAAGGGCAATAAAAAAGGCTATGCAATTCTCTCTTAGCAATTTCTTAGCGAACCCAGAGCTCAAAGTAGATACAAGCATATGCAATTCAGCTATTTCACTGTTATTTAACAATCTTTACATTTTTATTTAGCTTTTTTTTTAGGGTTATCACATAATAAAATTGAAAAGGAGGAGTACATAATCCTAACTGAATACTAAAGAAATAAAATTATGGAAAACAATCCACACTCTTTTTCAAGGTTCCAGGAGGACAGCTCTGGGTTGGAGGTCCTGACTTCACAAAGTTGCACATCCTGTGTGGAGAGGCTTTCATTGTGCGTTCTTCTTAGATTTCACTTCAGATTAACAAGCAGGGCATGCATGGTGCAGACCAGCAATGCTACATCACCCTGCATATGAGACATTCCTGCAGAATTTCAAGCAAAGTGGGTTAGCGGGGCTCTGAACAAGAAAAGGATGGAGCGATAGATGAGCATGTGCAAGCACATGCAGGGAGCAGGTCACACGCATGGGCACAGGTGTCTAGCTAGTGAATCCCGACTGACAGCAGGAGGATAAGCTAGCCTAGATAAAGATCTTAGACTTTGCCCAACAAATAGCTATTATTTTCTACATATGTAAAGTGCTGTCAAATATAACTAAGAATAAGGGATGGGTCATTCACTCACTAGTGCTTAGAATTTCTAATTCTCTGTTATTTTACTTTCAGTGAAGTGGTCCACCACAACAGGTGCTGATCTATGTCAAATGCAGATGAAATGCATAATAGTATTTGGTCAATGATGAAGGTAAATATGCTAATTGGATAAATAAGACCAATGCATGGGGTCAATATATTCTAAGAAAGTTTCTAAAATAACAATAAACTATACTTATATTTTCAAGTAACTTCTGATGAAGAATTTATTTCATATGATTCCATCATTTCAACAAATCTTCCTCCACCTGTTAAGATATGTAATTTGCTTTGCTTGGTGCTGAGACTAACCCAGCAAACACAGAATGCTCTTTGCCCTCAAAGTGATTAGTGCATTGTGGAGAAGATAACTGCAATTCAGGATATAGAAGAAAGAAGGGAGTGCAGAAATGTGGACATGGAAACTCCTTCCTGGCCCTGCTTGAGAATATTATAAAAAAGACCACTTGGCACAGTGGTGAGCAGATCAGAGGGGGCCACCTGACCATGTGGAGGAGGCTTGGGAGAGCCAGGAGACTGGAAAGATGAACACAGCCAGGCTGTGGGCTTCTTCAGTAGTTCCTGCATCTGCAGGTGCGATTTCTAACTTGAGTCTCGGTAAGGAAGCAGTACAATGAGAAGTTATGCTGCAGTTTGGCTTTGGTACAAAGGTGGTTTGGGCTACAGAGAAACAGGGCTGGGGCTTCTGGGTAAGTGATATCACTGGAGTGGCAGGAAAGAGAGGACAGTTAGGAGGGGCACTACTGTGGTGTCGTCATTGTGATTTTAAAAATACACGCAAAAGACACTATAAAATTGGATTAATGTTTACCTGTAAATGGATATTGGAGCAAAAAATAGGATAAGAGTCAGGATAACGTAGATGACTTCAGCATGGTTGATACAGAAATTGGAGCAATTAATGGAGAAATAAAAAACTTGAAGAAAGAACGAGCAGGCAGGAGTTCAGTGTTGAAACTGGAGATTGAAGAGATCGGGGAGAGTTTATTAGGGTACATTCAGAAGGCAAAGGATACCTGGCAAGGAAACTCAAAATGGCCTGGAGTAGAGACAAAATGTGTGCCTTACCAGAGGAGAATCGTGACGTGAAGTCAGGAGACTGTGCAAGATTATCAGATGAGAGAGGGTTAAGCGCAGAAATAGAGCACCCATACCTGGAGGTGGGAGATGACCAAGGATGTACTGCCATGGAGGGTTCAGTGGAGAAGTCAAAGCTGCAAGAGGGAGATAGAAAGGCCCCACAAGTCCCAATTAGACATGGAACACACCACACTCTTCATTAGAAAATAGAAAACATTGGCTTTAATTCTCAGTTCTAATAGGCATGTGATTAGCATTCATTTACTCTCACACTTTGCTATCTTTTAATGTTTTTGTTAGTGCATTAAAGTTATAGATAATATCAGAGTTTATTTTGACATAATCACATATACGTGAAATATTATTTGCTCTAAATCAATCCCCAGGATTTACTCTTTCCTTCCCCTCCTCCCCCAACACACAGCAAGTTTTGTTTTCTTTAACCTAAAAATTGATGTTTAGAACCCTTTTTTACAAATATGCACTGAACAGTTTCATGTTAGTGTTGAGGGGTGTTCACATCTCTCCAAATTGCTGTCCTAAGTATGACTTTAATAAAGCTGCTCCTAGAGGGGGTTAATTTCCCACATTGTAAGGAGTTTCTAAAAGAGAGTAGCAAGATATATTCATCAACACAGGAGACCTAAAACCAAAATGCTACAGGAACTTGCAGGAGGAAAGTTGGTTCTCTGTTCAGAGAGTCACTGAAGCCTCTAACAGAAACAACTGAGATACCAGCTAAACCATAGGCCAGTCCATTTCTCCCTTTTTTGCTACTCTGTTTCTTAAGTTAGTTTAAGTTTAGGGCACATGCATACTGAACTAAATAACTTAATTTGAATATATATCACTTAGTTCTCAAAATACATTATTTTTACCAATTCAGTATACACACAAATACAGAAATAAATTTAGGGAATGAATTTTGTTTATTGTAATTTCTATTTCCATTTCAAATATACTCCATTTGTCTCTCTGTACCTTTTTCCCCCAAGATTTAGATTTAAGATAGTGGTATCATCCCATTATTTTGTACAATGATGTACAACACCAGTGAAGAAACATTGAAAGAAGTTAAACATTTTTAAAAAAGACAACGGTGACATTTTACTATAATTACTTAACATTTTATTATTTTACTAAACCTTTAAATATATTTGTAGACTATACTCACATTTGATCAAACCTCATTTTATTTATGTATCTAAACATACATTTGTCATATATAACACATTCACTTATTTTATAGAACAAGACATTTTTTATGAACTGTTACAAATAAGTCTATTTATTTCTCTTTCAGAAAAATTCAAAGATGTATTTCTTATTTTCTTCAGTTATAATTTTTATTTTTCCTTAGAACTTGAATTGCAATGTACCTGAAATTCTTAGACATATTACTTTTTCCTGGAGAATATAAAGAAAATCCCAGCACCAGTACTTAATGCATCTAATTGTGTGGCCATTGTCTTCGGCATCAGAGGCTGTTCTCCAAGGCCGTTTTGTCATTCTCATGACCTCCCTATGACAATAGGTTACCTTGTTATTCCCAGTATCAATTGCCATGGCTTTGACTCCCTCTTGATAGTATGGAATCCAATTCCTCTTCCATTCATTGTCAGCAATAAAGGATTTATTCAGCAGCTGAAGATGGTGTCATTTGAAATGAGAAAGGAAGCCTTCTTTCATTCCAATTAGCAATGAGGGAGAGAGCTGGTCTCTTCCCCCTACTTCCCAGGCCTGAGCAGGACCAACACTGAAACTGAACCCTGCCACCTGCTTAGACTGTTGCAACTGCACATCATGTAGCAGGTAGAATGCATTTTCTGTGTAGGGAAACCCAGACATCTTGGGCGAGTGGCTAACCTGCTCCCAGAGAGATGCAGGGTCATTCCTCTTTCCCTCGGAGGGAGGTTTTCCACTGGGCAAGTCATGAGGAGGGCCAGGACACACTGCCTGTCTGTGTCAACCAAAGGCGCTATGTTTCCAGCCACTGACTCCTTCCCTTTCCCTGTGAGGATGACAGACACCAGGAAAATAAAGTATGTTAGAAAATGAAGCTGTTGCTTGAATTGACATACCATAAATGAATGTGAGTCTTCAGTAACCTTCATGATCTTACTTTTATGTACTCCATTCCCTGCCAATAATACATATTTATGTGGTGAAATTTTATACCTCGTCATTAATTTTTTTTCTTTTATATTTGATTGAGTTGCAAATAAATTTTTTTCTTTCATGTATATACATACGTGTGTGTGTGGGTGTGTGTGTGTGTGTGTGTGTATGGGTGTGTGTGTGTGTGACTTGTATTTATTTGTACACAGCTAAGTGGGGAGAAGTTCCCAAGAGCCCTGGACCAGCTGGCACCTGAACCCCCCACAGATCATTGTCCATCTCTCAGTGCGTGGGACTGGCCGGTTCAGGTTTGCACCTGACCCTACTGTCCTCACCGGCCATTTCTGGCCCTCTCTCCCTTCTCTTTGGCAGCTGCTGGTTCCTCCAGAATCAAGTTTTGCTTTTTAAGCTCTTTAAAGACTTACATTTTACCTCTTAAAAAAAAAGTTACCATATGCTCCCAAAGGTAGTTTCTAAGCTCATATTAAGTACTCTAAAATAGGAAAAGCAAGCTTACAAAATATTTGTGATACAAATAGAACTAATATACATATTACAAACTTTGCCTACTATTTCTTTCTCTTTTTTTGTATTCATATTTATTTGAATGAATGACACTTCATGCTTCATTCACACTCTGGTTTAAAGTTACCTAGGAACAAGTAGATTTTGAGATGTGAGAAAAGAATATGTGGATTTTAGAGCTTATAGAAGAGGTAAAAAGGAATGGTCAAATACAATGGCATTGAGGTCTCAGAGGCATTTTTTCTGATAAATATGTACAGAGAGGTGTTTAGTTACACAGCAAGCACTGAATGTGTAGATATTCAGGGAGGGGGCAGAGAATTGTGTGTTTGTTTATCTTTTTATTTTGAGGGACAAGAGACAACAGTTTCAGACAGACGTATAAATAAGCATCATGCATCTTCAATGATTAACAACTTTTGAAACCTAAGAAAAAACTGTAACTTAGAATTTGTTCTTCAAGATAAATGACCAGTGGTCTTATCTCCAAGAAAACTATAAGAAAGATTTAATAATAGTTTTAATAATGTATTTCAATTTGAATAGAAATTATGAAACATCGTTTTTAGTTTTCTCTGTAAACATATCATACCTACATTTTAGGCATGAGGAGGCACTACAAAGAAGACCCAGTGATGCTCACCTGTAATCCCAGCTACTCAGGAGGATGAGCGGGAAGAGCACAAGTTTGAGTCCAGTTTCAGCAATTTAGCAAGATCTTGTCTTAAAATAAAAATAATAAAAAGGGCTGGGATGTAGGTCAGTGATAAAGCACCCCTGAATTCTGTCTGTTGCTGGGTGTGGAGATAAAGGAGGTCATGCATACCCGATCTCCTCTGCACCCTCCCTCGGTTTGCTAATGTTCTGAACACCAGTGGACTCCATGAGCAGAAACCAGCCACAGAACATGCACATTGGTAGGCTGGTGAGGGCCTGAGAATCTGAAAATGAACTGAGCTGAATCAAATCAGAATCTGTTGAAGAAACCTGCACGGATTCCTTCTCTGCTTCCCTGACTGGGTGTGGTAGTCCCTGCTGCCTAGATAGAATGACATGGCCCCGGCCATAAGGTGCATGGGACATGCATGGTCCTCTGCAGCTTCGCTCTGGATGAGGCCACTAGGACCACCCGGGTGGGCTGAGGGGCTGCCTGGTACATGAACAGTGCTGCTTCATTTTCTCTCTATAGTTCCAAGTACACCTGAAATATTCTAAATATTACATGAAGATCCATTAATTCATTTGTTCTTTCTTCACTCATTTCATCCACCATCTTTTATTTTGTGCCTACTGTGTTAGGCACTGTGCTAGATGTGGAATGAAAATAAGAAAGGAGGCTTGCATGTTTCTCACCTCTATAAAGCTTTCAGACTTCCAGAATATAAATAAAGGGAAAGGGAAAATTGTAGCAACTATTGCAGTGATAATTACATACTATGATGCATCCTGGGAGACAGAGACAGGCCAGCTTCAGTGTGCCACCTGAGCAGTCATGTTGGTTCTGTGCTTGGAAAGTCTGTGCTCAACTTAAAGTTATAACAGTACCTTTTGGAAATTCTAAATTATTCTCCAACCATAGGGGCTATGTTTTTATTTTTCACCAGCCTCTAAAATTACTTTGCATATTCAAAGATGCTACATTAATTATAAACATGGGAATACCTGTTTTAGATATAGTGATAAGGGAGCACAATCCAGAGAAGGTAATTCCAATTAGACTCTTCCTCTAAGTCATAAGTATAGGTAAGATTGACTCCAGAGCCATCTCTCTACCTTTTACTGATCTACCTGTTGCTCTAGCTAAATCAATGAGGTTTAAAAGAATTAACAGACTAAGTAGTAAAAGAAGATTCACAATATATTTACAAACCAAATCCTTCCTAAAAGTGACAAAGGATACAGAACAATAAACAAATAGGCCAGTAAAATGTGAAAAGATGGGATTCCAATAATCATTAATATAAATTTAATCATATGTGGGATAATCTATTTCACCAATCAAATTGACAATTAAAATTTTAATTCCCCCATGTGCAGGTATAATTGCACAAATGGTGCTTTTATCATGTACAATCAGAGAAATGAAAAGCTGTGCTCCATTTGTGTAAAAAGTAAAATAAAATTAGGTAAAAAATGTAATATCTATGGTCAGTATTCTTGTTCTGGGGAACATTAAGTTAATATGATCACATAGAGAAGGAATTTACTGGAAAGAAATCAGAAAATTCAAAGTTGAGGAAGGATGTGGGTCTCAAGTCAAGCTTAAAAGAACAGTTCTCGAAACTCTGCCTGAGAACTGCTCTGTGCATCAAATCATCATAAACATTGATGACTCCTTTAGTAAAATAGGCTGTCTCTTCCTTTGCAGGTGCCACCTCTGGATCAGGAAATGCAGGAGAATCTCACCCAGGGTCCTATAGCTCATTCCATTACTCTCACCAGCACTGTGGATTGTATAAAGTGCCTTTTCCTCAAGAAATGCACACATCATCATCCCTTCTTCCTTATAGCTCTGTAGAGCTCTGTTGCGTTCACACCCCACGTTCGTTTTTGTCCAGTCATCTGGTGATGGACATCTAGGCTGTACCATAACATGCCTGGAGTGAATTGCATTGCTGTTGGAAGAAGGAAATTCTGTCATTTGCAAGTAAATGGATGGAACTGGAGAATTAGACTCAGAAAGTTAAGGGTTGAATGTTTTTCCTCATATGAGGAAGCTAGAGATTAAAAAAAAGGAATAAAATGAAAGGGAATCTGATGAAAATAGAAGGGAAGTCAGTAGAGAAGGCAGGGAAGGAGGGAAAGGGGAAGACCTGGGGAATAAAATCTATAAGATTATGCTCACACATTCTTGAATATACCACAATGCATCCGACCTTATGTATGATTATAATGCATCAATGAAAAACACATGTACATGTAAAGAAATAGATGGTAGATCAGGAGAGTAGAGGAGGGGAACAGGAAGGGGAGGGAAAGCAGGGAGGGAAGCAGAAGGACTGGGGAATGTTTTGGTGCCAATCGTGTTATGTTCATATGTGAATTTATCACAATGAACCCCACTAGTCCATGTAATTATAACACACTAATAAGAAGGAAAATAGAAATTTCTGGGTTGAATCTACATGTACAATGATGGGTTAATTAGCCTCCCTGTTCCTCAAATTGCTTCTTTATAAAATGGCATTAGTAATATCTTTCTTATATGAACATTTTCATTTAAAATGAAACAATGTATATAAAACATAATGCAGTGCCTCAATCATCAGCTGAAAACTTCAACTACTTTTGTCTATTTTTTTGAAATTTGGTTCAGTTCATTTGTCATTCACTTTTGGGCATAACCGAGTTTTTGTTAATAATGTGAAAGGTATACTTATAATAATTTAATAATTTATCTTTTTCCTAGCACTTGTGTTTTAAATGTTTACTCCCAGTTCATTTTGTTTTCTTTTTTTAATATTATGGATTTATAAAGTTTAACATATGTTTTCAAATCCACTGATGTTAATTTGATGTCCTTTTACTGTTTTTGAATTTAAAAACAGATTCTCATTGAAGAATCAAATTAATGTTCACACATGTGTGCCTTTTTATTGCTACTTCCCTTCTCTATTTAACCATTTAATCAACCTGGGAATGTGTTATGATGACAAATATCTATGATGTCTTTAACAACAAAGAATATACAACCCAAAAAATCAGTATCCAGAAAAAAGATAAATGGAATCTTTTCCAAGTTCAAAATATACACTTATAAAAGAGATATAATTGAGCCACAGACTGGAAAAAAAAATGTTTGGAGCTTATTTGAAAAAAGACTTATGCTTTACTCAGCTTTTCCACTGCCCTCACCAAAAAACCTGACAAGAACAATTTTAAGGAGGGAAAGATTTTGGGGGGCTTACAGTTTCAGAGGTCTCAGTACATAATGGCCTATTTCATTCCTCAGGGCCCAGGGCAAGACAGAACATCATGATTGACTGATGGGTGTGGTGGAGGGAGGAGGCTCAAGACATCACACCAAGAAGCAGAGAGAGACTAAGCTCAGTTCATGAAATATATATCCCAAAGGCAATCCCTCCAGTGACCCAGGACCTCCAGCCACACCCTACCAGCCTGCAGTCCCCACCCAGTTCATCCTACCAGGGGATTAAGGCACTGATTGGGGTAAGGCTCTCATAACCAATTCATCACACCTCATATCTAAACCATAGCACCAAAGGAGGGAAAGTGGAAGACCTGGGGAATAAAATCTCTAAGATTATGCTACACGCATAATTCCTACAAATCAACAATTAAAAGGAAAGCATCTCACACACACACAAATAGACATAATATAGCTCAACTGCAGAAGAGTTGAGAAGAGCTACAGGTTCACAGCAATGTTGACCACAGCTCTGTTGACAATGGCCCGGAGTGAGAAAGGACCCCTGTGCTCAGCAACTCAGCAACAGAGGGATAGAGACAGATGGTGTAGATGTGAAGCCAAAGGGGAATGGGTGCTGGCACAGGCTGGGTGCCCCTGACACTTGCAGACAACGTGCCAGGTCACAGGCACTGGAGGGCCCATATTCTACAGATACGTTCATAGTAATCACCCAGGGTGGAAAGATCCATACAGACCCATACAGGGCCAGAGGTTAGGGGACATAAGGAATGCGGAAAGATCACTCAGTGTGTAAGGGTCTTTAATTTGGAGAAATAAAACAAAAAATGCTTTGAGACTTGAGAGGCACAGTGATTGCATAATACTGTTGAAGCACCAAGGACCACTAAGTTGCTCATTTTAAAATGGTTCCTTATATGTTATGTGATTTTACCTCAAAATTTATTTTAAAGATTGGATGGACAGAAGACTTGTATACTTCACCAAACAAGATATATGGTATGTCCAATACACACATGAAAATAATCAACATTATAAGTTATTGTATATATATACACACACACATAAAACATCACTAGAATACAAAAAGAAAAAAACCTGATGCTTTCATTTTGCTAGAGTGTCAAATAGCTCAACCACCTTGAATAGCCAAAGCATGACCAATATGTTCCGTTTATTTATTTATTTTGGGTACATTCATTCCATTCCACTTCTGATCATGCACTAAGATCCCTGAGAACATGTGTCCCTGTGTTCAAAAGAATGACTTGATCAAGAAAGTTCATAGCAGCTGGATGTGCAAGAGCCTACAAAGAGAAATAATCCAACGATCCACCAATAGAAGAATGGGTAAAACCGGGAGGCAAAAGCCCTCTGGCTGATCTATACTCACCATCAATCATCAATAAGGATGAAGATACTTGAGTACTGACAGAGGATGGATAAATCCAATGAGATTATTTTACGTGGGAGAAACAAGACACAAATAATAACACATTGATTTATCCCATTTATTTTAGGTTCATGAGATGATGGGACATGTCAGTATCTTTCATTAGGTCTTAGTTGCATATGTATAAATAATTTCCAGAATTCATAAGACTGAACACTAAAATTTGCATATTTACTTTGTATTAATGGACACTGATATATTTTCTTTGTTAGTGTGATTTTTCATATTTAAAATAAAAATAACTTATTTTATGACATTTAAATGCTGTGGACAATCGGCCCTCACCCTTTCTCATTCTGGAACAGGTTTTTGTACCTCCAGTTTGAATACATATTTTACTGTTTTGTCTTTTAGAATTAGTATCATGCCTGTGTCCAACCTCATTTGGCATGCTAATAGGAATACACCTGCTGATCTGCCATCATATGACATAATTTCCTAAAGTGCCACCTGTGATACAACATATTGTACAGCTTCAATTTAAAAACTTTATGAATATTAAAAGCAAATGTTCCCGCTTCCTTGAGTGCATTGGCTTCATATTCTGCTCACCAAGCCTATCCCAGGTGTTGATTTAGAATTCAGTGGTACAAAATGATTATCTATCATTCTAAATTATCTCATATTCTTCTAATCCTCCATGTATCTGAGACAGAAGCCTGGGAAACACGTTCTTTCCCATTGACCATGTAACACATTTTGTCATTAGTGGCTGAAGCTGCGTCATTTGGAATTTCAATCTACACAAAGATTCATAAGTGTGTCTCCCAGCAGCTGCCTTGTCAGGTTGTGAAAGGGAAAAATTAAACTCCTATATTTATTCCAAGCTCTTCTGTGATGGATCTCATAGAAGAGCTTCATTTTTATTTCCTGTTTTTCAGAAATAAGCCTATGGAAGACACGGTATGTAAGTAATTATGTAAAGCCATCACACAGATGGTGGATCATAATAAGCGATTGTTGATAGGGATTTGGTCCTTTAACAAGCGCAGAGAAATGGCATCTGACTCTCCTTCTTATTAATAATAATACCTAGTGCTCATTAAATTTGGTGGCAGTTCCACTTTTATCAGAAAAAAAAGAGATCTGGCACTGATAATAACTGTTATTGAAAGGGGAAGAAACAACACAGGGTTTCATTTATTTTCTGTGCAGGCAGCGGATGCTACCATAGATAGAGAAAGAGACAGACAGAGAAGACAGACAGACAGGTAGACCTTATGAAACAACTGAAAAAGAGCAAAACTGCAGTTATAATTCAGCTTCTTCTGGATCCCATAAATCCTTTTTCATTAATCTTTTAGAATTGACCCCGCAGGAAGCAGAAAATGCATTTCTCCAAATTGTTTACCTTTCAGTCTCTTTCAAACTGTTACTTATAAAGTACTAGAAGTATAAAGCCACTGGTTCAGATATTCATTCATGTATCTGTTCAGAAGTATTTGATGAGACTGGCTTCTTCCAGGCACTGTTGGGAAAGGCAGTTGTGAGTCAGAATAGCTGGTCTCTACCTTCAAACTGATTATTGTCCCTGAAAAGAAGCCTGATTATGGGGTCTATTAAAAATCTCTGGAATGAGATTAAATTCACCATTTATTCACCCAAAATATATTCATTAAATGTTTAGTTTTTTACAACCTAGAAGGAGGAGCTGGACTAAAATGGAAAAATGCTACAACAAACTTCAGTACAGAGAGACTTACACTGAAATTTTCAATTGCTTAAAATTTGAATGTAATAATGTAAGTAAAGTTCTGGCCAATCTATGGCTAAATGCCTGAAGCAAATGTCCCCAGACATTGCCAAATGTCCCTCAAAAGGCCATATTGCCACCTGCTGAGAAGCATTAAGAGAAGAATTGAGGAAGAAGAGATGTAAAGACCTCAGAAACTGGTAAAAACAAAAGTCTCATTAGATACAAAATTAATGTTAGTTACCATAAAAAGGATATAAATTGTTCTCATTCTCACAACCATTAATACTGCACAATATCTACTGTCTTTTCTTCTCCTATACGTCTTTACTGAACCATTCAAGAATTTGAAATAAATCTATATTCTTGAAACCATAAAATGAACAAGAATAGCTACTATCATTTCTTGTTGCATATTTTGGGATAATGTTATTAACAACCAGATTACAAAATAACAAAGTGATCAAGAAAGAATGTGGCATCAACAGAATTCAAAATGAAAATAAAAATTGCTGGCAATTGAGATTTTAATATAAAATTTGGGAGATTGTTTACAACATGCTTTTCTTTCGTTTTTTCTTTGGTCAAGAACCTCACTCTTTGTAGATTAGAGATGTTTATCCAATAACTGAGAAAAGAAAAGAGTTTTCAAAGTAGGAATGAGGAAGAATCAATGCAACATCAAATTGCTTTTTAATGTAACATCAGAATTATGTGTGACAGATGATCTCAATGTTGACATTGCTGGCATTTGGTGTAAATAGGTCTGTATTTTTAGAGGTACCTTGTGCACAATAGGATGCTTAGAAGCTTCCCTGGACCCTGTCTTCTAAATGTCTGGAAAAAATGTCCCCAGGCATTCCCAAAGTCACTGAAAGGCAATATTGCCACCTGTTGTAAATCATTGAATTAAGGCAGTGATTGAGGAGAAGATGTGTGGGCTTCTGAAAGTCTTTGAGAGATAGCTCACACAAAGGGAACTTTGCCCAACTGACTAGAAGCTATAGCTAAGCATCACTAGTGACAAATAAAATAATATCTATAGTATTCTGAAGTGTGCAGATTAAGACAAATGAAAAAAAGACAGAAAATTCTCAAGATGTAAAAATAAACAGCAAATATCAAAAAGTCAAGTGAGTAATTCTCTAAGTCAGTGACAATAGAGATCAGTATTCCTAATCTTTGTTTATTTCAACATCTGTTTAAGTGTTGTAGTTTTGGATTACAAATATAAGTGAAGTTAGCAGATACTAATTTTGACTAACTATGCAATCATATTTTGACTTTATTTTTAAAAGATCAAAAATATGTATACTAAATAGCTTATCATCACTTTTCTCAATTATCCAAACAGTAATTAGCTTGAAAAACTAACCTTAATGAAACACCTGGTGTCTTTAAAAGATCTAAATAATTTACCTAGGATTTTATCAATAATTTGAACTCATTTAAGTACAGAAATTTGCTAACTTGTTAGGATTAATTTATGTTAAAACTGACTTTCACTCGAAAGTATTTTTTGAGGTGGGTCCAGGAATAATGTGAAAGTCTTACTAAATTTTTAGTTTTAAAAATTCATTAAAATGGCACCCCCAACATTATTTATAATGTAAAGATTTCAAAACAAATTTCAAAAAAAATTTTTTCCTGACAGTCATTCCTAAACCCATGTTGCCATCTGTCTGTGGTGGACTGGTGGCCAAGGCCAACCACTGGGAAGTTGTGTCCATGTGGCAGAGGGTGGAGACAGTGTGGACCGGAAGGTCTCCCCGTTGAGTGTTGCTGAGCCAGGCCCTCCCTGGCCCCCGATGTTCTGCACCTGTGTGCACAATTGGTCTTCCTCTTCTGTCTTCCTCTTCCCTCTTCCTGATTTCTATTAAGCATCTCCAGGGACCTCCTGGCCAACATTTCAACCATCAAGTCTTAAGTTAGGAAATGAGGGAAAAAAATAGCTTTCCATGGTTGCATTAAATTGAGAAATACAAGGTTATATTTAGAAAATGAGTTCCAAGGGGAAAAAAATTGTGAGCTCTTTTTAGATGAGTACAAAACTAATAATCCATAGCTCAAACATATTAATGATTCAAAATATGTAAAGAACTTAGACAGGACATTTTCAGACATTGTGTAATAAGCATATGGAATGAATTGAGCAAAATGACCATGAAAGAAAATAAGTGAATGAGCTTAAGAAGCAGATGTTTGGACATGAGAAAAAGGATTAAAGCATACAAGGGCCAGTCAGTGTGTGGAATTGTGATAAAAGTGGACAGCCTCTTTGAACCACATAGTACTTTCAGCTCATTCATCTAAAATACAAATCTACACTTTTAATTAAAATATGCCTTCCAAAGTCCATGAATATGTCTTAAAATACTTAGAATTAGCTTGGGTTTGGCCTAGGGCATAATTTACATAAGTAGTTTGAGTTCTTGGTTCATTAATGAAAAACATACCTGCCACTTGGGAAAGAAAATATATATAAAAAAAATTCTATCATGTCCATTAGATCCAGTAATAACTCCACTGTGAAACTCAGTGCATTCTAGAAAGAAGTTTGTGGGTTGGTTGATCATTACTGAAGAACACAGAAGTTGAACATTAGTGAATGCATGTAACCCCTCCACCCTCCGCTTCCTAAGGGGAGACAGGGTTACTTCTGGAAACTTGATTGGGACCAGAGCTGTCTAGATTTCTTCCTTTGTTTGAGTGGGCTTCCCTTAGCTCCATCCCCCCAGGGCTGCTATAAGTAGGGATTTTTTTTAAGTCTTTCTTGTCTTTTAGAATCTATTTCTTTTTCTCATCCCTACTTGTTACTGGCTAATGTATTGATGCTGAAGGAGGGACACTTCCATCGTTTGCTTACACCTAGTGTGTTTATCTTAATGGAGAAACTGTGTAGTCTTTGTCTTCGACAATTTTAAAGATAAATGATAAAAGAGCAGTTGTGTTGATTGATGTGTGACTATGGACAGCTTCAGAGGTTATACCAGGCACACTGTGTATTTTGACTCATTTTACAATACCCTGACAGATTATTTTTAATATTGCTATTAGGAGATGAGTTGTCCCCCTGTCCTTAATCCACAGCACCTTAGAATACTATTTTATTTGAAAAAGTGTGTGTTTGCAGATGTAATTAGCTGACAAGGAGTTCATGCTGGAATCGGGTGGACCACTGGTCCAACGTGACTGGTGTCCATATGGAGAGGGGCAATTTAAACACAGACACACACAGGAAGAATGCCTTGAGAAGATGAGGGTAGAGAGGCGGGAAGTGTCTCTATACTCAACGGCCACCAAAAGCCCCAGAAAGTCATTAGAAGTAATGGAGATGTATGGGACAGATTCTCCCTCAGAGAAGGAACCAGTCCAGCTAATACCTGACTTCTGGTCTCCAAAATGGTGAGAAAACACTTTTTTTTTTATATATAAGCCACACAGTACTTGGTTATGGGAACTTGGTTATAGGAGCTTCAAGAAAACTAGTGTTTTAATCATCTTTAGAGCTGCTATGATTAAAAGACCCAACCAGAAAAACCATAGGGGAACAAAAGTTTGTTTAGGGGCTAATGGTTTTAGAAGGCTCAGTCCACTGAAGACTGGTTTTATTTCCTTGGGCTCAAGGTGAGGCAGAACTCATGGTAGAAGAGTGTGGCACAGGCAAGTGGCTCACATGATGATCAGAAAGCAGAGAGACACCACTTATCAGATACAAAATATGAACCCCAAAGACATGCCCCATTACCCACCTCCTCCAGCCACACCCTACCTGTGTTTCATTCAGTTACTGCTCAGTTAACCTCCATCAGGGACTAATTCACAGATAGGTTTAAAAGCTCTCATAACCCAATCATTTCTCCTCTAAACTGCTTTGTTTTGTCTCACACATGAGATTTTGGGGGACAACTCACATCTGAGCTGTAACAACTAGCAACAGCATTTTACAGCTGAAGACTGAAAGCTCTGGAAGCAACCACAGCCCAGGAAGAGAAGTGGGACCTTCCAATCCACACATTCTCCTAAAACCTCATCTGAAAAATACAATTTCAGATCGGAGACTTTCTCTAATCTCTTTTTGTGTTCTGTGAAGAAAGAACACAAAATTATCAAAAAATTTTTTTTCACAATTTTTAAATCTACCAGAAAAGAACAAACTTGATATAAAGAAAAAATAATGTTCCTAAAAGCTGAGAAGTAATACAGAATCACTGTACATGTCAATAGTTCCACCTTGAAAAGTTATGTTAACAAATTACCTGCGAGATAAGGAAAGACCCTTAAGGGACATCTCAGATTGAGTGTCAGTGATAAGGGGGAAAAACATGTAGAAGAGTCAAGTGAGCTGAACATTTGAGATAGATAATCAGGATGCACTTCATTAAGGGAGAGACGTTACCTGGGAAAGGGGTTTCATAAATGCAAACTGTAGGAAATTATCAAATAGATCAATTTTGAATGTTGAGAGTGATCAAATAGGAAGAGCTACGTCTGTAGAAATAATTTTTAAAATTTATACTGTTATTTTTAAATGATTCAATGTAATGTTTTGAAACATGCATACACTGTGTAATGTTTAAATCAGATTAAACATATCTATCTCCTCAAATATCATTTCCTCAAGGTGTAATAATATAAAATCCTTCCTTTTATCTCCCTGAAATGCATAAGATAGCTTATCAGTGTCTGTACCCCCCCCCCCGTTCTCTCATAGCCCCTGAACTTCTCACTCTTCTCGACTATCTTAGCACCCATTGATCAATCTCTCTCCTTCCCTCTTTCCCCTCACTACTCTCCCCATCTTCTGGTTGACATGGGCTAAAACTAAGAGAAGCCTTCGTCGCTCTTTCTGTAGCTCAGAAATTCTGCCTGTCTCTCCTCAGGATATTTGCTCAGTCCACAAATCACCATCAGCTCTTCTCTGTTCAAGAACACAGGACATAAACTTCCCTGTGTTATCAACTCCACAACTGTGCTTCTCACAATTTTACATCTCAGATCTTTTTAATGCCCCTAAAAAAAGTGTTGAGAAACATTCCCAAAGATATTTATCTTATTAGAAATCTGAACAAATTTTTTTTAATATTTGTTTACAAATTAATTAAAAGTAACAACAATACAAGCATAAGGTATTATTATAATTTAATATTTCATGAAAAAGAACTACAAATTAGTGAGAAAGAAGGAATTGCACGATGCCTTTGCAAATCCCTTTATTGTCCTGCATAATTGAGGCTAGCCACTTTTTCATGTCTGTTTTGCATTCAATCTGTTGTAGTTATGTTGTTTCAAATGAAGTGTATAAGGAAAATCTAGCTTTAAAAATATATGTAGTTAAAAAAGAGATGAGTATTGTATTGGGTGTTCTGAACAGTCATGGCTAATCTTCCTTTAAATTACATAAAACCTAAGAAAAGGTGGATTCTTAAAGATGACTACAACTACATGTGCCGACATTTTGTAAAATTATTTTATGAACCCATGGTCCTAACCTCTTTGTGAATGGATGGATACTTTGCCAAACCTGATCTTGTAATTATGCACTGGCTACTTGAAAGTATGAATTGACTCATGCAGTCACATCTTCCAGAGATTAGCACATTTCATTATATGATGTAAGTCATTATTACCAATATCACCTTGGACCATAGCAGAAGAATCTGTTCATACTGGGATGTTGTCAGGCTCATGATGATGAAGACAAATTTTCTGAATCTGATCTTTGTTTCCAAGCTCAAATTCTACCATCAGTCTATCATACTGTAAGTTATTTTCATAAAAGTAACAGCCTAGCTTTGCTCACTGTGGAGAAATTATTGGCCTAGCAGTGAGCATGGTCTATCCGTTATTAATTCAGGTAAACTAAGAACGTGAAGAATTGCATTGAATATGTTAGCTAAGTTTAACAATCTGGAGGGGAAAGATCCACGGGTGGGCCCATGGCCTTGAGTGGCCGGGAGTGACCTTTCCTCTTTCCCTGGTACTTTTCGATAATTCCGAGCACTAAAGCTTGTTATTTTTATGAACATGCAGAGGCACAGCTCTGTCTCAAGCTAGAGTCCATCGCTTCAGGTATTGGCCATCAGGAGACATCCAGCATGTCCTCTGTGTGCACTCGAGTCCTCATTAGGGGTGGTAGGGCAGACTGTGAACTGTGGGGAAGAGGAATGGAAGGAGACAGAAGGTAGGAGAGAGGCAGTGGGGAGGGGAGGCAGACAGGGATACAGTGGATGGCATCTGTGTGCGAGATGGATGGACCGCGAGGCAGTGGCTCAGATCCTGGGGTCAGATGTCTTCCTGCAGATCCACTGCTCATTGGAGAGCTGTTACAGGAAAGTGTCTCAGACTCTCAAAGTCATCTCCATTTGGTTGTTTGTTAAATGGGACCAATAATACTAACTACAGCTGAGGATTATTGTCTGAATTAGGTAAAATGTATTAAGAAAGCAGGACTCAGGCTGCTGCTTGGTACTATGCCATGCTCAGTAAAAGTCAGCCATAAACAGGATAAACGCCACAGAACGTGTTTGAGACGGAATCTGCAGTGTTATTAAAGAAGACAGAATGCTGCCTTTCACTTATCATTCTCCTTCCAACCAGCACAGCGACCTCACCTCTTCCAACTCTAAGCCTGGGGCTGGATGTCCTATGTGTGTCTGGCCTGGGCAGTAGCTTTCCTGTGTCCTGTTCGCTGGAGGCTTCCCTTACCATCAGCAGTATTTACTCTGGGGAGAAAACTATGAATTTGATAAATTAGTTTAGATAAAGTCAACATTAAATTGTAATTCTCTGGGATACAATAGATTTTTCCATGGTCTAGACAACTCAGAAGAGGGAAGAACTGTCAGGGGCATTTCACGAGAAGGCATTTTATTAGGGGGAGAAGCTGATGAATGCCAAGGCCAATCAGGAACAGGCAAGGTGGAGGAGGGGTGCACTCAGGAGAGGCCAGAGGATTGCTTTAATTTTGTTTATTCTCATATTCCCCAAACATATTTAACCACATTGTCCTCCACGGCTTGAATCAGCGATTGAGTATCATGTGTCAAGTGCTTCCAAGGGTGGGCAGCGCTGGCTGAACTCCTTCACAGTAATTAATATGCTGTCACTTCTCATTCCTGCGCCTCCTTTAAAGTCCCTCTCCGGTGCCCATTTCCGATGCCCGTGTTGTGCTGGTGGAGATGCCAGGATGTCTCCTAAGCTCTCTCTGTGTATGAGCTTCCCTGCAGACTCCACCCATCTTTTGTGCTCCTTCAACAGCCTGCTTCAGGTGCTCAGAATTTTTTTTTTCTATCAGTCCAGTTCAGATTGTCATCAGTTTTTTTTTCTATTTCATTTTATGTTGTTTTTTTAGGCCATCAATTTTGGAAGAATCTGCCATTAATACTTTCTGAATTCTAAAGCCTGTTGAAAGCCATTTTCACTCCCAGAAACCTTTAAATATATAGAAAAGACTTGCCCCAATCCTAGATCTAACCTAACTCACATGCCCTTTTCCCACTATGAACAAATATTCATGATTTTATCTGACATGAAATTATGGGTAACATAAAACAAAAAACCCTAAATTTGCATTTTGAAAGATAGCTTGTCAGTTTATTCAAAATCCCTTGAGTGTGTACTTGTGTACTCCTGAACCCTGTATCTCCTGTTTCCTATAGACCCGGGGCTAATAAAAGATACATAGCATTGAGAGAATCAGTTGCCAGGATTCCTTCACTGTAACTTTCACATTTATGCTTCAACAGGTTTCATTACTTGCAGTAAGAATACAGGGCCATGGAAGGTTTTAATTTATATATATATATATAGTATTTTAAAGTTGATACAATATCTGATATTTATCTATCGTAAGGATACAGAAAGCATTGTATTCATTTTCAGCCAAATTAAAGAATGAAAAAGAACAGTAATAGTGAGACTCACGCATTCCAGTTCAGAATCTGTGTCCTAACCGCATGCCATTGTTGCCTCAGGGTGTGGGAAGGTTTGCACAGCAAGGCTCTCAGTGAAGGGGGTATTTTGTGTTTATCCATATGAGCCCTGATTAGGAAGATTCTGATCCTCAGCTACACAGCATCTCTCACACTACCCAGTGGCTAGCTCCTGGCTGCTGTCAACTTCTGGTGAGTCACTATAAAATGTAACACAAATCAATACAATATTTTAGAAAAAACAATTTAAAAGAAACTTACAACTATTAGTTATAGGAAATAAAATTATTTTAGAAGTTATGCAATGATCCTAGTAGTTAATAATGTACATTTTAAATAAATGAGGATTATATATTATTTTAACTTCCATGCTGATAAAATGATTTTAAATGTTCCTTACTACATTTGATTGAAAACACATTGAAATAATAAATGTAAAGATGTACCACACTGGAGATGTAAATTTATTTGAATCATTTGTAGAAAATTATGCCCTGAAAAAATTTGTATTGTTATTATTATTTGAATAGAAAAATATATATCCACAGCACCTTTTTATAAACAGATAATACAACGGAAAAATTCATCAGCTTATGAAACTTGAATATTACTTTTGAACTGTACAAATATTGGAGTAATATGACTTTATTTTAAGATAATTCTCTCTTACATCTCCAGCTGTATCTTATGCCTTCTGTTTCAAGAACTTTTAACATGTAACAAAGATTTGTTTTGTTTTTCTTTGCTGTTGTATTTTCTTTTGATATCTAAAACAAAAATCAGTTATCATGGGCAATAAATTAGGAGATATCTTGTGTAAAAGAGTCATTTTTCCTTCTCTATAAGGGTATATTATTCTTTTATAGAGTATTTTTTAATTCATTTGCAAAAAAAAAAATCTAGATGTGATTGCTTATACTTGTAGTCCCATGTGCTTGAGGCAGGGGAATCATTTGGTTACACAGGTTTGATAACAGCTTTGGCTGAATGTGAACACATATTACTAAGTGTGTGTGTATGTGTGTGTGTGTGTGTGTGTGTGTGTGTGTGTGTAGAGAGAGAGAGAGAGAGAGAGAGAGAGAGAGAGAGAGAAAGGCTGAGAAGGTAAGTGCACTACAATGGAAAATGATTGTGAAAATCATAATGCAATTATTTTATGCTGCTAGTTTAGAAAACAACACTCAGGGAAATCAGGACTATCAATGGACCCACAAATCTATAGTCTAAGTGGTTAATTATTATTTCTAATAAAACTAAGTTTTTCTATTATCATAAAACTCATTTTATTTCAACATCTTTTTCTCAAATCTAGCACCAATAATATTTGATTTTTTGAAGACAAAAATATGTGTCTCTGAAGCTGGTCTACATTAGACACAATCAGGGTTAGATATGTGTCCTGCCATAACAGAATCAAGTGGGCTTTGTAAACATGCTACACATTTATTGTCAGGTGTTCATTGTCATGATTGTATCTAGTACTTAAATAAATAAATTTACTTACTTGGATACCAAAGGCAATAAAATAAAAAACATATTTCATAGACACTCTTTTTCTTCTTTCTCTCTCTAAAAACAATTTTCAGTTAGATTAGAAACTAATCTATATTTATTACCAGGACTTAAAATGGAAGCAGATTGGTTTCTGGAGAACTAACATTACTAACTGTTCTTAATATAATGAATGAGAATTATAACATATGAACGTATCAGTGGATGATAGGTCACAATGAATCTATATAACTAGAATTTATTTGACATGGACAATGGGCGTGTGCTTCATGGTTTATAGTCAATCTGTTGTGCAAAGTGCTCAGGGTGCAAGCACAACTTTGTTCAGGAAGATTTGCACTAAATGTTGACTGATCTTGGGGTTGCTGGTTCCTGTGACCTCTCCTGGAAAGTCATATTCTGGCTGATGAATAACTGGACACACCACAGCTCTGAGCCTCAGGGCACTGCCTACTTTTCCTGCAAGAGAATCTTACATGGCCACTTGACCTGCCTTCTCTTCCATCTCACTTCTTCCCCTGCTAACTGTATCTCTAGAAGTATTCCTTGGGTCTGTGTGCACAGTTATCTGGCCATACAGACTTCCATTCCCTGCCATTGGTCATATTACCTGTAATTTTTACGTCACCAGGATATTTTGACATTACCCCCTTTGTGGCTTCAGTAAAGGGTCCTATTTTTCACTTACATTCATCAGGTTTTCAGGAAGCCTGAATTTTTCTCAGGATGTCCAAGAATAAAGTAGGTATTATGACAGCTCCCGAGTAGTGAATTCAATCAAATCTGCAATAATTGTCTTTAATCAAACACTCATCTTGATTTTCCTCAACTACATAGATGTAGTTCCCATCTTCAAATAGTTGTGTAACTACAATTTCTAAACCCAGACTCTAGGATCACAACCCAACTGTTCACTGACATGTTCATGTTGATACCTAATAAGCATCTCATTTTTTTACTGATTTTTTAAAAAAAATAAATGACAGTGGAATGCATTATAATTCTTATTACACATATACAGCACAATTTTTCATATCTCTGGTTGTATATAAAGTATGTTGACACCAACTTGTGTCTTCATACATGTACTTTGGATAATGATGTCTATCACATTCTACCATCCTTACTAATCCCCTGCCCTCTCCCTTTCTCTCCCACCCCTCTACTCTGTCTAGAATCCATCTATTCCTCCCATGCTACCCCTGCCTATCCCACTATGAGTCAGCCTCCTTCTATCAGAGAAAATATTTGGCGTTTGTTTTTTTGGGGAGATTGGCTAACTTGACTTAGCATTATCTTCTCCAATGTCATCCATTTACCTGCAAATGCCATGATTTTTTTCTATTTTATTGCTGAGTAAAATTCCATTGTGTATATAGGCCACATTTTTAAAATCTATTTATCCACTGAAGGTCATCTAGGTTGGCTCCACAGTTTAGCTGTTGTGAGTTGTGCTGCTATAAACATTGATGTGGCTATAGACCGTGGAGAGAGATAGCTGGGTTAAATGGTGGTTCCATTCCCAGCTTTCCAAGGAATCTCCATACTACTTTCCGTATTGGCTGCACCAATTTGCAGTCCCACCAGCAGTGTATGAGTGTGCCTTTCCCCCCACAACCTCGCCAACACTTACTGTTGTTTGTCTTCATAATAACTGCCATTCTGTATGGAGTGAGATGATAACTTAGGGTAGTTTTGATTTGCATTTCTCTAATTGCTGGACAAAACATCTTAATTTTAAAACAGTAAAAAATAACTCTTTATTTTCTCACAATTCACAGCTGTGCCCCTCTCAGATCCACACAGTTCTGCAAGTGGAACCAACAGTCGCTTAAGTTAAAAATCAACAAGTTTTCCTCACTGTTTTCTCATTTCCTCTCTGATACTCTCCATTTTCAGGTCAGAGTTGTCAGACTGAAAACAGAAATGTCAGCCATCCCAGTAAAACACATCCCGCAAGCATCACCTCCAGCTCCGCCATCCCTGCCCCATTCTGGGCATTTCTGGTTGATCTTTCCTGAATTACTAAAGGAACCTCTAATCTGAACTTCCACTCTAGTTCTGACCCTGTTCTTTGGGCTTTCAATTTAGCAGTCAAATAAAACTTGCAAAATATTATGAGATTCTCATGTTGGAAATTTTTGGTGACTTTTCACCAGTCTCAAAAAAATTTAAAATTTCTTCCTCTCACTTGCTGAGCACTGCATGCTCTGAACCTGTATCATCATGACCTTCTGTATGTTATCCTAAATCCTAAATTGCAAGGACTTCATCACTCCAAATGGTTGCTTAATTGGATTTTCTAAAGCTAACAAAGTACAGTGAACATGGGTCGGATACAGCCTGACTCATGATTCTTCCTAGGAATATCCTAAGCTAGACACAGATCAGTGCCCTCCCAGGACTTTCATCTGACGAGATGGAAGAGGGAGGGCTGTGTTCAGTCCCACCACCCACCGTCACCCACCATCTGGTGATCAGGTGATGCTTGACACTGGGAGGATTCTTCTTGTTTGATGGCTTCTGCTCAGGCATTGGAGTACATAAACACTCCAGAGCCCCATAACTGCAAAGCTTCCCATGGAGAAGTCCTTCTGACCTTGTTCTGTGTTCATCCAATTATGGACACTGTTAGACTGTTCAGGAAGAGCATAGAAAACTAAAAACCACACATGGGACCATACACTTCCGGGAAGCAATTACTCCTTCAGCTCAGACACAGGTTCAAATCATGTTAAAGGAAATAAGTATTAGCAGCTCAGTGCTTCTGAATGTCTACTAGTGTGTAAGGGATGATTCCAACTACTCTGCATACAATTATTGCATATTCACACAAACACACGCAAAAAACCAGCTTGTTGCCTGAATCATCATGTTCTATCAATATTAGCTATTAATGTTAAAAAGGAATATGATTCAAAACAATCCTATGAGGTAAACACTTTGTTCCCATATTTTTCAGAGAGGAAATGAAAGCATTAAGGATAAGATAATTTATTTTGTTCATTACTTAGGCAATTAGCAGATCCAGCTGAGCACTTAAGCAGAGGTATGATGACTCAAGAGTCCAAGCCAAGGTCACCTCAAGTTAGCATTAATTTAAAACATGCCACTTTTCTTCACCTTGTAAAGATGCTTCTCTATCATGCTGATTGACTTTTATCTTCCTGTAAAAGTGAGATCACCCACTTCAAGCCACTGCTACTCAATCCAGGAACCTCGGACTTCCTCAGGATTGGTCACTGAGTACTTGGACCAAACCATAGTGTGCTCAGTATTTGACAGAGGAATAAAAGGACTTGTTGCCACATGGCATGTGTCTCACCAAAGGGGAGGAGCCATGTTGCAGAAGGTGTGCAGTGTTTCCCAGGAACAGTTAAACAGTTTCTATGATAATGTGAAAGCAAGCTCATACAGACTTCATTATGTGTCAGGTATAATCTATGAGGTCACATATTAACTCCTTAAATGTTCTAAACAACTCTCTGCAGGTAGGGACATATACTGAAGCTGAGACAGAGACACATTAACAACTTGTCCAAGGTCATTGCTGGTAAATAGGGAGAGGAGACAAACCTGGGCAGCCCAGCTCCACGTCCTGCTTTCACCATGCTGAGACTGTTGCTTCTTTGGAGATTGATATCTCCTGTAGTGTAGAAAAGTCATATCCCCAAAAATAGATGATGAGTAGAAATTGGGCAGTTAGACAACATGGCAGTTAATATCTCAAGGAATTTTAAACATTGATTGACAAAGAGAGAAGGGCTTGCATCTCCCTGGAGTTTGTGGTGAACACAGGGAATTTCCCACCTTGCAAGAATTAAAAGTCTCTGAATTTATAACAGATTATATTCATCCACACTCATTGATGCTCTCAAGATTTCCAAGGAAACAAACCCAGGCTGATTGTAAAATCTGAAACATACAGCCACATATTACATGTTACTTTCTTATACAGGTATCAAGAGAGACAGATTCTATTTAAAACACATTGGAGGAAGAAATTTTTGCTGGGGATGCATTTTAAACACAATGCCTGGCAGGGAAGGAATGTATAGCATATGGTCACTTTCATTAATTCGGCTCTTAAATGATATATAGAGTCTGAAAACAGATATCACAGAACTGAATATATTTTACAGAATTCTTAAATATGAGATGAATGTTTAAAATACAATATTTTATTTAAAATAATTTCTTGGATATAACTCTCAAATTATGTATTTACTGGGAATTTTTTTATATTCCCAGTAAAATATATATGAATTTAATAAATTCTTCAAAGGATGTTTCTTTTATTCTTCAAAACTAAACACAAAGATGCCAGAGAAAGGAAAAAAAAATGTTCCATATTAAAAAAAAAATCCCACAGCAATTTAGCATATCTAGAGCAGAGGCAATCATAGGTAGAACTCAAATACGCCCACACAGCAGGTGCTACAGAATATTTTGTTTGTAGTGAATATAACAGACTATATCATAAGAGTATGTCATTAGGAAGAAAGCAGAAAAATGATAATATGTCTCCTGGCTAAAATAATCACACATTTAGCAAATACGAATATTAAATAGATTTAATTATACCATTATATGTGTATATATTTTCAATCACACATAGTATTCATATATACAATGTATACATTTTTCATTTATATATAAATTTTGTAATTGGATAACAAATCACAGTACACTATTATAATTATATGGAACACAATTATAAAATTTTATAAGTGTATTTCATATTTATATAATTAATAATATACCAAATGTTTGGTCACATATTTATATAAAACCACATGTCACATAGCCATCATGTGATAGAGACAGACAATACAGAACTTTAGGATTTTCCTACTATTGTATTGACTGTGAAACTCCCACTCAAATGCTGTGCTCACACTGAGGACCACAGTGAGTTCACCATCAGTGTGAACTTTCCCTCCACTGCCCTCTGCAGCACATCACTCTCACCTCCATCAAAGTTGTGAGATGTAGGATACTTTATTACGGGGCGTTAAATCTCGAGCCACCAATGCCAGTGTTCATGTGTGACTGCAAGTTGGTGCAGTGGGCAGAGATCTGGTTAGCTCTTCCTGGAACTTCTCTTGGGAGTTTTCTCACAGTAGCCTTGCAAGGAGAGGAAGCCTCCACTTCCGTTCTTTCCATCCACTCCATGGATGTAAACCCACATGCTCCATAATGTGAGTAAAATATCCACTGGATTAGTTTCTACATATGTTACAATATAATGAGTATTTATAGTGACATCTAACACTGCCGACTGTGCGTTCTCCAGGGGGAAAAACTCCCCAACAATTCTGCAGCCAATTTCCTGGTCTCTTTACCCCTCCAATTGCTTTAGGTAGCTTGTCTCCAAAGGTTCCGAGAGATCATTGATTGAGGTTGTTCTAGGCCACTTGTCTTCCACAAAAACACAACTTTGTGGTTCAAAATAAAATCATTAAATTGAGCCCTATTGTAGTATGAGATACTTTCTATCTTGAATACAAGGTGACTTTCTCTCTGAGGGATGCTTTTGGGAAAACGTCAGTATATTTAATCATTTATGATGAAATCTTCTATCAGGTCCTAAATAGGACTCCACAACACAGAAAAGCACTTGCAGCTGCCACCTTGAGCAGGTGGAGTTCTTGCTGTGGAGGCGTGTAGCCTGCTCTCTGAGTCATCTGTCACTGTCACCCACTCTGGGTAGGGCTGTGCCATAGAGCAGGGTGTGGTGTACATCAGAGGAAGGCCTTCTTTGCCCCCAGGAACCCAGCAGAAGAAACGATGACTGCACACATCATCATTATCATGACAGTGGAAGAGTGGGGTTCATTTTGACGCGATCCTACATGCGTGGGACGCCATCTGCTCCATTACAATCCCCAGTTCTTCCTCTTTTCCTCCCCTTCTCCTTTCTGTCTTCCTTCTGCCTCTTCTCCCTTCTCTACCTTCTGCCTTCTATTTACTTACAGTTTTAAATTGATGCTTTATAGATATATTTAAAATGCACTGTAGAATATTCATATATATGTGAATATATTTGCAAGGAGTGGATTTCATTCTGTAGTGGCTTCCTTTCCCATTTCTCCTCTCTCCCCACCCTAGTGCCCTTCTTCTACCTCACTGCTCTTTCTTCTGTTTTCATGGCATCTCCCTACCTTTCTCCCACCTGTTTTCGTCTAGCTCACCCAGATGAGTAAAAACATTCAACCCACTTTCTGTGTCTGGCTCATTTCACTTAGCATTATATTTTCCAGTTCATCCATTTATCAGCAAATGTCATAATTTCATTTTTATTCATGGCTGAGTAAAACTTCATTATGTATATATACCATATTTTCTGTATCCATTCTTCTGCTGAAGGGCACCTGGGCTGATTCCATAACTTGGCTATTGTAATTGCAAAGCTATAAATAGTAAAGTGGCTGTATCACAATAATTTGCTGATTTTAGTTCTGTGGATAATTACTGAGGAGTGGGATAGCTGGATCATGTGGTGATTCCATTTCTAGTGTTTGGAGAAACATCCATGTCACTTTCCATGGTGAATACACTAATTTGCAGTCACCAAAAATGTATGAGTATACCTCTGCTCCACACACACACATGTTTGTCAATAATTGCCATTCTGAGTGGAGTAAGATGAAATCTGAGTGTAGTTTTGATTTCCATTTTTTGTTTTCTAGGGATATCAAACACTTTTCTTACATAGATTTGTTGGCCATTTTTATTTCTTCCTTTTGAAGATTTTATTTTTGATTCACAATTGGAAAATAGAGCAAAAGATGCATTTGGCACTTGCTTAAACACATGCACAGCCTCTCAGTTGTCAGCATCCCTCACTAGAGTGGAACCATCAATGGCTTCTCATTGACACATGACCACCACCCAAATTTCATAATTCACATTAGAATCCACTCTGGGTGAGTATATTTAATGGGTTTTTGACGGGATGTATAATAATGGCATTATGGTTTGGCGAGGAATTGTCCTCCTAAGGCTCTTGTGTTGATGTAGGGATATTCAGAGGTGAAGGGATTGGGTTATGGGAGTTGTAACCTAATGTAATCATTGTAGTTTGAACAGACTGGCTGGATGGTAACTGTAAGCACCCTAGGCATGGAGGAAGGGTCATGCCCTGGAAGGGTACATCTCTCCTGTGGCACCTTCGCCTCCCTCTCAGTTTCCGGACTCCTCCATGAGCTGAGCTGCTTTCCTCCACTGGGCTCTTGCACCATGATGTGCTGCCTCACCTCAGCCAAGAGGAATGGAGTTGGCCACTTATGAAGTGAGACCTCTGAAACCATGAGCTCAACTAAAATTTTTCTCCTCTAACTTGTTCTTGACATGCATTTTGATCACAGCAACACAGAGGTAAATACAGTGTTAATAGCGTCAGCAATTTCTTACACAAACTGGGGTTAATAACAAAACTGAGAACTGATTATGCAGAAAAGGAAAATTTATTCTTGGCCAGAGAATAAGGAGAAGGTGGGACAAACAACCTTCAGATCACGCTCTCACCCAAGTGAAAGACGAGGGTCCTTTCAAGAGTAAAGGAGAAAATTCAGATATTAGTTAAGGAGTAGGGGAATTAGTCACATCTTCTTGGAGAGCAGACTGGGTCTATCCCAGGAAAAAGCTAATGTGAGATCCTTATGTGAAGCTGCTAGAATCAGGGTCAGAAGCAGAGCAAACCAAGATAGCACTTGGCGATTTCATCAGGGCCAAGTAATATGATGAGACAGTCCAGGTGATTAGCAGGTCCTCAGAGTGTTCTTTATGGCTGAAACTAATTCTTCCTGGTTCCATTCTGTGTTAGTTTCATAGCAGTAGCTGAAGTTCTACAAATCTGCACGGCTGGGTAGGTGTTCCTCTGGTCTAGAACAGAACACTGGTTAGCAAAGGGACTGCTGGTATCAAACTTGAGGTTTGAGGGTGTGTTTGTTTGCCTGGTGACTCTCTCATGCAATATCTGTACTGCTCTCAATTCCTCCAGCTCCACCTGCTTACACCTATTTATCATCCTTCCCCCAGGTTTTGGCAGCCACTGCTTTGTTTGTTTGTTTGTTTGTTTCTGTTTTGTTTGTATGTTTGTTTCTGTTTTTAACATCTCTATTGCTTTGTCTTTTTCAGAATATCATATAGTTGGTATCATACAATCCGTACCTTTTCAGATTGGATTCTTTCATGTATTAATATGCACTTAAGCCTCATCCATATCTCCCCTCATTTGATAAATCATTTATTTTCAGTGCTGAAAAATACTTTATTATCTGGATGTACCACAGTTTATTAGTTTGTTCATCTGCTGAAGGACATCTTGGTTGCTTCCAAGTTTGGGCAATGATGAATAAAGCTATTATAAAAATCAATGTGCAGATTTTTGTGGATGTAAGTTTTCAAATGTGTTGTGTAGAGACTAAGGAGTTCAGTGCTTGGACCATATGATTAAAACATATTTAGTTTCATAAAAAACTGCCAAAGTGTCTTCCAAGTGGCTATGGCAGAAATGAATGAAGGGGTTCCTACTGCTCCACATTCTCATCACCATTTGATGTTATCGGTGTTCTGAATTTTGCCCATTCTAATAGTTATGTGGCAATATATTATTTTTTAATTTGCATTTATCTTACAGAAACTGATATGGTGCATTGTTTCATATGCTTATCTACCAACTGTCTAACTTTGGTAAGGCATAATCACATTTACTGGCTTATTGGGTTTTAGGATCTCTTTCCACATTGTGTACGACATCTTTATCAGACTTTATGTTTTCTTCAAATAATTTGTCAAGGTATTGGCTTGTTATCTTACTCCCTTGGCATTGTCCTACATGGAAGTTTTAATTTTAACAAAGCCCAGCATTCAAAGTGGTTCCTTAACAATTAGTCATTTATGAAACATGTTTGTTTTTTTTGGGGGGGGCATGCTGGGGACTGAACCCAGGGCCTTGTGCAAGTGAGCAAGCACTCTACCAACTCAGCTACATCCCCAGATCTGGAACATGCCTTTGTGTTTTATCTGAAAGCTCGTCACCATGCTAATGTTCATCTAGGTTTCTTCTATATTATCCTCCAGGAATTTTACCACTTTACACTTAGGAATCTAATAATTCGTAGTAAAATTTGTGAAAGGTGGAAAGTCTGTGCATACATTTTTTTTTGTTTTTTTGTTTGCATTTAGATGTCCAGTTGCTCCTGTGCCACTTGCTGGAGTCTTTCTGTCCTCCACTGAATTGCCTTTGCTCCTGTGGGATCGTTTGGCTATGCTGATGTGAGGCTATTTCTGGGCTTTCTATTTTTTCTGTTGATCTACTTGTCTACTCTATGACCCATAGCACTCTGCCTTGATTCCTGTAGTATTGTCACAAGCACTGTGGTTGAGCAGTGTCAGAACTCCAACTTCATTCTTCTCACAGTTATGTTTTATTGAGCACTGAAGAAAAACATGTAAGATAAGACTTAATGAAGACTGAAATTTAATCTGGTGGAGAGTGAGGGAAATAGAAAAGATAACTGCCAACCATCTTAGGTAGAGATGGAGGAAGTAATTAGGAAGTAATTTTGATTTGAGGATTTTTTTTTAAAGAGAGAGTGAGAGAGAATTTTAATATTTATCTTTTAGTATTTGGCGGACACAACATCTTTGTTTGTATGTGGTGCTGAGGATCGAACAAGGGCCGCACGGATGCAAGGCGAGCGCTAATGCTTGAGCCACATCCCCAGCCCCCATTTGAGGATCTTAAAAAGGAACTGTGCACAAAAAGAGGAACCAAAGAACCAAAGAAGGAGGGTCATTTGACAGTGTTGGATATGGCAGATGTGTTTTACTTATTTATTTTGGTTTTTTCATTCTTGTTTCTTTCTTTTTCTGAAAGGGGGTTCAACATGGGGAAAAAGGAAGAGGCAGAGATGAGACCTAAGGAAGGAGAAGGAAGGTGGAAGGTGTGTGTAGGAAGAAGAACCCAGGCACAAAAGGAAGAGAGGCCTGAGGAAGGGCCACTGACCTTCTTCCACGAGGCAGAAGTCCCGCCCTCCTGCTTCCGTCTTGGCAAATGAATCATGTTCATTTGACTCCATCATGCTTCAGACACTTTTGCAGTGACAAATCCTCTCCTCTACTTTTACTGACCAAAGCCACCATTGCGGGTGCGTCCTCGTGCCCCCGAGGGAAACTCCACTTCCTGCCAATCACTCCCCCACTGCATCCCAACCTCCACATAGGCAGGGCTCCCCTAAACTCTTCAGTTTCTCTATTTGCTTCATCCTCCACAAGGAAGAAAGACACATCTCTCTGAGTCCTTAGGGTAACTACTCAGTATTTCCAGCAACTTCTAAGATCTTTGGCAAAGAAGCACTTAAAGGAAATGTTTTCAATCCGGAGCTGCTAATAGGTCAGTAAACAGGATTTATTAAGCACAGCTGTATTCAAGGCCCTGAACTGTGGGCTGTAGGGAAATGCGGAATTCGCCTATTGATGTGAATTCCTCATGAGAAAGATGATTTAAGAAAGCTTCAATTAAAATAGGATAAATAGGACAACTCAATCAGATGAAAGCAGTTTATCTATATGATTAAATTTCTAGGTGAAATGGGGGAGGAGAATTTGAGGGAGAATTTTGAACAGGGTTCTAAAATATTCCACAGGATCAAGTGGGTATTGCCTATTTTAAATCAGAGAAGAAGTAAATAAGGCACATATGGATGTATCCATGGTCAGTGAAGGAGGCTGAAGGGAGGAGCTAAGAGAAACAGGGAGAGAGATGTGTATCTGCAATACATTGGAGAGGGAAACTGAGCACTTCCCAGGACACTGACAGACTTGAGTCCCATTCTACTTGCTATTTAATCTTTTGCACTTTAGTTATTTATAAGTAAGATGTACTAGTGATGGCTAACCTATGTGCTGATATTTTTAGAGGAATTGCCTTAGGATATTTGCTCAATAAGTGTCACTACTATTAATCATCTCTGACTTTTGTCTGGGGACTTCTACTTACATTCCCCCTAACATCAATTAATATAGTGTTGCATTTGTCCTGATTGTCCCAGGAGTAAACAGCCTCTTGTTACTCCACTATGTAGCTTCTTCAAAGGCATTTCATCACCAAGAATCTGAGAATGGTAGGTTATCCATAGCCCATTGCAATGTTGCCCTTCCTGAACTTTGTATTTTCATTACATAATGCTTCTCCTTCTGTTCCTTGATCCAGATACTTTATGAATTAGCAGCACATGCTCAGGCAAAACAGGATCCTTCTGGAGTCCCAGCCTTTGCAGACTTGGAGACCTGTGTACATAATCCCCATTGTCATTGTGGCAAAATCCTGTTTGAATCTCCCTTCTTTAACCTAGCTTCTTTCACTACCATGTAGAGCAAAACACACACTTTTGTTAAAAATGAATTCTGTACTTAGAGAAATATTTGTTTACTTATTTGTCAATCCATTATCCATTCTTTTTCATGATGTTGCAAATCTAAAATTCAATAGACAGTATTCTATTTCTAGTATTTTGAAAGAGAAACTTTGGAATACAGTTAACATCTAATCTTTATGGTTTAGATATTAGGTGTCCCCCAAAAGCTCATGTGTGAGAAAATGCAAAAAAAATTTAGAGGTCAAAGATTTAGGTTAGGAGAGCCTTAACCTAATCAGCAAATCAGTGCATTAATCCATTGAAAGGGTCTATAGCTGGGTGGTAACTGTAGGCAGGTATATTGTGGCTGGAGGATGTGGGTCACTGCGGCATTTCCTTGGCTTATATATTTTGTCCTTGGTGAGAGGAGTCTCCCTCTGCTTCCTGGTGCCATATCCTGGGAACTTTCCTCTACCATATCTTTTTGCCATGATGTTCTGTCATACCTCAGGCCCAGAGGAATAGAGTCTGATATCTATGGACTGAGACCTCGGAGACTGTGAGCACCTAATAAACTCTTGCTCTTCTGAAATTGTTCTTTACAGGTCTTTTTGTGACAATAGCAAAAAACACCGACTAAGACACTAACAATGGCTAATAAAAGATTGAATCATTAAATAAATATAGGAATAAATGCTTAAAGTCTTCATAAAATAGAATTTCTTCCTATTTCGTGCTATACCTCTGTTACCTTCAACAATGACATACACATATTGAGAGGTGCCCAGAAATGCAATAGCTTAGTACTGATATAACTGGGTAGTCAGTGTTCCATTAAATGCATGGTAATGGGTGTATATTTTCATATGAGGAAACTGGGAATAAACTATATTTGGTGAGGTAAGATCTTCATTAAAATACAAAATACAATAAATATGACCTGGGAAACAACAATCCCATACTCAAGAAAGGACAAGTCCAGATTGGATGATACACACCATTTGGAGATTCCAAGACGGTTTCATTGGGGAACATCAGCAAAGGTACCCAGATTAATTTGGAGACAGTACAAATCGCAAGATTGTGGGGAAATTGTTCAATCAAGCTGTATTTTGTATCAAGCAAATCTCAGAATAATTGATTTGAAAATGAAGTAAAAATAAATAAAATAACTCAGATTGTCATGAGATTTTTTTTTCCTGTGATGAAAGAAGATAGCCGCAATATGAAGAAGTTGGCAAAAGTATTAAAACAGAAGCTCATCTGTAATGGATTTTATTCAGAGCTTCATTTCTTAAAATGTTGCCATAATTCAGGGTATCTTGATGCAGGAGACAGCTGGAATTGATAATAACGTTTCTCAAGGCTGTCATTAGTTCTACAATATTAGCTTAAAATTAGTATGGAGGAGAATTCAAAGTTCATACAGATTTTTGGTTCAGTTCCTTACAGCATATAAAAGATGAAATGACATATTTTAATAAGCCATCAGGACTTGTTTTCTTCAGAAGAGTAGCCCCAATTTTTAAAGATGTACTATTAGAAATCATTTTACTAAGCATATAGAAATATTTTAATTGTATTATAATTCAATTCCAAAACAACTCCATAAAGCATGAAGTTTTTTTACTTATAAGAAATATGCTTCCATTGAATTATTTATTTAAAATCCATTAAGGAAAGATTTACACATATGTAAGCAAAGCACACATATTACCTCTTCAATAAAGAAGGTGAATATGCCATCTACAGAGAACCTAGTCTTAAGTCAATCAATCACATGTAGCCCATAGACACCAAATCCAAGACCACTAATGCAAGGTGATTGGAAGGCAATCCCATCCTTTGAACACCACGTGATCAGGTGGGATGAAAACACCTGGGAACCAAGTTATGTATACATAAAGGAAAGCTAAACAAAGAATTTTTATTTGCTTAAGTCATATAATTACTTCTAACTTTTGAGAAGCAGGAAGCATTTATCAATAACAGAAATAAATATATAGAAAATTTTGTATTTATTTTCTATATTAACCACAGATTATATAAAACATTATGTAAAATTTACTAAAAATGCCAAAAAGACATTTAGTTGGTCACGGGTTTAAAATAACACCATTAGTATCACTTTAAATTATTTGAAATTATATAATCATGATCACAAAGTTTATTTAATTCCCTACCCATAACTTATCTATTATCAGTTCACCTATCTACATGCTTTTGTTTGTTGATTTAAAGAGTCCAGATAAATAACAAAAAAATTAAAAATATTACCTTATTTTTAATCATTTATAAATGTCTAATTAAATCTCATTTTTGTGTACATTGATAAACTGCTTAAGTGTAATGTTAAAATAGCATTACAGGGCTAGGATTGTGGCTCAGCAGTAGAGCGCTTGCCTAGCATGGGCGGGACCCAGGTTTGATGCTCAGCACCACATAAAAATAAAGGCATTGTGTTGTGTCCATATTCACCTAAAAAAAAAATAAAAAATTTTAAAAATAGCATTACATGATCAGTTCTACATAGCTCCCAAAGCAATTCTTTATAGGAAAATATGAACTAGATCCTTAATGTTTTAATACGCACAAGCTTAGTGACAGAGATTGATGATCAACAAATATACAGGAATAATATAAGTAAATAAAAGCTCAATATCCACAAAGATGGAAAATATTGAAATTTTCAAATGCAAAATATAGAGTAATTATATATAAAAATATATTGAAAAATGACACAATTTTAAAGACTGATCATTTTACAGACATTATCAGGAGTAAAGAGATCAGAAAATACATGGCAGTATGTAATATTTAACATCTATGTGCATTTAAAGTGTATACATTTGAAAGTAATCAAAGTTTACCAATATAATAAACAGTTGAAGTGAAACAGAATTGGAAAACACAGTCAAAAAATAAATAGCAAAATGAAGCCCTGAGAGATAAGGAGATGGGAATAAAAAAGAATCATGGAGATATAGAAAGGACAGAAAAAATAAGGTCTAACCAGTTAATTTACAGGGACAATAGAGAAAGAACAATGAAGAAAAGATAATATTTGAACATATAGTGGCTGAAAATGTTCCAGGCCTCATAAAAATTATGAATTTAAAGAGAGGGGAGGGAGAATGCATCTCAACAGACAAAAATCAATTCTTACCTCTTTAAGTGTGGACACAATGGAATCCACTACATCTAAAACCAAGAGCAGGACAAAGAAACCCATTCCCTTAGGTGCTCTTCAGCAATGGCCTCCAACTTTTACACAGCGCAGGGAAAGACAGAAAGAAACTAAAAACATAGGGAGTGGGAGGAATAGACATAGATAATTTAACAAAGCCCTGTAAAATACTCCTGGAATATGTCAACAATAATATGACAATAGCCCAGTGTGCACATGGAAGATCAATATGAAGACCTGAATATTTTCAGTATGTCTATATACTACAACCAAGAATATTGAAACCTCATTTTAAAACACATTACATCAATTATACATCAATAAAACTGAAAATAAAAAGAAACAGCAGCAACACATTGTATACACTACCAATATATAGAAGAGGCAACTTAGGTCTTACAAAGGCTTTGCAAAACAGGAGAGAAAATGATAAAACTCTAGATTAAATGTGACATAAATATGTGGAACAAATACTCTATTCTTGGATGGTACCCATCAATTCCTAATGATGTAAATTCTTCAAATTTGACCTAGACAATATAAGAACTTCAAGTACTAGCAGATTGTCAAGCTAAATCTAAAATAAAAATACAAGTGAAAATAGTCCAGAAATCAAAAAAAAAGAGAAGAGGTTATATATATATATATATATATATATATATATATATATATATATATATGTATTCTATAAATAGCCAAAATTTAAAATAAAGCTATAGAAAATAAGAGTAATAAATTAATAAATTTTATACCTTCTGTTCAGTAAAAGACAATTGAAAAAATGAAAAGATGAATTCAAATCTAGGAGAAGATATTAGTAACGCATAATTGACAAGTATCAGAATCCAAAATAATACATTCATAACTCAAAGAATCTTACCCAAGATAATTTCTTGTCAGAAGATTATGAACAATACTCTCAGAAAATAGGAAACATGTAAGTCCTTATTCCTTATTAGTTCATTCCTTATAACATTCCTTATTTTAGAAATGGACATTACAATCACAACAAAACACCATTTTGTTCTTGTAAAATAACTACTACTAATAATAAGTCAAATAATACAATGTATCAGAATACAGTTCAGCAGGAACTCATATTTTTTTTTCTATTGAAACATAAATTTGCACAACCACTTTGGAAAACAATTTGATATTTTCATGTTTTACAGCCCAGAAAAATCCGAGCACAGTATGTTGTGAAGAAATGTCTGCATGTGTATTTCAGGATCAGTCTGGGGTAGGGAGTTAAGCCAGAGAATATTACTTCATTAGATAATGGATAAGACATTTTTTACTAATAAAATGTAAGATTTTACAATTATAAAAATGAATGGATTAATTTACCCATGAATTTAAAATTCAATAAAACTTTAAAACATGTTTCTTAACCAGGCATTAACATGCGATAAAATCATTTAACACAACAAGGGAGGATTAAACACAAATTTTAAGATGGTGGACATTTATAAGTGGCAGGTAAGAGGTGGGTAGCAGAGAAGGACAGAAGGATGTGCAAATTATGAGCATGTTCTGTTTTGGTGGGTGAAGAGACAGGTTTACAAGCAGCATTTACACATTGCTTTTCTTTATAAATTAAAACAGAATGTATCAGTTATGGTGTATGTTAAACATCGTGTATTGACACATAATAAAAATATTAAGACTATACATACAGGCATTAGGAAAGAATTTACTAAGACACAATCATATTTGCAAAAGTTTTAACAACAAAACATTCCCAATTTTCTTCCCTGAAGTTATATAAACCTTACATAACTTACATAAAACTTTAATAAACTTATAAATAAGTCTGTTGCACAATCTGACAAAATTCTGTTAATTCAAATAAACATGCCAAACATCAAGGTAGAAATTAAACATACTGTGGTGCCTTCAGAACTTTGCAGGGAGCCGCAGTGCACTGGAGTCAATAATGTACTCAACTGAACGTTTAAAAGTTAATGTACTGTCCTGATGTGGGCAATTCAAAATGGGCATAGGAATTGGATTTAAGCCAATGTCTTTTTCCACTTACAGTAGACCATTATTAACAACTGAAAAATGGATGTTTTTCTACAGTTCAAAAACTTCTTTTGCATATGTTTTATATGTAGCTGAACAACAATAACAAAAAGACTTGGATAGAGTATCCTTTAAAGAAATGATGGGTGAAAAAACATCAGATTTTCTAATATTTCTGTCTTCATGTCAGTAAAATATGTGATTCTGCTTGATTCAGTCTTTGAGATTCAATAAGATAATTTATATCCATTAAAATATTAAGAAAGCCTTGAGTATCATCACTTGAAAGATATCTTAGAAATCACTAAGCAAAATGCAAAAATGAGATGAATTACCCATTAAATCTAATAATTTCCCAAGAAACAGATTTTGACAGAGTTCTGACTTCCAGAGAACCATATTATTACTTTTCCTAGTGTAACTGTCAGATGTGTGTAAAATCATGAGATAATTCACAATTTTCTTCCATATGCAGCTTTCACATTAGCTTATATTTTTAACTTGTAAAATTTCTCATGAATTTTCTGTTTAAAAAAAGCCAAAAACTTTCTCAGAGGAAAATAGTTTTATTAAAAAATACATATATCTATTACATTACTTTCTGATAGATATCTTTACTGATCCATCAAATATACAAAGAAAAGTGTTATAACCATTTTAAGAAATGGAATTTTAGTATAATATCAAATACATTAACACCCTCACATTGTGACATGCCTAGCATTTAATGATTCTACCACCTATTTTCTACTTCATGGGTTCTTCATTTTGAACTATTGTGTCTTAAATGTTATGTTCATTATCCAGAATAGTCTAGCTAAAGAAAAATAAATATTTAATTGCTTAGCCATAAAAGTGAATCAAAATGTCACTTCATATGCATATATCCAGCCCAGGTTTCTCTAGCTTCGTAGGTATAAACAACAAATCTCCCATGTTGGCCCCACTGAAGACATCTAATACTTCTTGTCCTTAAGTAATAAGGTGTACCAGTTCATGGAGACCTACATAATCAATTTTTAAAGCAGCTTTTCTGAAGGGTTTCCATTTTTTTCTAATCTGTACAGATATGCTTGTTACTAAAAAAGACCACCCCAAGAGTTAATTCCTTAAAATAATGATTTTTTATTTTACCCTCAAATCTGCACTTGGTGTAGGGCTTGAATAGAATGGCCTATTTCTGGTCCATAAGGCATTAACTGGGATGACTTTATAGGGAATGGCATTTCTTCTTCCAAGGTTGCTCCCTTACGTGGCGGGTTGGTACCAGCTGTGTGCTGGGATCTCAGCAGAGGTTGTTGCCAGAGGCCATCATTTTCCTCTTTGAAGGCCTCCACCTGGAGATTTTTATGTTTCAATAAATTTTTCTTCAACCTCACAGTAGTTTTCTTTTCCAGGGGCATTGGCATGTGAACTGAATTTAATTTGTAGATATTCCTCAATAATTACTAATTATTTCTAAATTTTAAAATTGATTTGTTTCATGTTTAATTTTTCAATTTTTTTCCTTTGTAAATTACATTGTATCACACTGAAAGGGGCTTTTAATGTAGCTATCATAATCTTGATGATGTTACTTCTTTCTTAGACTTTTATGATCCCTAAAAGTTCAGGTTTCATATCCTTTGGTCATTTTTCAATTTCTTTACTGAATTCATTTTTCCAGCTTTTTTTCTCTAAATGAATTACTTTGCCATTCCCAGGAATTATTTCATTTTTAAAAATGTATTTAATGCAATAAATTTATGATGGTAGCACACACCAATGCTTTCCACATGAACGTCTATCCTAATTTCTCAGAAGGTTAAGAGGAACCCACTTGGAAATTAAATCAGAACAAAATTTATCTCACAATCTAGCAGACATTTACCAAGTTGCTTCTTGGAGCATACTTGTATGTATCAATATCTATTTCTCCTTTTCTTTTTTGGACACACAGGTCTGCACTGACCATATTCCTAAGATAAGCAATCATAGCTGTGGTGGTGGGAAACCAAGATGGGCTCTCTGGTTACTTTCTTCACCCTTGCTGCAATTGCAATGGGAGTAGTCTTGTGATAACTTTGGAGAAGCAAAATTAGAACAATCTGTATTACTGTGGCCATATGGAGAACAGTTACTTTGCAGTGTGGCCTGGGACTTAGCAAGCCTCTGTCAGTGGGAAGTCAACTGGCACTGTGTCCATGAGAATTTGGGTTTGTTGCTACTTCATTCCGGTTAAATCCCAGGCCAATAATTATATTCCTGTTTATTTTTTGTTGACTATGAGAATTTCAAGTGACTACAGAAATTTGAAACACGTTCTTATTCTCCTTTGTATTCATTGGTCTGAACAAAACATGAAAACGTATCCATCAACAATAGAGAAAATGTAATAATTATGCACAATGGAGTTCTACTCAGTAAAAGAAGAATGAAGTCATGGCATTTGCTGGTAAGTGTATGTAACTGGAGAACACCATGCTAAGTGAAATAAGCCAGACTCAGAAAGTCAAGGGTTGAAATCTCACCCTCATATGTAGAAGCTAGAGAGAAAAGAAGGGGGAATCAGAGGAGCAGAGATAGAATATCAATGATAAGATAAGAAGGGAGAGAAATGAGAAAAGCTGGGGAATAAGGAGAATAAATGTACCAAATTATGCTATTTGTATGTATGAATATACCAACAATGTACACCATTTTAAGTAAAATTATAATGTACCAAGGAAACACATATAGGTAAGACACCAGAGTAGTGAAGAAAAGGGAACCCAGTGAGGGAGATGGGGAGGTCCGGGGACTGAATTGCTTTGTGCATATATAAGCATGTGACTATGAGCCCACATTATGTAAACCTATAATGCAGCAATAAAAATATAACATAACATGAGAAGGCATAGTCTCTGGAGATATGCTGTGCATAACCTCTCCTATCAAAGTTCTTGTCTAACTGAATGGTATTCCAAGTTGTCATGAATTCTTGTTATTAATCCTTAAATGTTAATTGTTTGCATTTCTTCAAATTACAGATTCTATTAAATATAGAAGATATGTATGCTTCGGTGATGATGGAGAAGAGCACAATGATTCAAACTCCCTTGGAAGTCCATTCATGGTATTCCTGGCTGAGGTAGCCAAGTCACATATTTAAGAATTGCTTTCACTGACATTGAGGGAAAATTCTTTTTTGTTTGTTTGTTTACCCTCTCCCCGCACAGTGATATATCCCTGCAGCTTGTTAATATACTTTAAATAACTCCTGCCTAACACTTGTTTATCATTTATTGATTTCCTTCATTTTATTTATTATTATAATTTTGAATATGTGTGTTCTTTGTGAGAGACATTTTGGATGTTAACTTCTCAATTTAACATCCAAAATGCAAGGATGTTAAATTGAGAAGTTTACTACTCTCATTAACTTAAATTCTTACTAACATTTTAAATAGAGGCCAGAAACATCTACTAAAAATGTCTCCTACTTAAGTACATCATTGCAATAAAAAACAATGGATATTTAAATCTTCCAGTGAATTCATTTTAATTTCCCACAAGTCTTCGAGTTGAGCAACTCATTTGAATATTTGGGAGCACCTAAAACGAAAATAAAAGAGTCATATATTTATATTTATATATGTATAGATGGATGGATAGAGATAAAAGTATATATGGACATAGCTATCAGCCCAGTGTAGTCCCTAAGCAAGTGCTGAAGTTATATTAAATTTTCAGGGAAAGGCTACTCAATATTTTTTTTATAATACATTTTAAAATAAAATATGAAATATTTCCTATTGTGTAACACCAAGTGTACACCTTTATTTTGCATTGGAATTCATGCTCTGAAGGCTTTAATTTTCTGTTGATTGCATAGATAAATTTAATTTTTGACTATTTCAGATATGGTGTTAAGAGACAGTCTTCATTATAAACTTTCAAATGGAATCAACTTGTTTCCATAACTACTGGGTGACTCAATTTTGAGAAGTGTTCTTTCAGGTGCATGCGTTTGTATACACGGTTTTGTAGAAGATGAGGAATGAATCAAAGGTAGATTCAAATTTGTGATCATTGATCTGCACTCCCGGAAAATGGCTTTTGAAGACAAACATATGATTGTTGTCATATGTGCCTGTCTACAATTCTTCCCATTATGCTCTTCAAAGGGTTTCCTAAGCAAGCATCCATGAGCTGCTTCTGAGATGGGATGCTTTGGGAGGAATTGGAGAGTGGAGTAAAGAATAGCAGCACATTCCTGCTTCAGCTCCGGGACAGAGCACTTTGACATTTAATTATGTTGCCAATGAATGTGTCCCTGAGGGCAATTGTGAGGATGCACAATGGTCTTACCCTGAGTGGACTGGTCCTCCTTATTGATGTCCCTTAGGTCAGCAACACTCATCAGTCAGGACTTGTGCTCTGCTTCAATCTCCCATGCAACAAGCTCCTGTAGAGAGCACCCCTTAGGAATACTGGGATTTCTTTACTATTTGGGCACCAGGGATTCTCATTCAGGTAAAAACAGAAGACAAAGGGACTGACAAGAAGTTCCCTCATATTAGATTGAGTCAAATTGCATTTCTGTTCACTTCTGACTTCTGGATACCCAGAAATTTCCATATAACATTACCAATTGAAAACTAAATTAAAAAGTGCCTTAATTGGTATTTCTCTTTATCATACTGATAACCTATTTCTTGATTTTTTATTCTTTTGTTGTTGTTGTTGCTGTTGTTTGTTTGTTTTGTTTTGTCTTTTTGAATTCTAGTAGCTTAGTGATGTGGCTTTAATGTGCTGGAAGTGGAATATTATAATTTATCATAATGCAACATTCTTTAATCAATAAAACTAAGTACTGGTTTCACTTTATCATAGGATACTCGAAACATTGTATCACTAGCACTTTAACAGTGTTTCAAAAAGCAAATAACAGTAAATTTTTCATCTTCTTTGGCAACTTAATTATTTACATACCATCGAAAGATGACATGGTTGATGCCCACGCAAAGATTCAAGTACTATAAGAATATGTGCTGTATTTCATGCAGAGTTGACAGTGCTATTTTTAAAATGGTGTATTGTCCATAGTTGTATATTTTCATGGATCTGGCCTTCAGTGTTTTACAAATGATCTTCCTTTTGAAATGTATAACTTTCCTAGACATTTGGGCTGATGGAGTTTTCCTATAAAAATGTCATTGCTGGAGTTAATTGATAGCTGTAAGCTGCCATGGAAAAGCACAAACGTTTTAATGGGAAAGGCTTATCTAGAGAATGAGACTCAGTATCACAATCAGAAAGCTATCCGGTGCCCTCACGTCACTGTCCTTTTTAAAATGAGGTCTTTAATGTTTCACATAGACACATACTCACACACACACACAAACACTCATTCACATCATTGTTCAGAGAGATATATATCATGCAAAATTGTTTGCAAGATCCTGGTTTTTTCATATTTAACTATGTGGAAACAATATTATTTTTTCAGAATAATAGATATTATTAAAAAAGTTATAAGTAAAAGATTTATGAAACTGCATTTCATTTGAACTTTGTACCAAATATACATAAGAAAGATTTCTGCAGAGCCCAATTGGTTGATCATTAAGAAATCTGGAGATTTGGAGAAAATGAGAATAAAAACAGAAACAAATACAAGAAGAAAAGCTAATAAAAAGTCTAAGTTCACCTCAAAAATAATCCCTGTTTGTTAGAAAACTTTAAGTTTGAATTTTATTTCAGCAACTGAAATGAACATTTGTCTGTAATTAAGTAATAAGAGATTCAATGATTTTTTTTTAAGTGGGGACAAGCATGTTAAGAAATGTTTAAAAAATGAATTGTGGGTGACATTTAGACTAACAGAAAATTTAAAAGAATCAAATTAATTGTCTTAATATTTCCATAAATTGGTAATGGTTAATTTTTTACAAATAGGCTTCTAATTGACATTTAATCAAGCATACATGAGTGTATGTTAAGTATAAATTAATTACTGTAAGTTAAAAATACCATAATTTTATGGTGTGTAAACATGTGAGTACATTTTAGTTACCATTTAATTAAAGATTTCACAGATGGTAAATGTATGATTAACTAACAACTCACTACCTTTCTATGGAAAGCATTTTGGGGGTTAAATATAATGTAAAGTTAATTAGATATTATTTATATAATAATACTTAAAAGTTGTTGGTGATTAATCTCATCTATCTCATTTCTGAATTAACTTATCTTTACAGTAATATATGTGGAAATTAGAATGTGCATAAAGACTGCTTATAAATTCACAGTTACATGATTGTGATTTGATTACCCATCAATGCAACATCTTCATGGAAAATACCAAAAAAGTCTTGAGTTTTAAAATAGTATCTATTTATAAAATTATGTTAAATAAATAAATATGATTATACATAATACAGGAAACACTTTGGAAAATGTAAATTTCTATAAATATGTAGTGGGTACTAATTAACATACTGCATTTTGAATTACTACTTTTCCTTGACTTTTCCCTTCTCCACTCAGTGATTTTTGACTGATATTAACTTTGTGCCCCTATTTACCTCTTCCATTTCTCTTACATGTCCAGTAAGTGCCATGCATTCTATGTTAAAAAAAAAAGCAGAATATTGTTGCAAACTGACCAAAGAGCTTTTGATTTTACAGGATACATCAATAGTATATATGGTATCAAACATTAAATTGACATTAATTGACAAAAATCTTTTAAAATTATTTATTATTTATTAAAATAACATAAAATGTACTGCATGATAATGTAACATAGATCATTTAAAATAACTATAATTTTCAACACCAAAAAAAAAAATCCTGTGAACGTAAAGTGCATTGTTTTATACTTTGCAACATAGATCATTTTAATAACTGGCTTGATAAAAGAAATCCTGTTCTCATATCAGCTTTTTCATTGCATACATCACATCTATTATTTTGGTGAAAGTATTTGAAAATACCTGGCCTCACACAGCTGTGCAGCTGGAGAAATATTTCCAGATGATTGTGCACATTGTCTTTTATACCATGCTAACGTTTGGCAAATGGGTGTGTTTAGAGTTTGCTGTAATGTGTAATTTGAAACTTCATTAACAATTTTTTACATATCTTTTTCAAATGAAAAAATGCTGATCTTTCTTGTACTTTGAATAAATTTTTTACCCATCCATGATGTTATAGCCTTGTACATTGGTTATTTGGAAAATAAATGTTTCACAGATATATAATCTCCCAAACATGGATACAGTTTACTTTTTTAATATAAAAGAAAATCCCATCCAGCCGCTTGGAAACTGTAAAAAAAATCCTGCAGATTTTAATACCCTAATAAGGCTAATGATGAGAAAGGCTTTATTTTAAACTACTTTTAATCAAATGGATGCCTTGATAGTTTGTGGGGACTTTCCCAGTGTTCCCATATCGCACTTGAGAAGCATAGTCTTTGAGCACAAAATGGATACAGAAGAGAAATATGTGCCTGAAAACCCTTCTCACAATTTCTCCTCCTGCCAACAGTATCCCTGTTTTCAACCCATCACCACTACAATAGGATGGATGAGGGAAAACATTAACATTCTTTTCCTGATGCCTAAAAAACTTGTTTTTTAAACTGTTTTTTTTTTCCTACAGAATAAGCCCTATCAATCATGCAAATTTGTTGATGCACTTGATATTTTTGCAAAGTAAGATTAGACTCTGACCAAAAGAGCATAGTGTACTCCAGTTTTCAAAAGCTCAGATTTGCTAAACTATGTGTGTTGGTATTTTTCAAGGAGTCCCAACAACCTAAAGAAATTATTGATACCACCCTTGGGACCAGAAACTGAAATACTTCCAGCAGATTCTCCTCTTCCTCCTCCTTTTTCTTTCTCCCCTTCTCCTGCAAATCCCACAAGGTCAGGGATATAAAAGACAAGAGGGGCGTGATAGATATAAATCTAACAGCCGACCTGTTTCCATCTTTGCTGTTGTATCATTGCCAATACAATTGTACACATTCAAGGTGTGCAATATGATGTTTTGATAGCCTTATACACTGCAAAATGATCACCACAATCCAATCAAATAACATATTCCTCCCCTCAATTGATTACCATTTGTGTGTGTTCCTGGAAGGGGATGTATCCTGAGAGAACCTTGGAGATCTGTTCTCCTTGTGAATTTCAACACAGTGATATTAACGTGTTCACCATGCTGTATATTAATCTTCACCACGTCGGCGGCTTCTGAGTATTTTTGAGTTGCCAATTTTCCACATTCTAATTATTCCTACATCCTCTCTGTTGTGTGAGGGCGGGGACTTCTTAAACTTTGGCAATGTGGCTTTTCCCCCCTTATTTTAACTACTGGAATAATGACCCATTCTCTTCTAAAGTTCATGACCTAGGTTTTATTTTAGCTGTCAACTATACTTAGACATCACTGGGCACAAATAGAACAAAGAATCATAAATATATTTACAGCAAATAAACTGAAAAAACAAAATTATCATTCCTTTACAGGATGCCACATGGCCGGGTGACTTTGCCAAGCATTTTATTGACCCTTAGCTGTCAGATTTTATATGTGCTTTTTATGACTTTACTTTTGAAATATTTTATATGAAAGCCATTGTGACACTTTCAATACTTCAGAAGCCAAAATAATTATGTGTGTGTGCTCTTCACTTAAACAGTGAAGGATTTGCACTTATGCTTATGCCTATGAATATACACATTGTTGAATGGATGAGCAGGAGTGAAGCAATTGGAAAAGCAAAATTAGTTTAGTGACATGTTGTTAGTGCTGGAACTGATTTACTACCCTCCAGACTTTCATAAATATAATTATCAGTGCATCAGATTCTGAGAACGGGATTACAAGGAAGGAGGCCTGAGAGAACTGTCTTCAACAAGTACTTCTGCAAGAATGAAGGACCTCTAGAGTAAAGAATTCAAATGCAAGAAGGGGCATTATAGAGGAGTGCTACGTGTCTGTTTTCAGAATCAAGGTAATGCTAAGATTCAAATAATAGAAAATCATTAAATAGTGTGTACTATTAACTCTATCTGGGGTAACAGTGGTCTGTGTTTTCATTGACATGTATATGTCATGAGCTTCTTATAATAAAACATTGATTTCAGCTCATTGTGAGCTATATTTTGGCAGAAAATTTTCTCTCCCATGTAGATTGGACTCTGAAATAACTAGAGATTCACAGAAGTTGCTTTGGCAGAAAATAGCAGACCTTCTTTCTTGTAGCGTCATCAGTTTCACCTAGAAAGGTCACAGGTCCAAGAGAGAAAAGAGCATCTTAGAGGACTCCATATTGGGGTACATATGAAGAACTCAGACTTTATTTAAAATCTGGTTCTGATGTGTGGTAGCCAGAGTCCCCCACAGTTTACCAACTCACTAGGTAAAGTGTCTGACGCTGAGTAAATATTCAGTAAGTTTACTCCTTTTTATTTCCTCCCATCTTGCATATATTTGCAATATTAATCTTTGAGTCACCTATTTTGAGCTCTACTCAGTATGACCTTATTCTTTCAGAAATTGTCATCATCTTTGACAACCTAAAATCATTTTAATTACTACTGCCTGAATACACCATACTTTATTGAACCAAACCTGTGCAGAAGGATATCCAGGCTCGTCGTGATTTCCCAAATTTTGTATATTGCTATAATGGACAAACTTTGGCACATTTTTTTTAATGCTACTTGTGACATTATTTTGATGGGAAATAGACTTGAACTTGTAACTTTTTGGCCATTGATTTGATTAATTTTAAGTTTTGATTAATGTGGCAAAAATGCTCTAAATCTTTGAATTGTATATATTTTTCTCAATAGGGTATGAAAATTTTTTCAGTACTTCATAAAGCTTCAGAATCATTTCCTCAAACTTTTGCCAATACTAATTTTTGGGGGGGTCTTTTTAGTCATACATAACATGAAACATACTCATGAAAGCATGGAATATGACTTGCTCTAGTTCAGTCCCCAGTACTTCCCCTTCCCTCTACTCTTCCCTCCCCCAATTCCTTTTCTCTACTGATGTTTCCTCTATTTTTAATTATTTTTAAAGAGAGAGAGAGAGACGAGAGAGAGAGAGAGAGAGAGAGAGAGAGAGAGAGAAATTTTTTAATATTTATTTTTTAGTTTTCGGCAGACACAACATCTTTGTTTGTATGTGGTGCTGAGGATCGAACCCGGGCCGCACGCATGCCAGCCGAGGGCACTACCGCTTGAGCCACATTCCCAGCCCCTATTTTAATTTTAACTTACTTAATTTGTATTTTTATTATAGTTAGTGTCATGTGACTCTACAAGATGACGCTATTCACTGTGATATATTCACATATGGACATGGCAAAGTTAGATCAGATTATTCTGCTGTTATTCCTTCTCCTTCCCCTTCATTCCCCTTCTTGTAGTCCTAGTGTATTTCACTTAGCTAGACAGCCTGCACTCCATTCATTTATAGCAAACGCCATAATTTCAGTCTTCTTTGTGGCTAATAATCCAGTGTGTGTGTGTGTGTGTGTGTGTGTGTGTGTGTGTGTGAAATCTTCTTTTCCCATCTATCTGTTGGAGGGAACCTAGGTTGGCTACGTAGCTTGACTATGGTTAATTGTGCTGCTATAAACATTGATGTGGCTGTGTCACTGTTCTATGCAGATTTTTAATCTTTTGTATATATATGGAGGAGTAAGATAATTAGTTGGGTCATATGGTGGTTCCATTCCTAGTTTTTTGAGAAACCTCCATACTGCTTTTCAGTGTGACTGTCATAATTTGTCATCCCACTACCAATGTCTGAGTGTACACTTTCCCCCACATCCTCACCAACATTTATTATTATTTGTATTCTTGATTACTGCCATTCTGACTGCAGTTAGATAAAATATTCCTAGGGCTTTGTTTCTGATTTCCCTGATTGCTAGAGACATTAATTATTTTTTATAAGTTTATTTACTGATTGTATTTTTTATTTGAGAAATATCTGTTTAGTTCTTCTTCCTATTTATTAATTGTTCATTTGGCTTTTGGGTTATTAATACCCTGAAGAGCAGGTGACAAAGGCAAATTTTTTTTTTCATTCTGTAGATTCTCTCTTCATGGTCTTAATTCTTTACTTTGCTGTGCAGAGACTTTTTAATTTGATGCCACACCATTTATTATTTTATTGGTTTTATTTCTTGCACTCTAGGAATTTTGTTCAAGAAATTGTTTCCTGTGTCAACACATAGGAGCCAATACTGAATTTGGGAGGTAGATTACAGTAATATGAGAAGCTAATTCTTTAACTATTGGTTGACTTGAAAAGTTTTATATGATCATAATAGTCAAACTTTAGGAAAATTTTTACCATCATTTTATGTGTGATACTGGGGATTGAACTCAGTAGTTCTCTCCCAATGAGCTACACCCCAGCCCTTTATTTATTTTGAGAAAGGGTGTTGCAAAGACTCTTCAGCTGGCCTCAATCTTATAACCATTCCACATCAGCCTTATGCATCAAAGAGATGATAGGCATATCCCACAATGCCCAGGCCACAAAACTTTTCATATAGCTTGTATGTACTTTTTGAAAGTGACTTTATAAGTATATATTGAATCTAGAAGTGTAAATATAATGTTTTATTTTTTATTTTAAGTAATGCTTGCATTGTATATTAAATTTGATTTTTGAAAAACAACCGTGGACATTCAACTTTGATTGTACCTCATTAATGGAAACTTACTTTTATTTTATATGGTTACTATTGTAAAGTATAGTTAAATTGTATTTTTTTCTGTCTCCTAATGTCTTTATTACACATTTATTCATTTAATTACTTAGCCATTTGGAATTGTTTTGATATGAAAGATGTGATAGATGCTTATCTTTTTTTCAAATGTTCTATCTTTCTTACAGCATTTTTAATCATTTATGTTTTCTGTTCAAAATATTATTTCTTCAAGAATCTTAAATCTGTTATAAATTTTGGAGTTTGCATTTAAATATCTTACAGCAATTTTTAGTATGCTGCCTTATGAAAAAAATTAAGAGAATTTTCCACATTTGTACTACAGTATTTATTTCTTCTTTCCACACTGTGCATCTGGAGGGCTTGCTACAATCCTGCTCAGCACTATGACTGGATTAAAGATGTGGAAGAATAGAAAAATAAGCATAATAAACACTTTATTCTCTAAGAAAAATACACATTAGTAGATAACAATATCATAAACAATTCAAGGAAAATACAAATAAATGATGTTGAGTTTAAGAGTCAAAGATTATATTTTTGGTGACATTAAGAAATGATCCATATGAACACATTTATTGTGCATTCAAAACTGTGGGTAGCAAAATGGTAATTCAGAAAGAGGAGAAATTCTAAATGAAGAATATAGTATAAATGACTGAACATCAAGAAAGTGCCAGATATGTTCTTGGTAGCTAGATAAAAATAGATTGGATCTTATATTCAGAGGGACCACTGAGAGAGGAGGCTTGTGGGAAAGTCAGGACAAGGCTTTGAATCTTGCTATGACTGCCAGATTGAGTTCAAGTTTAATTAATTAATGAATGGGAAATCATGAAAGGTTTTTGACAAGAATGTTGATATGATCAGATTATTAATTAAGACCAGTGACAATTATGCAACAATTTGCAAGCCTGTATAGAATCTCAGGAAATCACAAGGAGGCATAAATCCTAGTCATATGATAATTTGAATTCTTGATGTCATCTACTATTTTTTTTGAAATAGAAAAATAGCCCTGATTCTAAGTCAAATATATATGTACAAAACAATTTATCAGTAAAAGTTAAAGTAAAAAGATTTGTCAATTTATCTTAAATTCTGGGCATCCCCTTAGTGAAGCCCACTAGCTAAACATCAATTTTGGAATGATTAATTCAAAGATAATAAAATTATCTAATGTACATTTTAAAACAAAGATAATATGGGTATAACACCAACAGTAAGAATATTATCATTTGTAAAGTGTGTCTTTATCAATAGTGCCAGACAATTGGCTAAATTTTGGTTAATATAATGACATAATGAAACAAATACATATAATTTTTTTATACTGAGGGGATTTTAGTGCAAAAATTGTTGAACACTTCCTCCACCATACACATATATCAGGACTTGATAAACATTCTGCATGTGTCCTTTATTGTGTATCAAAAATATTATATACACTAGCAGTAAATGATATAGCAGTTTATTTTCCCATTGTATGCAAATAACTTTATTATTAATTTAACAGAATTTTGGTTATACCAACCAGTGAGGTGTGACTAAAAGATTTTTCTATATTTCCTTTTTATTTCAGATGGAATATGTTTATCATTAATTTCCCAGAGATACTGTGAGAAGTCCTTGTTTCAGCTATTAGGAGTATGACAATCAATGGTACCATTTAGACGTTTTGCCTTCTCTTCCTTAATAAAAATTAATTTTAGTTGAGAAACAAGCTAATTATAAGTTGTTTTTAGAAAGTTTGATGGATTTGCTGATTTTTTAAATAAAAACAAATGCCTCCATGAGTTCTTGCTCCTGTTTGACAGTGTTGGAGCAGACATCATACTGGTCATCTCTAGGTCAGCAAAAACCTATTTCACACACAGCAGATATTTGTGTAGAATCATGACATTTAACCACTCAGATGTATCCCACCTTGTTCAAATGCATATTTCTTACATTGCACTTGCTCTGCTTTTTACTTTATGGTGATATGTAGTATTGATATACTATTTTATCAATATATTATGTTTTAAAAAATATATATAGTAAACTTTAAAAGTAGTTTTTAATATTTATTCATTTATTGAGATAAAACAGGTAAAAATAAGGAAAGTAAATATTTAAGAAAATTAAACAATACCATCCAGATTTTATTTTTTAAATAACATTAATCAAGTCAAATCACACTCTTGATTGATGGTTCATCAAGATGCACTGACTGGTGAGTCTCCTGTCACTCATGGGCTCCTTGTAGATACATCATTGGAATGTAACTAGCTGCTCTGTGAAGCACAGAACTGACCTACTCCACCTTGCTGGATGAGCAAGGAGGATGTTATTTCATCACGTTTTTCCCTCAGAAACCACCAGTTCTCTCTGTGCTTTCAGAAACAGTGCTAGATTCTTACTCTTTCCAAAATGTATTATGAATGTATTAAAATATGTCTTATGTACCCAGGGCTGCAGCTTCCCAGATGATAGCAGCCAAACTAGGATCTTTCTCTGCAGTGTGGTATGCATACACTTTGCCTAAGATCACAAGTAGCATCTTGAAGTAGCTACCAAGGAAAGCCTGGTGATTCAAGGATCATGGCGCAGAATCACAATGACTTCAATAGTAAATATCCTGGCCCAGGTAAGGTAGAAACCATAGGCCCCCCCAAAATAAAAATATTAACCTGCAATTTTCCTTTATTGTCTGGATATGTGACAGACTATGGATAATAAGAAAGTCAAAGAAATAAGAGAGTAGAGTTAATACTGATCTTCTGATAAACTCACTAAAATTTTAACTCAAATCTTTTGCTGTTAGTAATTGCATGTTATAACAATCTTCTTTTGAATGCACAATAATGCATTTTCTTTTACTTATGAGAGATTCATTTTACACAATTAACAGAATATCATTTTCTTTTCCTTTTGGAAAACTCATAAAAGGAAAATAAATATAAATAGTGAAAGAATATGTCAGTTACTGTCAGCCCTCCATATCCTTTGATTCCACATCTGTGGATTCAACCAACCATGAATCAGAAATATTCAAAATAATTGCATCTGTATTGAATCTGTACAGATGGCTTTGTTTGTCATTATTTCCTAAATATCAATATAACAACTACTTAACAACATTGATATTGCATAAGATATTAGAAGTAATCTAGAGATGATTTATAGTATGTAAAGAATGTGTTTTAGGTATATACAAACACTATATTATTTTACATAACTGACTTTTGCATCTGTGGATTTTGGCCTCCTTGGGGAATTCCTGGAATGAATGCCCATGGATACAGAGGGATGAATGTACTAAAATCAGGACTTATTCTCTTTGCAAATAGGTTACAATTAAGTGTAACTACTCCAATGCCATAATTAAAGATTAAGGTACTATAGGCATTGAGGGAGCAAATAGGAAAAGTCTCTGCCTTTACTTGAAAGAAAGGCAACAGGGAGAAAAGAAAAAAGCCTGGAGACCAACTCATTATGCCAAGTGAAAGCCAAGAATCAAAGCGGATGGTCAGAAACATTCCTGATGCCTGTTAGACAGAGTGGAACAGAATTCCAACAGACACTAAGGAGCAGAGAGGAGCATCATGGGAGGCAGTGCCAAGTCTGAGTGGGTGATTCCAGAAATGGAAAAGGCTAGAGAAAATTAAAGAAGGAAGATGGAGAGATGAGGGAACTGGGGAGTGGGAGAAAAGCTTTCCCAATAGCCAGAAGGGCAGTGTGGGCCAGGGTTTTCAGACAATGCTGGGGGGGGGGGGTTCAACCAAAGTTATGCTAGTTCTTTTGCTCCATTGTGGGAAGCTTCATCCTGTGACAGTTGAACTTGCATGCTGATTGAAGGCTCCATCAGGGAAGAAAAGTTTGTGGGAAATGAGATGAAGATGATCTGCAAAAGGCTGAGCAAGTGCAGTCAGTTCTGAGGACAACTGAGAAGGAAGAGGCACTAGGATCATTTGTAGCGCAGGTGGGAGGCCACGGTGGCTCCCTGCAAGATGACCAGCTTCATTGCTAAGTTCTGTGCTTGAATGGGGACATCATGGTGGGACATCATGGTGAGAAGGAAGATAATGAATTTATATTCAGACACTTTTTTGCTTAAAGTCATGAGGCTGCCCCAGTAGGAACATCTGCAAGGCATTATTAGTGTGTGGAGAAGACTGGGAGGAGACAGAGGTGAAAATGTACATGCCCCCCAGTGAATGTGACGACCAAGGGTGATGGAGATTGTGAAAGCAGTTTTATCATGCACATATGACACAAAGCAGAATTGTGAAAGCCACTGGGGGTGAGGTATGAAAAGAAGCTAGCTAATGAGGCGGAAGACACTGTCAGAGGAGTCAGCGATCCGGCTGTGCAGCAACGTGAGTGTGAGGGGTGGTTTGCACTGCTCGCCTTTCTTAACAACTGGGATAAAATAGTGAATAAATTAGCAGCTAAGGTGTTTGTGAGTTTGCATGGAGAACCTCTAACTGTGAGAGAGTGCAGGGGAGGGGCTCACGTAATCACTCTATATACCATCATTATTATTACTAGGATAAGATGTTGAAGCACAAAACATTGTACACTGTTCTTAGAAACATTCATCACTTATATGGTTTGCCAACACCTGGCAAATTCCTAATCACCCAACAAATGCAGTGGATTTTTATCATACCTAAGGCCAAACAATAATGAATGGACCTTTGTTCCTCTCAGTCAAGGTCAGTTCATGCCTCTCCACTAAGACCCAAATCGCCGTCTTGTGCTTTTTATCTAGGAACTGATAGCACATCTGATGTCTAATGCTATCTTCATCAATGCTCCAGTTGCTAAATGAGAGTTCTGACATTAAAATGAAGTGTTTATTCAGGGAGAGGCAGGGTGCCCATGAAGATCCAGGAGCATCTGAATAGGACTCATGATAGACAGAGGAGGTGGTGCAATACAAGAAGAGAAAATGTCAGGGACTGTGTGGAGGCAAGAAGAGGGGGGCAGAGCGAGGAGAAGGAAGGTGGGACCTGAGGAGAAACCAACAGGGAGCTTGATGGCAGCAACTGCACCCTGAGCAGAGCTGCCTGGTGGGAGCCGAGCTGGCACAGCACCTTCACTGTTCAGACCTCTGACGGCCTCGCACACAATGAAGAGGAGTGAAGCCCCTTAGATCAATTGTGCCTCAATCCACAGCCCCACAGAGAGATGTAATGCGATGCTTTCTTTGTTCCTCCTTCTTTAAACATTAGTGGACTTTTGAAATCAAGGAGTTTGTGTCCAACTACAATAAGACACCTTTTCATGTTGCGTTACATGTTAAGTCATCAGGTAGTTGATAATTGGGAAAGTGAAAATTCAGAAAAGACACTATTTCTGGAAAAATAAGGAAGCAAAAAATATTTTACTTTTTTCCTATTTCTTACATTATGACCTCATATTTCCTATCACAAGAAAGGCATTTACAAAACTTTTGATTCAGACATAAACTATTAAGTTTTAACAAGTTACCAGTACAGAATTTAGACACGCATCTAAGATAAGGTGCACAAAATTGTTTTGATGCAAAGGCTAACCCAAGATAACCACCTAACATAATCATGTAGACTATAAGGGATTGAATATGCCTAGATAGGATAACATTAATACCAATCCACGGTTCTTCACTCTGATCTCTTTGCGAACAACATCAATTCCTTTGCACAGACGTCATCCTGTCTCATAGAAAACAGTTCTATTTCTTTCTTTTTTTTGCTTATGCTCCCACCAAACAGCAGTCATTAATTTACTGATACCCTGTCTATCAGGCCCACATCATCTTGATTAGGGCTGTTATCCTAATCAAAAGGCTGATAATTAAGACTATCCATCTGTAGAGTTCTAAGTGCTGAGATGAGTTGCAGATCCTAATTAAGATTATTTAGGTGTTACTTAAATGCCATCATTTGATTCAGCTAATCATACCAGCAGGTACATTAGATTTGCATTAATGTTCTGCTGAAGCCAGCAGCTATTTAGGCAGATCAAAAATGTAGATTGCAGACACTATTTCAAATGTCTTTATTTGAAAGTGATACTGAGACAATACATTTAGATAAGCAGGATGTTAGAGCAGCTTAGGTTATTTCAATGTTTCTTAATTTGCTTTATGGTAATAAGTAGAGTATTTAAAATAAACAGCCTATTTATTGAATTTACTGTGTATCTTTCATCATCTTGCACCCTCTCTCACACATGGATATGCAGCCCAACAGTGACACATCTTTCCAGTGTTTTCCACTTTTTCAATTATTCTTACTGAGGCATATTAAATTCTTTGCAAACCACATTTCATTAGTAGAAATGTTTGGGAACAATGAAGGATGTTTCAGATCCAAAATATCTCACATTATATTAAGAACAAATAAATAAAATAATGTTTTAATGATCATATAAATAGCCAACCATCCTAACGCATTAATAATAAAATGATTATAGTAAAGTATAAATCATTAATGTCTTATTTTATATTATTTTTTCTTTGCTTAATGGAAAATACAGAATATATTTTTGATTGATTGCATAGGTACAATGGAATGAATTTTGTTCATAAGATCTTGGCTAAGTATCACTTCCAAGTTATTTCTCCCCATATTGTGAGGTCAAATTCTACAACTGCCTCTGAGAGTAAGTACTGCGTTTCTTTCTCTTTTTTCTGAGAATGATTCACATAAAAAAATATCTGGTCAATAATTTGAATTCTCTTTTTCCGGTGTACAGAGGCAATATACACTCAGGTTATATGCCCAGATGTTAATTTCTGAAATTCTTGTGTTAAAGTGAGTATGTGGGTGGGACTAGGAGAGAAGGTACAGGGCCATAAAAGGAACTGGAAGCAAATTGAAGTCCAGAAGCTCTTGCTTCTGCTGTGTGCTAGGTATTCATGACAAAGGGTGATATTGTGAACAGAATCACTTCTTGCTCAGAGGTATCCCTGTGTGAGTGTCTACATGATATAGTAAACTGATTATTTTGTGCTCTCTATCCCTATATTCATTGAGGTCTGATTGACAAAGTTATGTAAATTCAAGGTCCACAGAGATGATTTGAATACATTTTTATTATGAAAGGATTACTGTATTCAAGACAGTTTAGACTTCTGCCCCTCACCTAACTACTGTTGTTTTGTGTTTTGTTTTGGGGTTTAGGATCTGCTTTCTTAGTGACTTTTGTATAACCAGCACAGTAGTGTTGACTAGAGTCACCATGCTCTCTTTGGAGACTTTTTCATCTTACAGCTGCAAGTCTGCACCCTTCATTCACATCCCCCACATCCCCCACACCCTAGCCCCCAGTACCCACCATTCTACTCTGATTTTATGACTCCAGCTTCTGCAGATTCCACAAGGTCATAGAGTGATGTTTTTGTGTTTCCTATTACACTTGGCATAATACCCTCATGTTTCATCCACACTGTTGTAAAGGCAGGATTTCCTTTTTTATTGTGACCTAAAGATAGTCATATATATATATATATATAAATGAATATTTTATGGACCTGTAGCTATACCTATTAATTTATTTATTTATTCTCCAAGGGGCACTTAGTTTTTCCCTAATAGGTGGACTCTTATAGATACACTGCACTGGACATGGATTGTGGACATTTTTTGACTATTTACTTCATTTATTTTAGATTTATATATAAGTGGGAATAGTGGATTTTATGATGATTCTATTTAATTTGAGAGAATTATTTCCATAATACCTGCTCCAATTTTCATTCCCCTTACTCATGATTGCTATCTTTGATATTGAGGTACTAATGCTCCTATCACGTGAGAGGTGATATCTCATGGTGGTTTTGATTTGTATTTTCCTGGTAATTAGTTAAGGTATTCAAGATCTTTCCATGCATTTGTAGATCATTTGTTTGTCTTAGGGGAAATGTCTATTTTTATCCTTTACATAGATTTAATAAAATTGTTGTTATTATTTTGCTATTGAGTTGGATGACTTCCACATATATTTTTAATATTACTCTCTTTTCAGATACATGATTTGCAAATAATTTCTCCTATTCCATAAATCATTTTGTCAGTTATTCTGTTTAAAAGCAATTTAGTTTCACATAGTTCAACTCAGTTATTTTTGCTTCCATTGTGCAATAATTAAAATCTTTGCTAAGACCAGTACCATAGAGTACTTTCCCCATGTTTCATTCTAAAATTTTATATTTCAGGGTCTTACATTTAAGTCTTTAATTCAGATTAAAATAATGTTAGGGTTCAATTTCATTCATTTGCATGTAGATTCCAGCATGGTTTATTTATTGAAAAGGCTAACTTTTCACCTGTGTATTCTTGGCACCTTTGTTAAATATATTAGATAATTGTATATCTGTGGGGTATTTTTTATGGCTCTTGATTTTTTTCTATTGGTCTCTGTGTCTGTTTTTATGCTAGTACAATTCCCTTTTAATTACTATCACTTGTAACATAGTTTGAAATAAAAATGTGATGTTCCCAACTATCTTCCTCAAGATTATTTTTGCTATTAGAGGTCTCAATGCTTCTACACATAATTTAGAATTATTTTTCTATTTCTGTGAAAAATGACATCGGAATTTAGATGCAAATTGCATTGACTTTGTATGTTGCTATGGGTAGTAAGAACATTTCAACATATCAATTCTTCTCAAACCTTAATACAGAATATCTGTTCATTTATGAACATCTTCTTCTTTTTTAATCACCATTTTATAGTTTTCAATGTATAGGTCTTTCACTTCTTTAAATAAATTTATTTCTTAATGTCATATATTTGATGCTATCACAAATGATATTTGTTGCTTTTTTAGATAGTTTATTGCTCATGAGTATAAATGTAAATGACTTTTATATGTTGCTTTTGTATCTTGTAATTTTACTATATTATTTTATAGGTCATTATTTTGTTGTTGTTGGAGTCTTTAGGGCTATACATGCTTACATATTTAACTGCAAACAGAGACAGTTTTACATCTTCCTTTACAAATTGAAATATTTTATTTATTTATTTTCCCTAATAACTGTGACCAGAGCTTTAAGAAGTAGGTTGAAGAGAAGGAGTAAGAGTAGGCACCCTTGTTTGTTCCTGATCTTAGAGAAAAGGTTTTGAGCATTTTGTCATTGAGTATGCCAGCTGTGAGCTTGCCATATGTAGGTGTTTTAGTCCATTTTTTCCTTTCTGTGACTAAAAGACCTAACAAGAACAATTAGAGGGGAAAAGGTTTATTTAGAGCTTACCTTTTCAGAGGTCTCAGTCCATAGGTAGTGGGCGCCTTTCCTTAGGGCTCGAGGTGAGGCAGGACATCATGGCAGAAGAGTGTGGTGGAGGGAAGCAGCTCACATGATGATTGGAACCAGAGAGACTCCACTCTCTAGATACAAATATATACCCCAAAGCCACGCCCCAATGCCCGCCTCCTCCAGCCACATACTACCTGACTTCCGTTACCACTCAGTCAATCCCTATCAGGGGATTAATTCATTAATTGGGTTGAGACTGTCATAACCCAATCATTTCACCTCTGAATATTCATTGTCCTACACATAAGCTTTTGGGGACATCTAATATCTAAACCATAATAGTGGGTTTTATTGTGTCAAGTTGTATTTCTTTAATATCTAATTTGTTGTTTGCTTTTACCTTAAAAGATTGTTGCATTTTGTTCAGTGCTTTGTCTTTATCTGCTGAGAGATCATATGGTTGTTCATCCTTGATTCCATTGCCTAGCTGATTGATTTTCATAAATTCAACTGTCCTTCATTCCAGAAATAAACCCCACTTCAATGTGGTATTCCATTCCTCCTTTTACTTTTCTCTTGTATTATGTCCGCTAGTATTTTGTTGAGAATGTTTGCATTCGTGTACAGAACTGAGTGAACTGTGTGTCTTCTCTTGAATTGAATCCAATGCTAGCAGCACTACCACTGAAAACACTTCTACATCTCAGATCCTATGACTCCTGTAACTGCATGCGTGTGAGTGCACTAGTTCTGGTGACAAGTGGCCTAATTTCCCCACATGGAGGAGAAAGGGAGAACTTTTGTAACACACCTGTTTCAACCACCCAGAACTCCAGTATCCTCAGCTGCTGCAGCCATCATGGGCACGTGGACCACTATGAACCATCACAGTCTTTGCAGTCTTTGTAGACATTGACTTCTGCTGAGGCAGCTGCACAGAGACACAGCTGCTATAGCTCACTGGAAACCAGAGGTGTGTTCCCTACCAGTCAGTCCCTGGAAGCCACTCACAGGTGGACATCTTTTCGAATGTTCGCAGTTCAAAATTCTGCCTACATGTACAGATGCCAAAGCATCAATAGAAAAAAGAAAAGCCAAAGACATATATATATATATATATATATATATATATATATATATATATATATATATATCACCATCAAGGATCATGGCAACTTTTCAGAAAGTGACCTTAAATGGAGATTCATGTATTTTCTCAGAAAAAATTCAAAATTATTATTTAAAGGAAACTCAGTGAGGTGTGACTGTTTCCATCATAGGTATCTGGATTTCAAAGACACTGTGTTGTATTTCAATTCATACCTTTAAAAAATATAACTGGCTTTGTTTTCCACCATTTACAAAGTAGACTTTAAAAATTATAAGACTTTTAAATCTTAGTCATAAATGTCAACCTGTACCCTGCACACTGTAGTAAAAGAATTATACCTAACTGGATGCTGCAATGTCATTTTCTTCTGCCCTCAGGTAGAAAAAGTGTTATGTGGTAAACTTAAAGATATTGATTAAAAACCAAGAAGGATAGAAAGGAGAACAGAGCCACTGAGTAACTTGCATGTTGACTAATCTGTTGCTGAATAATTTAGAATTGAATATATTTGGAACTATTAAAACTTTGAGACTACTAATGACAGCACTCAACAATCTTATTTTCTTGGAAAGTGCCCAAGAATTCCTTATTTATGGCTCTTTTATTCTAATGTGACTAATTTATATTTTGCCTGAATGGCTTTCCTAAAATTGATTTACTTTTAGTGGAAGAATATGCTTTTATTTAAAGTTTTATTTGCATCACATATAAAATACTAATTACTTTAACTTACCCATAATCTTTCTTGGTATATGTCAATTTTAATCAATTTGTTGAATGCTATTTTACCTTGAGAAACTTGCTCAGAATTAAACATTGTGATTGAGATTGGGCACAAGTTCAGCCAGGGGTGGAGGCACACACCGGCTACTTGGAAGACTGAGACAGGGAGATTGCGAGTTCAAGGCCAATTTCAGGAACAAAGAGAGACTCTATCTGAAAATAAAAAATAAAGTGGACTGGGAGTGTAACTCAATGGCAAAGCACCCTGGGTTTGATTTCCAAAACCAAATTAAAAAAAGGAACACAAGTTCTAAATATAGACTTATACATAAAATACTGCAAAAAACATTGTGCATAAAATGACCATTTCTGAGTACCAATTGTATAGTAGGCATGCGACTCGTATTATTAGTTTTATTCTTCAATGCCCTGTAAACAAACGTGACCGACCTCCCACCACAGCTGGGGGTGTTTAGGATCTCTTGCTGACTCTTGCCGTCTGGGCACCAAGAAGATGTTTTTCCTCATGGGCAAAAGGAGAATAGTGACATCTGCTTTGCAGGGATGTTTGGAGACTTGAGGTTCTTTTTTTCATCCTTTTCTCCCCAAAGAAACCCCATCCTGTGCTGTGTGCTTCCTCATTTAGGGAGTGATAGTTCCATTCGTCCATGTCCCTGTTATAAGGTTAGAGATGACTTTAGTGGTTCTTTTCCCTGCACTCCACAACCAATCCACCTATAAGGCTCGCTGGCTCTCCCGTGATGTGCATCACACCCTTCCCCTTCTCACCCCCACTGAGGCTACGGCACTGGTTCAAGTCCAGGCTCTTCTCACCAGGATGGATCTAAGTATGGCCTAACTCCCTGTCCACAGGGTTGTCACCAAGGTCCACCCACCTCAGCGATTTTCAACTCAGTTGCCAAGTGATCTCCAGAAGTACAGACATCTCATGCCACCTCTGTGTTTGCCCACCGGACGCTGGCACTCCCCAGGAACCTAAAGAATACTCCTGCAGAAAGAACCCATGGCTCCTCCCATGGACGCTTTCCTGGATGCAGGAACAATACTGGTCAATGGAGCTGTCAAGGCAGGAGCACAGAAAGCATTAGTGTCCTGGGAGCGGCCCTCAAACGTTGACAGACAAAATGGAGGCTAAATATCCCAGCACTCCCAGCCCTCACTCAGGTGAGACCCCTGGGATATGTGACAGGCCATCACCCAGAGTGCCACTGTGCTGAACATAATCTGCTGTGAACTGACTCCATATTTTCTCCCTTCTCTCTGACATCCCCACCGCCCCTTGATCTCCTCCCAAATGCACTGCTAGCTTCACGCCCTGCACGGGCCTTGTTGACCTGGCCACAGATCTCGGCCCTACAAATGCTTCTCCACAAGCTCCTTCCCAGGCTGGTGTCGGGCATCACGTCTCCTGCGGATGTCCCAGTCCCCTCTCACCCTTCCTCAGCTCACCGGGGACTCCACGCCAGCCCAGGGCTCACTTCTCTCCCCAGGTCCTGCTCCTTTGTTTGCTCCTTATTAGTGCACCCTCCCCAGCTGCCACTCTGGGACGCCTGCTCCTTCCCTCACCTGTCACATTTTCCTTCATAGCCCTGGACATCATCTGGTATGATATATATTTGATTATTTTAAAAATCTGTCTCTTCCCACTAAACATAAATCTCATGGTGTTAAGAACATAGTTTGTTTTTTGAGGACACTGAATCCTCCTTGAATAAAATAATCAGTAGAGTTGAACTTGGGCAGCCTAGTCAACCTTTTAAATACTTTTTTTTCTTTTATTAGAAGTAAATACAACTTTTTAGTCCATATTACGTGCTCAATGGAAGATGTTCATTCTTATGGTCAATATTTATATGTTGTTTTAGTCCTAAATCTACTATCATGTCATTTTTTTTTATTATACATACCCCATAAAAATGGATGTTTCCAATTGTAAATGGAAATGTTGATGTTATGGTAGGCTATATAAGTTCAAAGCACATGTAAAGAAGGACACATCTAACACTCTATTGACATGCAGTATGTGGAGAAGCTTTCTAATGGACGATCCCACCTTAATTAGAAAGTGTAAATCTGAAAATGGTTAGTGACCAAGTTAATGGGTGTGAAGGATTGATACTATGGAAGACTTGTGGGAATATTGTTCAGGTTGTCATATGTCTTAGGGAAGGATCATATGCTTTTGAAATTAAGATTAGACGATTTTATCAGAAGAGAGATATGCAAGAATAAAACTTTCTTAAGTATTGTCTTTTTTTTAATGAAGGAAAATGCAGTTCTAAAATAGTCAGCAAGTTAATGAAACAACTTGAAAGGAAATCCTGAGAGGAAAAGCTGATTGTATTGCAACTTATCAGAGAATATTTAAGGATGACTTGTTCAGAGCCTTATTGAACAAAGCCATTTTTTTTAATCATTGCATGTATCATGTTGATTTGGAGAGATAGTTCTTTACACTGTACATACAATATGGTATCCACACAAAGAGAGGCAGAGTCGAGCAATCATGAGTGATGTCATTTTTTAAAAATTTTGTTTTCTTAGCCAATGATTACCAAAATAATGAGGCCAAAGCACTAAAATGATATCAGCAGAAATTGTTTTTGAGGTAAATGGATGATTATGATTGTGATGCTTATATGTCACAAAAAAGGTAGACATATTCTTATTTATAGTTTCTCCAAAACTTATGCAATTATCGTTTACTATAACACACACACACACACACACACACACACACACACACACAGAGTTTGATGAATTTTAATGAACTGAACCTGGCTTCCTGAAACAGACTATCAATAGTATCCCAGCAGCCCCCCTCTGACATACCCAAAGGAGATTGGTGTGTAAATAAGTAACTTAAAAAAAATAGACTGTGGGTTAGCCATTGTGTGGAAACAGGTGTCAGCTGGCTCTGGTGATCTGGGTCTTGAGAGCCACACTGTTCTCCGGAAGTCTAGTTCGGTGATGAGGACCTGAAGTCGTTGCTGTAAGTTTACACACACTCGAATGTGTTTCCATAATCCTTCTAACTCCTATGAGATTTCAAGTATCCCTCGATAAATCCCCTTCTGCTTAAATTAGCTGGAGTGCATTCTGTTTCCTGCCGACCAGGGCCCCGCATGAAACAAAGATTAATCCTCTCCATGGACACTTTGAAACACCAAAATATATTGAAAGAGGTTCCCAAAGGAGTACAGACACAAAGAGAGCGTGAAAGAATAATTTCAGCATGGAAAACTGTTAGGGGTGATGGTGGAACTCTGCTTGGTTTTTCTGGGGTAGCAAAAATAAAAAGTAATTTTCTCCCGATCATGGAGACTCATAATACAATCAAGTCAGCTTGTCCCACAGAGTGAGGCTGTTACGTAGAACACAAAGTGAAAACTACCGGATGCAAAATCTGAGAATGTTATGCATAGGCGTTTCATTCCTGAGACGTGGAAGCCAGAGTCAAGCTCCCAGAAACCATGATTTTTTCAGTTTTCTCAGAAAAAAAAGGCTGTGGGGTCACCTGTACCTGCATTTGGTTGCCTGCCCTCCTTTGCAGTCAGAGAAAATGACATAAAAAGGTAAAGTGACTTTGATGGCAGTGTGATCAAAACTGGGAAGTCAGGGATTATGCCTTCCTGGCCTATAGCAATGTTAGCTTTTCCGGAACAAACCAGGCTCTAACGCAGGCCATGCACCTGATCCAGTGTTCCCAGTGGGATGGTGCCCAGGCCCGGGTTCTGGGGAGAGTCCCAGTTTCTGTTCTCATCTTAAGGTGATGGCTTGAAGATAAGCAGGAAATGGGAAGAAAAGACAATTTAGGACTTTTAATTTTACATGGGCTCACTACAGAACATTTGTAAAGTCAGAACAAGACAGATGCACACCATCAAGAAATCTTAACTCTAATGAATGCATAGACTTGTAATTTTAAAAATATGCCAGCAATACCCTTTATTATAGTAGATAATTCAACAAATGTAGGATTTTAAGTAGCTCAACACTCATCTTGCTGGGTCCAGAGTACCAGATGTTGACAGAGTTTCAAATATGTTAGTACCATACAATTGCATAAAGTGGTGTCATATTAATTCTAAGGTGATATATTGCAATTATACGTAAAAATAAAGATCTTGATGTAAATAATTTATGAAAACTTTAAGTACTAGGATGACAAAATAATTAGACACTTAAATAAAAACTAGAATTGTGCATGTGTGTTTTTTTTTCTACATAGATTCAAGCTTAATCCAAATTTATTTACAGTGATATGGAAATGTGAAAAATTTTGGGAGAAAATATTGTCTGCTACAGAGACTTTTCAGATAATCAAGATTTTTTTTTTCTTAGCATATGAACATTGGTTTTAAAAAGTATATTTATTTTAATGTATTCATATTAACTTAAAATAGATAACCCAGAGTTTTCTGCCCTTGACCCCAGGAGCTCATTTTCAGCCATATTTCTCCTATTTTGTCCAAGAGTTTTCCTTTCTAATCACCTCCAGGTTCATTAGCTAAGGCCCTTTATGCCAACCGCAGCCCCTCTGGCCCCCCGGTATTTGCACTGGGAAACTAAATATTTGTGCAACTGCCTGCCTTTGCTCTTTCCTCCTCAGTTAGCACAGTGGAACCTCACTCAGACTCAGGCTCTGCCCCCAGCATGGAGGGAATTCCAGGTCTGCTTGGAGGCTGGTATTGATTTCTTCTGTGACAGCATTGGTTCTGACCACTGGCCACTGTTCATTCACTCACAGCCATTGGCAGGCACTCCTGTAAAATGGGTGCAGTCTGGTTTGTGAATTTAAGAAATTATTCTGATGGTCAGAAATAGAGGAGAGCAAGTACTCACAGGTGATCCAGTGTGCTCTGGCATGCACTAAATATCCTGACACACAGGAAGAGAAAGCAGGATGGGGAATCAGGGTGGCACACTGAATTGGGGGGATGAGGGGAACGGTCAATGGTAAGTTGTAAAGAAGTAGAATATGTGGGTTTCCCTTTGCTTTAACAGGTCAAGATGTCATTGGCATATGATAAGTAGCACATACTTAAAATGTATAATTTCAAATATGTACTTATGCTTATATGTATGAATTCATGAATTCACCACCTTAATTAAGGCAATGAACATATCCGTTACCTTCCAAAGATGCCTCATGCCTTTTCAAAATTAATTCCTCCTTCCTTGCCCTGAAGCTCCCTCCTCTGCCTCCAGGGAATGCTGATCTGCTACGTCACTAGAGACTGCTTGAAAATGCTAGAAGTTTCTGTAAATGGAATCACACAAAGGGACCTCTTCTTTGAGGACGAGAACAAGTCTGGTATTTTTTACTCATAATAATTATTTTGAGATCCATCCACAACGCAGCCCATGTCAGTGGTCTCTTCTCATTAATGAGCACTGGACCATATTGTGTTAATTTATTCATCTGTGATGATGGACACTTTGTTTCCAGTCTCTGGCTATTTTAAATAAAATTGCTATGAGGAAGTTTGGAGATAGAAAGTAAAAGTATTTGTTTGTTTGATTTGTCTGTTTGGTTTGATTTCACTTTGTTTTAGTGCTGGGGATTAAATGCAGGATCTTTCACATACTAGGTGAATGTTCTACCACTGAGTTACATCCACAGCATGAGTATAGATATTTGTAGGTATGCATATGCTTATCTTTTTTTTATTTCTCTAAAGTTATTTATGGAAGAATAGAAATATTTGATGATATAATAGTTTAAACCTTTCAGAAAGTGCTAATATCTTTACATACTTAAAAAATGTTTAACTTTTTAAAACATTTTATTAACATCTATTAGTTTTACAAGTTGATGGAATGTGGAGTGACATTTCAATATATTCAAACAGTATTCACTTGTAATAGTAGACAATGTATGATGGATCCAAGCCCTTTGTCTACTCTGCAGTTGACGAATGTTCCCCTAGTCTGAGCTTTTCCTCTGTATCCTCCCCATATTGCCATTAGAACTTGAAAAGTTTTTATTCTGATGATGTTCTATCACTTGGTTATTTCATGGATTATAATCAGTGTCCTTCCTAAGAAATGGGTATTTGATTCAGGGTTGCAAGGGCTTTTCTCAGGGTTTCTTGTTCTAAAAGAAAATCTTCTCGGGGGATGGGGATGTGGCTCAAGTGGTAGCACGCTCGCCTGGCATGCGTGCGGCCTGAGTTCGATCCTCAGCACCACATACAAACAAAGATGTTGTGTCCACCAATAACTAGAAAATAAATATTTTTTAAAAATTTCTCTCTCTCTCTCTCTCTCTCTCTCTCTCTCTTTAAAAAAAAAAGAAAAGAAAATCTTCTAGATTTACAGTTTTAAGTTTTTGCATTTCCATCCATCATTCATTCTGAGTTCACCTGCGTATGAGACATGAAGTACGTATAAAAACAGTTCTTTTGTTTTTATTTGGCTAACAGATCTACAATTCATTGAAACGCCATGTATTTAGAAGTCTAGTTTTTCTCCAATTGCCTTTGCACCTTTGCTGAAAATCAGTGGCCCGACTCTTGTAGGTCTACATCTTAAGCCACTGTCCTGTTTAATCCTGTCATCACCTAATGCCCACACTGTCTCCATTACCCTTACTTCACATGAAGCTTTGAGGTCAGGTAGTTTCGGTGGTTCACCTTCATGCTTTAATTCAAACCTGTTTTGGCTACTCTTGCTCTTTTCTACCTCTGCATTAACTTTACTCTATCAAAGACCTGCTGGGAGTTCAATTTTACATGCAATGAATTTATATATCAATTTAATCCATATATTTTGTCTGTTTTTCTTTCCATCTTGGCTAAAAGCAGAAAAAAAAATCTCTGCTAAGAATAGCTCATTTTGATGGAGTCTTTGCAATCAAACTTGGTTATGAATGTAAATTATACTTTCCATTAACTGATGAGTTTGAATGTGACAACTTAATGGGAAAAAAATGAAGGAAACTACAGGAGTAAAATGAGTATCCATACATGGGGTTGAAAGACACCCATATTGAATGATTATCAGTATTGTGAAAATTTGTGGCAATTTGTTGAATTCTTATGTGAGCACAAGGGATTGACTAAAGACAACATTGCTTTTTTATTTGTTTGTTAATTTATTAATTATAGGAGGACACACAATATCTTTATTTTTTTTTATGTGGTACTGAGGGTAGAACCTGGTGCCTGATGCATGTGAGTCGATCACTCTACCATTGAGCCACAACCCCAACCCTAAAGGTAATATTTTATATTGAATATTTCTTTACAGTCTAACTTTAGTCCTCCTGGCTTAATATCCTGAAACTGCTCTCTTATACGTCTGTAATTCTCATTTTTTATTTAACTTCTATGAATCTCAGCTTCCTCAACTATGAAATTGAACTACTAATATACTTTATAGCAAAGGACTATTGTTTAGCTAATGCAAAATATATGGAATGCATTAAGTATGCAAAAAATGCTACAAAGAATACCACAAATATTAGAGATGTTTGAATATTTTCAGTATGTATGGAGAGAAGTCCCATGGGCACTGACATGCTTCCTTGGCATTCAGTCATTTATAAAGTGAGCCCCACGAAGCAGAGGCGGGGCTGGAAACCATGTTAGCTGGCAGTCTTCACACCTGGTATTCCAACAGGTTCCTAACAGGGTAACACTGCCATGCCTGACTATCCTTACTGCCTCTTTACCTTTCCCTCATTTCTCTGTCAGACATAATTGCTTTAAAGATTTTCTTGATATCCCAGGCCTTAAGTATTTATGTGTGTTCTACCTCGGTGCAATTTTCATGGATTTTTCATCCTTGGTATTTACTGAGATGCTTCCCTTCCCCTCCCTCTCTCCCATTGTTCTCCTCTTTCTTCTCTCTCTTACCTCCTCCTACGAATGGCACCGGGGATTGAACCCAGGGGTGCTTCAGCCCTGAGCTTCACTCCCAATTCTCTTTACTTTGTATTTTAGGAAGGATCTTGCCAAGTTTGTGAGGCTGGCCTGGAACTCACAATCCCCCGAGTTGACTTCCTGAGTTATCTCCTCCTGCTTCTTTAACAGATACAATTCAGTATCATAGCTCTTTAACATTCTCTGCTACTAATTGTAACATCAGTAATATTTCTTCTTTTTAGAGTTTGATAAAAAAATTCTTTAATAAATATAAGCTTACATATTGACCCTTAAAGCTTAACAAGAATAAAGCTAAGTTAAAACAGGACAAAACAGATGACTGATAGACATAAGGGAATAGCACAGCTTTCTCAAAATAGTGGGTCTTAGCTTCATTGTAAGACTTCTAAACAGTGAAAATTCAATTATTCAAATAATTCAAATTTTTGTGTATAGACAAAAACAATTATCAAGAGATTACACTTTCAATGTATGTTACAAACACTGGGTATTTAGTGTTCCCAAATTTATGTAGTTTCAAAACATGTATATCTACATACTACAAAACCACCACTGTCCTAATATTTAAAATATCTTATGAATGCTATCCTTTACTTATTACACCTTTAAATTTTGTGTTAATGTTGGCTCATCCTAATTTAGTCCTTATACATCAAAATATAAACTTAACAAAGTACTACCTTGGAGCAACTAATATTTCTAATTTTGTAACTCTGTTACATATGTGATATAGAAATGAATACAAATTCCCTTCTAAAATGGCCATGATTTTAAATAGATTTCTTTACATAGCATTTATTTACATTTACCAAATATGCATTATGGATTGATGTTTTCCCCAATTAAAAAAAATACTACTTTGCAACTTCTTTGATGAATGTGATTTAAGACATTTCTCAAAAATAGACTGTCTTTTTACTGTGGGATTTGTAGAAGTTGAGAATTTTTATGCTTGATAAAATGTAACTCCTATACAAGTTCTCACTCCCTCCTTTTTATCAAAAGTTAATTTTAATCTCAACCTACATTGTGCTCCATTATTCTGCTTCTTTTTAACAATGCCATCTGTATTCTTTTTTATCCAATGAACTTCAAACTGATTGTTCTATGAGGTTCAAGTTACGTTAACTTTTGAAGGTGATTTAGTTTTGTGTCTGGAAATTCAATGAAGGCACATAACTTCTCTGCAGAGAACACACTGGGTACACATAGGAATTAATCTGATTTTAGTGTTCAAATACCTAAGATCCTTCAGAGGCATCAGTATCTTCTCTGTTGTTGCATCAATTGACTTTGCTTCTCATTGTTGGATATATTTTCTTGCTTATTTGCATGCCTGGATGTTTTTATTTGATAGAAGAAATTTTGGATGGAAATATATTTGTATTGCCATAAATATTTTTGAGTGATGTTTTGGACCATACTTATTTTTCTTAGAGTGGGTTTGATCCTTTCAGATCTTGGTTTTAAGTGTTGTTAAGAAAGACCTCTGCAGTTTTCAGCCCAGAACTGTTTCCCTCTACCTAGAGGAACTCTTTTAAATATTTTCTAAATACTGTACTTGAATCACAAGGTTTTTATTGCAGACTGCTGGGAGCAGACACTGTTCTCACCTGGGGAAGAGTTCCAGAAATTATTCTTTCTAATATATTCTGGTTAGCTATTTATGCAACCTTGGCTACTTTCTTCCCACATTTTCAAACAAGAGACTCGGCTGAATATTCAACGGGAAATTTCCTCAGATCTTTAGATCTTTAACTTTTGCAGCTTTATCTTCTTCAGTTTTTCTCTGTGGGTCTAGCAGCCTCTCCACATTCCACCTCTGTGTCTTCAAACCAGGGAAGCTACTGGGTCCACCTGGGTTCTCAATTTCAATTCCATCATTAGGAAACGCTCTGTAGGCAGGACTATGTGTCCATTCTAGTGTTTAAATAATTTATTTCTTCTGGATCAAGGACTGCTGTTTTTCTGTCTGCTATCTAATTTCCTGAAGACAGTTTTAATGTATTGTGTCCAGTTTTGTGGCATTGTTGCTTCCTGTGGAAGAATAAATCTGGTCCATGACATTTCATCTTGACCAGAAGCAGAAATTCCAACTTCTTTTTACTACTTCTCACCAATAAAATGCCAATAGCTAAGATTAAAGTCCCTGACACACAATATGATCTTTCTGAAAGCCGGTTTCCTTCAATTTTTATGTTCTACAAACATTCATATTTAAAGAGCTCTTCTCTGCTACTTATTCGTGTGAATTATTTCTGGGTTGAACCGAGTTTCCAGATCATTAGGATCTAGCCAACACTGAGTCCCACTGGGACCTCCACACAGGCTTCCCTGGCCTCCCACTTGCTCACCTCCCCAGCTCACCGCCCCATGGCCTCACCTCTGCCACTTAGCCTTTCTTCCCACAGCTGCTGGCTCATCTCAGTCCTGGCGTCCTGAGCACCTGTGCTCTCTCTCCCCCTGTGCTCTCCCACACGAAGCCTCTTGTACCCCCACTACAAAATTCTCCAGAAATGTGGGTGTTATGGAGAAATGGCCAAATCTGTGACGCCACCAAGAGGGTCAGACGTGCCACAGCAGTGCTCTCGCAGGGCCCCCGGGTCCACATAGCTCCCCTCCCCCTGGCTTTCTCCTGCAGTGCCCTCTCCATTGCCCACTCTCATTCACGCTGCTTCCCAGATGGCCTCAGAAGTCCCAATTCCTCACCTGGAAAATTCATGGAAATGCAGGTTATATACCAGTTGTTGCAGGGCCTGGCTGGCAAACGTATCCCTAAGGAGCTGTGCACAGTGGTGCAGGGGATGCTCCACTGACCATGCTTAGAATAGCACAGCACTGGGACACACAGACCCTTTTCTCAGGGGGCAGCTGCCATAAAGTAGCGGGGTGGGGTGTGTTTTTTGCACACATTTCACTCTAATGCAATCACATGGCTACTTTCTTAACTAGTGGATCAAAAAAAGAAGAAGAAAGAGAAAGAGAGAGAAGCAACATGTTTATAACCCTTTTATTTTATTTGATGTGTCAGTTCTAAATCTTAAGAACAAAGTACTTATTCCCATGGAATTCTTCCAATCAAATCAGTCAATAGAATATGTAAAATATGAGGAAAACATTTCTCATATCATTCGCCAATATTTTTCCTTACCTAAATGATTCTCTCTGATGAAATCATTTAGACTTTTAAAGAATGTTTTGAATATACTAAAACCTTCAAAACCCATTAAATAAAAAATAAAGTTATATAAGTGGCATAATATTTTATAATGTTTTGAATAAGAATGGGGAATTTTGGCAAATACTTACTTAAATACATATATCCTTTCTGTAATTCGAGAACTAAGGAGTTAAAATGTTTGTGCATGGACATTACTTTGTATCCATGACCCTCTTTTCTACTGAAATGGCTCTGGACACCATCCCACCTGCTGCAGGAGCATGGATCACCTGGCAAGAACTTTTACTTAGAGATGACACTAGGCAAAGCAGAGTCAGATTTTTAGTTACAGAGAGTAAAGGCTTCTAAAGGAGCAGCCAGTCCCATATAAATAATTAAAAACAATGAAAAATTATGGTCCATGACTAAATGAAAGAAAATTGAAATGAAGTCCTAATGATTCCCGAAGCACATGGCTACCATCACTGAGATGCAGGAGCTTGTAAATCCTTGGAGAGAGGCCTTCCCTTACTCCAGAGAGATCAGCTCATCCTCACTTTCCGCCTGCAAGGTGCTCTGGGACCAGTGATGTGCCTCTTCCTTTAGAAACCTGGTTTGGGTGTCTAGGCCTGCTAAGAATAAATGCCACCTGCTCCCCACGGCCCAGCCTTTTTCCCAGAGTTCTCAGGATAACTGTGGAAAGCCATTGACATAAAGCCAGGGATTGTCAATTCCTGTGAGAGCCACACAGTTACACACACACACACAAACACACACACACACCTTCCTGTGAAAATGCTTTGGGGAGTATATGTGAGGCCTCAACATAATTTTTTTTTCAAAATTCTCTATGGATTCAACTTTGCTTCATGCTGAGAAGTGTTCTGCTGTTAAAATATTTGTACTTAATTTACCTAAACAGATGGTGCAGACACACCCACCCTGATCACAATACTTAAAAAAATGTGTAATAATTTTCTTTTCTTCCTTTCTTCCTTAATTTGGAACTTACATGTTTATAGAGGCAGCATTGTCCCCAGGCTCCAAGCCATCCAGGTAACCTCACTATGGAGAGCTTGTCATAGGATGATCATTTAAGGAATGCACATAAAGAGTTAGGAAGATGCTGACTATGGGGATCACCATACCTTTTTAGACTCCTGGTGTGCTGAATACATTGCACACTTGGGGTTATGCCAAAGTAAACCACATGACACATTGGTGCTTGCAAACACAGCTATGAAGGGCTCAGCTAAAATAGTTTATCTGCATCATAAAGTAATTTAAAATACAAACGAGAATGTGTACTACCCAGGGATAAAATATTCTTATAATTCCTTAACTCACTAACATTTCATGTGTTATCAAACATTCTTAGTAAAAGTTTATGTTTATATTAGATATCATATTATAAATGCACACATATGCACAGGTCATGTATGTATGCTGTGCCCTGGCAAAAGCACCTGCCTTTTCAGTGGCTACCATGCACAATTAGGAAAGTCTTTCCCATGCCATTGAGACCATTGAAGAAATGGCTTTCCTCACCTGAACAACAGCCCGATACCAATTCCTAAGAAGTGTGCATGTTCTTCCTGCTTCCCCAGTGGGCTTGGCCTCTCCTCCATCTCCTTCGCTGTGCACTGACTTGAGTCACTTCTGCAAAGCTCAAAGTGACTTTGCAAATTGTCTTCTGCTGACCATGAGGGTGGAAAGAGAGCAAGCAACAATTACCAGCTCTATTTCTTGCTTCTGTGATCATTTTCTCCTCCCCACATTCCTTTTCCTATAGAGTTTTCCCATTGCAGTTTGTGTCCAGGGCACGAGGAACTTTGCTATTGGAGATTTTCACTTATCACTCATCAGACTGTGTCCCTGTGTTCTTCACTTCATTGATTTTAAATTCCTCTGGCTCTGCCCACACCCCAACTTTAAGGAAATATCTCTGCCCTATGTTCCAACTCCTGCTGTGATTAGGCTATTAGACCTGTTTGCAGGACCACTCAGACCTATAAATGACCTGGGACAGGGAATCCATAGACAGGTCAAATATGTACTGTGTGCACACTTGAAGGTAGCATGAGAAAAATGATATTTTGCATTAGAGAGAAAAGATACATTAGTATTGGGCCATACAGTATTGGGCCAACTCTATGGCAGCCCTGGGCAAAAGGAAACCCCTACTTCACAATATGTACACTAACAAAATGCACATGAAACATACTTTCAAATGTAAAGAATGGAAGCAGACAATCTCTGAAATGAGATGTAAGTGGACACATGCTATTGACATTAATGAGGCAGTGCAAGGAGTATAGGGAAAAGAGTAGTAAATTTGACTACTTGCATGAGTTTCCTGTGCATTAAAAGGTATATATCTAGCCAGGTGGAGTGGTGCACGCCTGTAATCCTAGCAGCTTGGGAGGCTGAGAGAGGAGAATCACGAGTTCAAAGCCAGCCTCAGCAACTGTGAGGCATTAAGCAACTCAGTGAGACCCTGCCTCTAAATAAAATACAAAATAGGGCAGGGGATGTGGCTCAGTGGATGAGTGCCCCTGAGTTTAATCCCTAGTACCAAAAAAAATGTATATCTATTGGCAAATGAACACTTGGAAGCATATAACTTAAGCATTAATACTATTTATTACATACACATCATATAATATGAAGAATTTGAATACATCAGTAGGAAAATGTGAAAAGGTTCTAACTGGTGCTAAGAAGTTAGGAAGCAAACACACCATATCTAGAGGAGAACATGTAGGCAAATAAGCAAAAAAAAAAGTAACTTAAAGCATTAATCTAATTCTATTTTACCTACAAATTGGGGGATTTAAATAGACTATGCATTATTTAAAAGACTGGGCTAAATATTCCTTTCACAAAATATTGGATTTTAAGTTGGTTTTTTATGGGAGGCAACCTGGAAAAATATATCAAAAGTTTTTAAAAGGCATGTGCATTTGAATCTACTTACTTCATTTTTGTACAACTGGGAGACATTTCAATCTAAATTAAATTTTTAAAGAATTTGCTATAAGGAAAATTTTTACATGTAGTAAATTTGTATATTACATGTAGTAAATTTACATGTAGCAAATATGTATATTGTTTAAAATATTTAAACGTTGAAAACAACTTACATGTTCAGTTATAAAGAATATATTCAATTATAGCACATAAAAAGGGATTCTGTATATGATTTATGATGTCTATGTAAGATATTTGTTAATATCTTGAGTGAAAAATAACTACCTACATATTAAGGACATAAACAAAAAAAACATGGTATAAAACCCTATTAAAATATTTTGTGGATATTTATGAATCAAATAAAATTGTTAAAAAAGATGTCACATCTCTTTCTACATGTGATATAACTTTATATTACAGTAGGTAACTTTAAAATCAAACTTTTGTTTGATGGTGTTATTCTCCCTTTTATAAAACTCATTTGCTTATTCCTGGGAGGCCACTGGGTGACCATAAAAGCATAAGATGAGGCCTGGAAAATAATGTTTGATTTCTTATTTAATTCTTACTTATTTCTTATCTGGTTGTCTCTACTTTCACCCTTTCACCAGCCACTGAAGGTATTCGGCAGCATTGACATTATCCTTTCTTCTCATACTCTCTCACTTTATAGCATAATTTTAACTTAATTCATGAATATGGTCCTTATATAACTTTCTAATTTCCAAGAAAATAAAATGGGGATAATATTTCCAAATTATAGGACTGCTTAAGAAGAAAAGATCATGCATATGTCATATGTGCCTGGTATTTGGCTGGACTCAGGAATTCAAAGCCAATTCATGAATCAACTAAGAATACTTTCCTTTGCTCCAGATAACAACATACTTGGGTTCTAGTAATGAACAGTGTCTATATTTTCTTCCCAGGCAGGGGAGCCACTGAACCTATGGGATTATGCAAATGCTCTCCTGCCCCTTTACTCATTACCAACTACCATACTGTCATTTTCCTCTAAAAGACAATTCATGTTGGCCATCTTTGACATAGCAAATGATTTCCTGAAACTGGGGGTGACTGGGAAGTTATAGAAACTGGTGTGATTTTCCTTCCTCGTTTAAGACTATCTGTGTTCCTTTTCTTGGATGCCTCCCTTTCAGCTGAACACATAGTAATTACCACAGCCCCTAAAGCCTCCCACATTTGCTGTAACAACAGTCAGCGACTGCAAGACAGGGTAAGGAATTTAGCATTCTCTCATCCCACTAGAAGCAGTGGAGGATGAAATGAAGTGGATTGCAAAGATGTAAAGTCTTTCACTAAGATTAATCAGTTTGGTTGTCAAAGTATCATGTGTTTTCTCCATTTTATTTGGAATTTAAAAAGAAAACACCTTGTGGTACACAGAAACTGGTTATTATCCTTCCTAATCATTGCTAAGTAAAAGTTTTCCCTGCTACTTTTCTTTTAAATGACTTTGTATGTGAGCCATCATGTCTGAGGAGGACATTGCAGAGTTTCTCAAGAACTAAACTCTGTCTCATGGGCTTTTTTCCTAAATGCAAGGTTTGTTAGTGACTTGTACACACACATACACACATGCTCCCATTTCTGTAAATGACGGAGACATTATTACAGATGTGCTACAGGAAAAGTCGTTATAGGGTTTTATGGGTTTTCAAGCATAAGTTTTAGAAAAGCAGAGAATGGGGGTGATGGGAGACTTGCAGGTCATGAGAGCCTTCAAATTCTGCAGAATGTGGAAACCTGTAGAAAAGAGCCCCTGTGCATTTTGGAGTTAGATTGTCAGATGTATTTTTTATCAGAGAACATTTATTTTAAGCAGAGATAAGATTTGAGAGCTGCAATTAAACTTGCTCCTTTGTGCATGGTCTCTGGATTATGAGAGCTGATCTCCCAGGTAACAAGGACACATCCAAATCCTACATATGCTGCACAGGTCATTTTGCCAGAGCAGAGATGCTGCTTTGTTTATATGTAAGAAGACAAGAGCACTCTGCCTTAGGTAGGTATTTATATCTTTGGTGAGCTAGAAATCATGCCATTCGCTTATCTAAGTGTCCCTTGCTGCACTTCAGTAGATTGATAACCAGATCTATTTAGTTTGTGATTTATGTGTATTCCATTTGATTCAAGGAAGTTAGAAGGGCTTAGGACTGTTTATCATATGCTGAGAACCTCCTGGTATTCTGGATTTGGAATCAGAAAAGATAAATTCATGCCCAGCTTCATTGTGAATTGCTAGATAGCACTGAGGAAGTTATTTCTCCTCTCTAGGCTTTAATTTCTCATCAATACTGGTAGAATCTATTTTAAGAAGTTGAGAGAATCAAATATAATTCATAAGAAAGACTTGGAAAATTCGAAAAAGAAGATATCATTTATAAACGTTAGTCAATCCAATACAGTAAACATCTTCAGTCAACATGGTGCTGTGAATTATTCCTTTTTATTCTTTTTAATAATTTAAAATGTCATTATACAGTATTGCTTTGTCATGTCAGACATGTTTCTGCAAAACTAATTTACCTCCCAGTTTATATAAAAATGCATATTTCTGATTTAAGTGACAAAATTCTTTTAGCTTCTTCTCTATTAGTCCAAATGTCAATAAGGACTAAATCTAGTTGGTTTTTTTTTAAAATCTATTTTTTAAAATAAAGATCTCTTCTATCCAACCTTCAATTTCATGTCTTGCTTTCTATTTGCCCTTCCTTTACAGATTTGGGAAAGGAGGACCATGTGTGTCAAACACACCTAGGTTTGAATTCTAGCCCTGCTAGTTACTGTCTGTGTGATCTTGGTTATATAATATAACCTTAAACCTTAATATTCTCACCTTTACAATGGGGATAATGAAACATAAGCCTCTCACAGTGATTATATTTAATTATATTTTTCTTATAATAATAGCTTTCCCTATTCAATATCTTCAATGCTTTCCATTTTCACTAAATTACATTCAAAATTCTCATAAAAACTTCTTAGACCTTGACCCTCTCCCCATATAACTAAATTTTTTTATTCTTCTCCCATAGTCGTAGCCACCACTAGATGTTACTATCTTGACACCAGAGGCACAGAACTTACCTCCCCAAATGCCTTTTAAATCAAGGGTGGTTGTTTATTTGATTTCCTGGTCTCCAAAAGAGGACAGTAAAATTTCCTGAATATATTACAGATCATTTCTTAGGCAAAGTTTGCCAATCATTGTTAAAGAACATAGGAAGGGCCACGGCTACCTATTTCCTTGGTATCATTACTCTTGGGTGTTGGTTTTTGCTCTTTATACAATTAGAAAACAAATCTTTCTTCATGTCTCCAATGTCTCAATAAATGAGAGTGGCTGATTCCAAGTGAAAAGATG